>NC_061108.1:105484782-105494782 GCF_015104395.2 Macrobrachium nipponense
GCCCAGTTATTAAAAAAATGAATGAGTGGATAGGTAACTAGGAGTATTTCGGTGGCACACGATTTCAGTTCGGGAATATGTGAAAAAAAAACGTAAGCTATCAAGACCTATTCAAATTTCGAATGTCGCAAAAGTAATTTTTATTATATGTATTTTCTTCCCGTCCTTCAAAAGAGCAATAACACCGCTCAAGTACAAGACCACCTCCTCTTCCTCTTCCTCTTCCTCCTACCTTCCCGTCTACTCACGCCTCCCCCAACTACACCTTCCCCCTCTTCTCCTGCCCTGCCTTCCCCTCTTCTCCCCCTCCTACCCTTGGTTCGTTTATATTACCTGCCGACTCTCTCTTCCAGAAAGACGGACGATTTTGACGTCCCTCTTGTCCCCTCTAGGAGTAACTGTTCCTCTTTAACTTGGGTGAAATAAGGATGTTACCGACATCACCTTAGGAAGAGAGCCCTTTACATAATTCTCAAATTAATGATATGAAGTTCTAGAGACCCTCTCTCTCCCATACACGTACATGCCCACACATTTAAATAATTGTATTGTTGCAATTATTTATTTTACTGTTAGAAATCAAACATTACCTCCCATAGCTTGTTATCTTAAATGTGAGTAAATTTGGCATACTAAGCAACATAGAGGGAGGGTTTGTACAACATTTATTTTTATAAGTTCTGTCGGATACTTAATTGAAATTTAGAATAAAATGCTTGGTAGATTTTACAAAGTTTAGAATAACATTTCATCTAATTTGAAATACTCTATATTCTGTTTGGAATTCCATTTCATCTCATTTGAAATACTCTGTATTCTGTTTACAATTCCATTTCATCTCATTTGAAATACTCAACATTATGTCCAAAATACTTTATAGGGCATTTGTAAACCCAAACAGCAATACGCTCCCTTTCGTCAGGCTATAACGAATAAACAATTAAAAGCACTGAAAGCGAACAAGGTCTATTGATGAACACGTTCCCGTTTCGTGAATTGAAAACGCTGCAACTTTTCTTCAGACTAATGCTTGAAGACATCACTCTCTTTTTCGAGGGAATGCTCACATGAAATATAAAGAGGACCCTCTACCAGTACAAATGCCCTGTCGGTGAATGCCTCAGCGCTTACTACATCGGTATGACCATGATGAGATTTTCAAAGAGAATCTCCTCCCATGTTCAGGAAGGCGCCATGCGTAATCACGCCAAGAATGAGCATCATATTAACACAATACGAAGTGACAGCATGGAAAGGAGAGTAGAATGCACCCGCCGGTATTCATGAGCAGAGCGACCAGACCAATCAGGTGATGCCTCCATATGCTGGCTGTGAGTCACCCACCCGGTACCACCCACCCTGTGTATCCAACGTCCGCGCGCAGCGACGGGTGCAACTATCAACGTCTAGAACAGTGGTTCTCAACAAAGGGGGAATTCCCCCACTAGGGAGGACTTTCAGTTGTAGGGGAAAATTGTGAACACCGATTGGCAGGTTCAAACTGGCTCAGGACCACACAAAACGCAGTGTGCATAGGTCCGCACTAATGTGAGGTCACGCTGGTCTTTCTCTGCGCTAGCTAGCTTGTGTGTTTGTGTTAGTATTTTGTTGGTTATTATTTGGAATGCACCAGACAATTTGGAGAGAGAGATGTAGTTTTAACATATGGCGAAAGGGTGTATGGGTCAAAAATCGATTTAGGTCTCCAAGTTAAAAAAAACATGAAGAATACCATTGATACAGTAAAGCTTCAGAGAGTGGAAAAGGATAGGAGTTCATATACAAAGAAAACGTTTTTATCTGCAAGGTATGATTTAAAAAAGGATTATGGAAAAAAAATTGACGGATGCTCACCCATTAACAACTGTTGGTTTCTTGGGTCTCCAAGGTCCTGCTTGCCGCAAATATCGTTGCCCTAAGACTTGTTGCATGTTTTTAACGATGATTTTTGAGGGGTTGCTGGCAGTTGGCGACAAATAGTAAACCAGGAACCAACTGTGCGTAACCAGCCTTGTATCCCACTCGGTCTTCCAAAGTCTCCGAACCAGTAATACCTGGCAAAACAAAAAATAACAATTAGTACTTCACGTCCTAGCTATTGTAACGTTGTTGTCAAAAAATCTATCATTAACTCTGCCTTTATAGTAATTCAACACATTACTTAACTCTGCCTCTATAGTAATTCACCACATTTCTTAACTTTGCCTCTATAGTAATTCACCACGTTACTTAACTCTGCCTTTATAGTAACTCACCACTCACTTAAATCTGCCTCTACAGTAATTCAATACATTACTTAACTCTGCCTCTATAGTAATTCATCACACTACTTAACTATCCCTCTATAGTAATTCACCACATTACTCAACCGCTTCTATAGTAATTCACCACATTACTTAACTCTGCCTCTATAGTAATTCACCACACAGTAATGTTGGTATGTTGGTTCTAAAACCGTATGAAAGAAGAAAGTACTAATTTCAGTGCTAAACAAACCTCAACAGTCTTGAGCTGGAGTTAGAGGGTGGGTTATAATGAGACTTGAAAAGCAATACGTTATGTGGAGGGGCTTTGATTTTACATAAAAACTCTAGCTCCACAGAGAGAGAGAGAGAGAGAGAGAGAGAGAGAGAGAGAGAGAGAGAGAGAGAGAGAGAAACGTTATGTGTATATGTGTATATTTTAATTTTTGTTCTTTGTCCCTTCGGACTTCAATTGTTTGATTCAGTGGAGGAAATTAAATATTCACCCCCTGGAGACAGACTAGCACAGCTCGACAAATATTGAAAAAGATTTTTCCGAGTAAGAGCAAAACGTGAGTGAAATTAGTTTTTCACTGTTCACATTCTCTCTTCTATGATTGGTGTACGGAAAATCAGCCATCCAAATCTTGTCTTGAACATTATCTTGAGTTTCAATAAAAAAAAAGAAGTTTTGTTTAAGTATGTCTTAGAGTGTTCTTTTCTTTGATACGTTTAAAGGCAATTTCTTACATGCTCGAACCATTACCGAAAAAAAGTCACTTTTCCACCAACCTATTCTAGAATAACAGGCAACGAAATGTACCACGGAAACTTTTTACCTTCATTTTGTAAGAAATATCAACATTCTGAGACAGTTAGATTGGCTTGTTAAATACATGGAATTTACATCTACCTTTCTGTTGCAAAGTATATCTGCCAGAAAGTACATAAGACATCTTAAATGGTTTCTATTTTTAACTTAGCTTTTTAAGTCCTGAACCTTGTGATTTATCATGACGTTTTCTCCCTCACTTCTGAGCTTTATCTGATCATAAACGATAAGTATTCATATTCTAAAATGATTGCTTAATTTATTGAAGGCGTTTTTATTGGATTTGCGAGGTACAATTTGGAAACGATATTAAGGAAGAGGACAGAACAGTAGAACAAGAGTACCAAGATCATTTCATAAGACCTGGTCGTTTCCTAAAATGACCCTTTTTCACTTAAAGTAAGTAGAAACGTATAACAAATCATGAAAAACTGAAGCAATGAAGTAATTCAATTGCTTAACAGTAAACTCACACCAATACGCTACGCAGAGGTCTGAAGGCATAAAGAATTTTAACTCTTTCTATTGTGTTAATAGAGCACCAGCTCACTAGATCATTCACCAAAGTGAAACAAGATCAACAAAAGATTATAAGTAAGGATGCAAGGTATACGTACAATCAAACACAATATGTCTCCGTCATGCACGGGAAGAGAAAGATTAAGCACTTCACCCCCCAAAAAAATAAATTCAGACCCAATCTAGGAAAAGATAATACACATTTTACGTAACCGTTTCAAGAAACAGAAAGTATAGAAAATAAAGTAAAATTCTATTTAAAAAAATCATGAATAGTCATTTGAATTTTCTAACACCTGTATGAAATAACATAAAATTAGTGACCATTAAAATCTTTTTAATTAGTTGATATATCAGAAGCGTAGAACTTTGCTTACGGATATGATACCCAAGATCAGTAAGAGAGTTTGATGCAAGGTAACAGAAACTGCTTTAAGACCAAAGCGTCATTATCAAGCAAGTAATATAAAGTACAGCAAATGGCTGTATCTAATATCAAATTCTAGTTCAATACTCAAGAGGAAGAAAAGCCTTTCTTGGTAGAAATTATTCGACAAATAATTATTTAGGAAAACGAGTTCAAAGATATAGCCAGTGCAAGAATTTGTAATAAGAACAAAAATACATTGCCATAGTATCACGAGATGCTTGCCGTGCCAGGCCATATTGCAAGCAGCCAGCCTTTTTACAGATAATTTTAGTTATCCAAGAAACTATACCTATGGAATATTCGGTGCCAAAAGAACGATTTTGTTGGATTTTTGGCTAAATATTTTATTATGAATAGATGTTTGAATATCTAACGATCACAAGTGTTTTGGGAATTACCAGAGTATGGGATATATATACAAGACCCTAATACAGAATCCTTGGTAGCATAACCTGCAAACCTGTTCTGACGAAGAAGGTCTCCCGAAGCAGTCATGAAACCGCACGGGAGGGAATTTCCAAGATTCGACCCACAGGACAAGCTCACATTCGCTTATTATCCACTAATTGGATAGGGGAGACCGAAGGGACGAGTAGGAAAGATAACACAAAGATTGAGGGAAGGCAGAGAATGGAAAATGACGGAAGGAAGAATGGCTGAAAATGAAATGAACGATAGGTTCAACTCGTAGTAAAGGAAATGAATGAAATCATGTAAGAAGAAATCAGTTTCATGACAATAATGATAATCATCATCATAAAAAAAACGAAAAAAAAACAGCAGTAACTTGGATGGAGACCTTCTTGGCGTATAAGTTTCTTTGTTCCAGTAGTTAAATTATAAAGGAGCTACTTTATAATTTACGCGCTGAAGCGAAGAAACTCAGGCTGAAAGGGGCCAATATAAGGTCAACAGCATACAGAGGGCCATTCTTTTAAACGAAATAATAATAATAATAATAATAATAATAATAATAATAATAATAATAATAATAATAATAATAATGCCGGAAATATAATTAAAGCCATAAACACATGGGCAGTGCCAGTAATCAGATACAGCGCAGGAATAGTGGAATGGACGAAGGCAGAACTCGCAGCATAGATCAGAAAACCAGGAAACATATGACAATACACAAAGCACTACACCCAGGAGCAAATACGGACAGACTATACATAACACGAAAGGAAGGAGGGAGAGGACTACTAAGTATAGAGGACTGCGTCAACATCGAAAACAGGGCACTGGGGCAATATCTGAAAACCAGTGAAGACGAGTGGCTAAAGAGTGCATGGGAAGAAGGACTTATAAAAGTAGACGAAGACCCAGAAATATACAGAGACAGGAGAAAGACAGACAGAACAGAGGACTGGCACAACAAACCAATGCACGGACAATACATGAGACAGACTAAAGAACTAGCCAGCGATGACAATTGGCAATGGCTACAGAGGGGATAGCTAAAGAAGGAAACTGAAGGAATGATAACAGCGGCACAAGATCAGGCCCTAAGAACCAGATATGTTCAAAGAACGATAGACGGAAATAACATCTGTCCCATATGTAGGAAGTGCAATACGAAAAATGAAACCATAAACCACATAGCAAGTGAATGCCCGGCACTTGCACAGAACCAGTACAAAAAGAGGCATGATTCAGTGGCAAAAGCCCTCCACTGGAGCCTGTGCAAGAAACATCAGCTACCTTGCAGTAATAAGTGGTACGAGCACCAACCTGAGGGAGTGATAGAAAACGATCAGGCAAAGATCCTCTGGGACTATGGTATCAGAACGGATAGGGTGATACGTGCAAACAGACCAGACGTGACGTTGATTGACAAAGTCAAGAAGAAAGTATCACTCATTGATGTCGCAATACCATGGGACACCAGAGTTGAAGAGAAAGAGAGGGAAAAAATGGATAAGTATCAAGATCTGAAAATAGAAATAAGAAGGATATGGGATATGCCAGTGGAAATCGTACCCATAATCATAGGAGCACTAGGCACGATCCCAAGATCCCTGAAAAGGAATCTAGATAAACTAGAGGCTGAAGTAGCTCCAGGACTCATGCAGAAGAGTGTGATCCTAGAAACGGCACACATAGTAAGAAAAGTGATGGACTCCTAAGGAGGCAGGATGCAACCCGGAACCCCCACGATAAATACCACCCAGTCGAATTAGAGGACTGTGATAGAGCAAAAAAAAAAAAAAAAAAAAAAAAATAATAATAATAATAATGTTGAATAAATTGACAGAATTCAGCGAAGTAATCTTATATATTATCTTTTCTATTGTTCTTATCACTCGCTTCTCTGGATAAGCGATACTTCTTACTTCTGAATAATTGGCCAATATTCATATTGGGAGAATTCTAAACCTCCCAATATGAATATTGGCCAATTATTAAGAAGTATCGCTGATCCAAAGAAGCGAGTGATAACAAAAATAGAAAAGATAGTATATAAGATTAATTAGCAGAATTCTGCCATTTTATTCAACAGAAATTGTTTAAAAGAGAGCCTTCTTCCAAAATAATAATAACAATAATTGATGGCATCAAACAATGACCAACATACATAATAACAATTCCTAATTATTTACTTTGAGGTGAGGAAGCGCTTACGACAAACATAGGCCGTTTCAAAAATATACTTTTTCTGTGGAAGTGTGTGCTACAAAGACCATAATTAAGTAAGGGGGGAAAGGGAATTTTCGAATTACGTATAATAACTTCATTATTCACACTTTTAGTATACTATTCCCTGGACTATTTGTTCAATATTAAGTAATAGCAACCCTATACCTGAATCTATGGGACTCCCGGTGGCAAAGACAGCAGTTATGAAGGCTGACATTCTCTCTCTCTCTCTCTCTCTCTCCTCTTCTCTTCTCTCTCTTCTCTCTCTCTCATCTCAAAACTAACTCTATATATATATATATATATATACTATATATATATATATATATTATTATATATGTATGTATGTATGTATGTATGTATGTATGTATGTGTGTGTGTATATATATATATATATATATATATATATATATATATATATATATATATATATATATATATATATATATATATATATATATATATATATATATATATATATATATATATATATATATATATATATATATATATATATATATATATATATATATATATATATATATATATATATATATATATATATATATATATATATATATATGGCTACGTGCAGCAAACGTACGACTTGGTTAATTACAAATATCTAAGTTCGACAGAGATTTGTAAGGTCGGAATCTGTATCAACTTAGACCTCACTTGTTGGCCGAGTCGGTCAATACGCCACTGAAGTCCTCATTTCTCCTCTGTGCGTTGGTTCGAATCCACGAGAGGACGAAATTATTATAAACTAAAAAATCGCCCTTCGGTTAACATATATGAAAATATATTAATTCCGAGGTTGGGCGAATTGCATATTAAAGGACATTTGTAGCTTAGTGCGTGTATATGAATCACGGTGATGTGATAAAAATTCATACATATCATATATATATATATATATATATATATATAGATATAGATATCTATATATATATATGAGACTATACGTAATTGAGATTATATATGAAAATGAGACTATAATGTAAACAGAATTCTTTGAGGCCCCTTTCAAAAATAACAAAAACTCAACTGACGAAAAAATAAACAAAACAAATATGCAAGAATGCTTCTAATGTGAAAACAGTAGGAAGTAACAGGCGACTGTGAGGAAGAAAAAATGTATACAAATTTCACAGGAGTCAGCTTCGAAAACAACAAAACATGGCGCTTTGTTAGTTTTGTCCAACTTTCTCAAATAGTTTGTTTCGAATAATTTTTGCATTTCGCGAATGTAAGAGAGTTCGGCAAAACATTACTATTAAACAAAAAGCGGGCGTGAGGTTATACCTTTTCATTGAAAAAGAAAATTAAAGCAACGGAACAGACTGCACTGTATGCCACCTCCTGCGGGCACATATCCATGAAGAAAAGAAAAGAAAAAAAAAGTCAGAAGAAGAGGGTCGTTTAGCGATGCGCATCTTTTAGCGGGCCTGTATATATACCGAGGAAAAGGTGGCCACGACCAGTGTGTCGTTGACCGTGGAGTGAAGCGCAACCTGTAGGCGTTCTGCGTTCCCAGTTGACCCAAGTCGATTAATGACTGCAAGTTCGTGTATTAGGCCTGTGAATTTATGTGATGATTGTTACCTAACTCTTACAAGTGTGGTAGCTTCCTACGTTCAATACTGATGTACTTTGCTAGTCAGTGCGTCCGATACGTCATTGTAAAACCGAAATATTTTGAGGTTTACCACAAAACTCGAGACGATCGAAATATTTCCAAAGGCTGAAAGGCGAATTCAACAGCGGTGAATTCTTTCTCATTCTTCTTTTCTTCAGCAAGGCTGGATCTGACATAGAACTGGCTTGATTGTTTTTCCCTAACTTCTCTTTTCAAAGAACTGCAACCTAATTGGATTTCTTCAAAGGAAAAAAAGGAGCGAAAAAAATTCCAGCACAGCGAACTTGTCGACAAAAATCAGTGCTAATGGTGGGTGTCTGGTTAATTTAAAGTTGTGATTTTTATCTTGATCTTTTAGAGTTATATGATAGAGTTTTATGTCCGTGAAAATACTTTTTTTTCTATTTTCTAAGAAGATTTGTGGCTGCATGTTAAATGTAAGTAAACTGTATATTTTGCAAGATATCAGGTTTCACGTATGAACTTTACTAGTGGGCCCCCACCCAAAAAAAAATGGATTCATTAATTCCTGAGAGAATAAAACTTGATTACATGATGAAATTTTACCTTGGTACACTAATATGAAACTGACAGTTTCGATCACGTAGATTTATATGACTCAGCAAACTTTAACATCGATATTTATTAATCTTTATTAAAAAATGGTTGCCCGATAAATGATAAAAGATACTCTTCATAATAATATAGATTATAATTAACAATATTGCGTCTCAATCTTGTACATTCACAAGTCAATGAAAATTAATACTTTCTCTAAGTTTTCTTCTATATGACGGTATCGGTTTGTTGTGCCTGTGGAAGTTTATTAAAAGATGTCAATTATGAAACGAATTAGATTTGAAATAAACGGGGAAAAACAGACAAATGCAAAAAAAAATTAGCAATTAATAAATTATAAGAATAATGAAAATGGTTTTTTATTTTATTTTACAACAGTCAATAAAATCTTATCTTTCTCCATAGAAAGTTCTGTCTTCATAGGTTTTTACACTTACAAGCAATTATTACATGAGCTTAGAATATCTTCCATTATATGTTCCTCTAATTTCATTATGAAATCTTTCTTCAAGCTTATACCCATTAGGAGAGGATTCTTAGATTTCCAACAGTATAATTTAAATGGAAAATTGTAATCAGACGACCACGTACCACAGGTTACATTACAAGGCTAAAAAAACAAAGCTATCACCAGATCATCAAAGTTTATCATGTTTTGAAAATGCTGCAGGTCTCGTTATCTGGTTAAATAAACCAAAGTAAAAATATATAATGATATACCTAAAAACTCTCTTTCAAGATCATGACAGGACTCTATCCATACTTAAATGCAAACACACTAGTCATACATCAAGGAATACATCATTAAAATAAATAAATGGAAACGGTAGAATGACTTAGTAAGTGATTAGCATCATAGAAACAATTTCAAGGGAAAAAGGTACATATCGCTTGACGCGGAAAACCCCTCTACAAATATTGATTTTAATACCCGATTTATTTGCGTTTCATCCCTATCTTGTGTTTTGCAATTAGGAGGACACACACGATTTCTCTCTCTCTCTCTTTATGTGTACACACACACACACCACACACATACACACACACACACACACACACACACACACACACACACACATATATATATATATATATATATATATATATATATATAT
>NC_061108.1:105499782-105504782 GCF_015104395.2 Macrobrachium nipponense
TAAATTCTGGGTTAGAAGGAAAAGCAACATGAACGTATTATTCTTAGAATTGATTAATCTCACTTCGCCATCAAGGTTATGAGGGCTCTCTTTCCAAGAGTGAAAAATGTTTATGAGAGAGAGAGAGAGAGAGAGGAGAGAAGAGAGAGAAGAGAGGAGGAGAGAGAGAGATTCAAAACAAACAATATTTTTAAAAGTTTGTAAAAATCATTGCCTGCTTTAGATCGAAAGTCATATCTGTAAGTGAATGGTCGACATTTTCTGAACTGAATTTCAGACAGATCTTTTTGGGAAAGTCTGTCACATCCCATCATGCTGAACCATATCGGATCTAGTAGCACGGAAATTTGAATTACATTGCA
Source organism: Macrobrachium nipponense (assembly GCF_015104395.2). NCBI lineage: Eukaryota > Metazoa > Arthropoda > Malacostraca > Decapoda > Palaemonidae > Macrobrachium > Macrobrachium nipponense. The sequence continues at coordinate 105,500,145 of NC_061108.1, forward strand.
ATCAGATGCTTCTATTATACCCACCAGCATACCCATATGGTTATTATCATTATAATAATAATAATAATAATAATAATAATAATAATAATAATAATAATAATAATAATAATAATAATAATATTATTATTATTATTATTATTATTATTATTATATTATTAGTTATTATTATTATTATTATCAGTATTATTTCAGTAGATGAAACCTATTGACATGGAACATGCACACAGTTGGTTTCATTCAACCTTACCGCCGCAGGCCCCCACACTGCAACAGTAACCGATGAGGATACAGAGCCTGTGATTTGTAATCGCCCAAGGGAAGATGTGAACCCGCGACATCTGAGTGGCATGCCAAGACACTAACCACTACTCCAGCCAAATATATGCCCTTTAAGCCAGTACCACTGTCTATTATCACTGGGATTCTCATTCAGTCTCAACTTTCGAACAACGTTGTAAACTCAAGCTCATCTTCTTGGGTTTCCTCGCAGGGAGGAAAAAAAAATTGCAATAAAAACGAAGCATCCAAAAAGAAATCTCCTCTCGTTAATCCATCTCTTTAAATGGACAATGCGCATTTCCGGTGAGAAGGAAGGGATTCACCATAACGACCCCCAGACGACAATCGGACCCCTCCTTCCGAGGTGTGAAAACAATTATGAAAGGTGGGAATGCGGGAGATGATGATGAGGAAATTGCTGCACAAAGAGATCCTAATGATGATGGCGGCGAGGACACCGAATATTGCAGGAAAATGTGCTTGCGTTTCGCTTCGTCTGATCCCTTTCGGACGGTCGCGAAAAAGTGAAAAATGTTTACGAGAGAGAGAGAGAGAGAGAGAGAGAGAGAGGAGAGAGAGAGAGAGAGAGATTGTCTGATTCAAAATAAACAATGTTTTTAAAAGTTTGTAAAATTCATTGCCTGCTTTAAATCGAAAGTCATATCTGGTTAATTAATCACAGAGTAAGCTACGAGGTTCATGTAACGGGAAACGGTCAAATGGCAGAGATCGAATTTGAACCTTGAGTCGTTTTCGGATTTGCAATGAATAAATAAATGAACTGCTGATATACATCTCCGAAGTTATTGAAGGTGACGGGAATGTTGAATGCCTCGTGGTAGATTGTTATGAATCCTGAAAACGGAATTACTAAACCAGTTAATGAAAGTACAATGCAAGACGTTCCTCCCTTTCTTTTCCCCTCAAGCAATCGAGGCCCTTTCAGAGTAGAAGTCCAGAAGTCCAGAAGTCCGAAAAAAATTGCGAAAAGAATGCGAAGATATTCCAAAGAATCCTCCTTCTGCTTAAGGCTGCTGGGAGCTGGAGAATTCTAGATACAGAGAAAAAAAAAGCGTCACTACCACAGGAATAATAAAATTAAAGACTGACAGGAGGAAAGACGTCAACCTGACTTGTGGAATTCGGAATGACATTCTTACTATTGGAATGTCTGCGAGAAACGAGGTTATGAAATATTTACGGTATGCCGATTTCCAAACGAACATAAAGCTCTTGTACTAGTAACGTGCGCGGATTATAGATTTGCCATCTACCTGCTTCATTAGAAAAACACAATGATTCCCGCCGCTCCCCCCCCCCACCCCCCCACCCCAGCCGATGAAATTCTCCATTAAAGCCGAGGATGCTGGATCGTAAAAGTAAAAACATCTTTAGCGTCATAAAATATTTTTCGAAAATTTCTGACGGGTTTATGAGGAGGAAGTAAACAGGTCATGCTAAGCAGTTATAAATAACTCTAATTTTTCAATTACCTTATCCGTCAATACTTTTGGTCATAATTTCATTTAATAACAATTTATGCAAGTCAAGCGAACATTCGATTGTTAAAAAAATTACATTATAACTAACAACACTGTCAACTTGTTCCTTTATAATGGAGAGAGAGAGAGAGAGAGAGAGATTGATGGAAATGAAAAAGAACGTATTGAGTGGAGCTATGTGGCATGAGAGAGAGAGAGAGAGAGAGAGAGAGAGAGAGAGAGAGAGAGATAACAAAAAACATACTGAGTGGAGTGAAGAGGCATGAGAGAGAGAGAGAGAGAGAGAGAGAGAGAGAGAGAGAGAGAGAGAGAGATGGAACATATAAGTTCTCCTATAACAGAATGAAAATGATTTTGTAAGAATCTCGGGACGGAATCTCTTTTCCCAATAAGGCAATTTCGGTCGGATGAGTCTTTCCCTCGGAATCTATTGTCTCTTGTGTTTTCTCATATTGAGAAATTCTCCTGATAATTTTTAATATGTTCTAGTCTTCCTTATCCCCTCTTTGTATCTTTTTCTATCTATTTTCCTGCAGGAAATAAATGTGGAAATAGTTCTTTTGGTTCCTTAACTTTCCTCTAAAGGAAAATCAGTGTAAATAATGTAATACTGTTGTAAGCTTTACTGTAAACATCGATAAGTTATTGAGCATATCTTGGCGTAAAGATAAATACTGGAGCAATATGTATATTCAGTTTGAAATGCTTATTCTTTAAACTTTGCAAGCAAGACAATAAATAAATACTTTATGATGCTTATTCAGAAAGCATTGGAAACAAGAAAAGAAATAAATACATAAATCTAAAATGCAACTTCTGAATCTTGGAAAATAAGAAAATAAACACAAATTTAAAATGCAATTCAGAATCTTATAATATAAGAAAATAGATAAATACAAATATTAAATACAACTTCTGAATCTTGGAAACTAAGAAAATAGATAAATACCCAAGTAAAAATCTTGAAAAGAGGAAATCATTGATTTGTGGTCTGCAAGCTCTTTTACACCACCGCAATCTTGACGGACACCAGAGGAAATTACGCCGGTGGAAAGAAGCAACAGATATTGGTTTGGGCATCCTCCGGAAATAAGAAGTCTTTTTCGAAATTAAGGCAGAAGGTAAAGTGAAGCGTTAGTGAACTGGACTTAGGAATTAAGAAAAGTAAATTACGTCGTCTGTTGAAAGAATTCGCTAATCAGAGTTGTTGTACGTGTAGTGAAGTGATCGATGGGAGACATGCAAAATCACTTGAAATTAGAAGCAGGAAAAACACTTCACGTATGGATGACAATTACAACAAGGGATACTCGCATCTAAAAAGGCTATAAAATGAAAGGAAAGAAGCTATTTAATCGAAAACACAGTTATTTTCACGTCCCATTTCACTGGCCGATGAAACAGAAGCAGTTAATTCATTAATGTACTGGGAAGAAATGAATGTGACGAATGCATTCTCTCTCTCTCTCTCTCTCTCTCTCTCTCTCTCTCTCTCTCTCTCTCTCTCTTCGTAAATGATTTGGACAGATACGGCAAGATATCCGTCATAAAACTAAATACACCTACAGACAGCTTATCGAGGAACGCCTATAAATTTCATACACAATTTGAGCTCATAGGGACATACCTAGACTCTTTTGCATGAAAGATCCAATGACTGGCGTTCTTACAAATTCATGAAGCCCTATTTTCAATTACTCTTCCACACGCACACATTTAAGGCAAGCAATCACGCACAAGAGTTATGAAATGTATCCAGAAAGGAGCAGACCTGAGACTTTATGCAAATATTGCACACCATGAAAAATTTATGATTCATATTTTAGATGCAAGAGTTTTTCGAGTTTTATTCCAGGTATATAATAAAGAAAACACCGCAAAACCCTTTGGCTGAGAGGTTAAGAAATTGAGATCAAGGAAAGACAGACCTTTTAAGTTCAAAATAACTCGTTTACCCGGACGGAAGTGGAGACCACTCTTGATTTCAGTGATGAGGCACATCCCCCTGTAGTTCTGAGGGCACTGAATAGTCTTGGGTAAAGTTTTTTTCGCTTACTCGGGGAGCCAGCCTACGAATTACTTTGTTGGTATTGATGTTGCGGGGGGAGGGGTAGGAGGGGGTCTATGGAAGAATATATAAAGATCTGAAAAAGGCGTTGAGTTAAAGATACATGAATTAGGATAGAATATTCATGATTTATTTATTAGGATGAAGATGTAAAAAATAAATAATGTGAATGTAAACAGGACAGAAAAATTATTACTAATAAAACATAGCTTATTTAATTTAATTTTCATTGGTGAAACAAGGCTCTATTTGACAGTATATTTTATTGCGTTATAATATTACGTTAAAAGTTAGGAATATAATGTTTACAACTTATGCGCGAGCGCAAAATCATGCCTTGCTCCATTTACCTCTCCTATTTAATTTGCTTATATTTCTTGGACTTTAAAAAGATCCTTTTTTCTATTTGGGCATTGAAACTGCATAGAATTAACACATTTTTAGACTGGGAAACATGACGTCAGTCCACTGGAAACCAAACTCCAATCTTCAGTCTTTTTATGCTAATTTAAGAAAACACCCCAAATTAATCCCATAAATGTACAATTCAATAGACATTTCCTTACGGCCAACTTGCTTACATGAATCGACTAGGCTGTTACGCTCTCCATTCATGGCTAGACTGTTGCATTCCAGACAACGTTGACAAAAGATATGCGCAGAATTGCTCACATGGAGTTTAACTGTCCTATTTTTTTTATTATTAATTCTAGACTTTTATATAATCACTGCATCAAAAATGTCGAAAACGAGCTTATCTACATCATTTAGAGAGATGTTGAATATTAG
>NC_061108.1:105509782-105517282 GCF_015104395.2 Macrobrachium nipponense
TAGCATAATTTTAATTGTGTTCCTGGCTTAATGTTTACTAAATGAATGAATATGTGTGTGTGTGTGTGTGTGTGTGTGTGTGGTCGATGATAAAACAGGAAAGATAATGTACATATTCAGTTAGAGATGCTTCACCCGTTCACATCCTAGGGAAGAGAGAGAGAGAGAGAGAGAGAGAGAGAGAGAGAGAGAGAGAGAGAGAGAGAGAGAATATTAAAACTTATTGAATAATCTTTTTTTCATTGATACGAATCCATATATACATAAAAATATGTAAATTGTCTTTCTTCCTGTACTTTGCTTCTTTCCTTTCCTTATTTTACAATACTCAGGCTCATTCTTCAACAAGGAATTACTGCCACAACTACGACTTAACTTCTGATTAGCTGATGATAGCTTATGCAATACTAATTTCCTATTATTAGCACTTCATACACTTATTTATACTTTCACTATACCATCCGCCCCTACCCTGTACCTGGTGTTTTGCTTTTAAGACATGAAGACTCTCGCTTTTAAGTATAGCACTTATATTACTTCTGTCTATTTCTGTCTTCCTTTTCCCTTTCTTGCTAATACTTCCAAAGTGAACACACTATTTACCAAACCATCATCCTCCATTTTTTTCACATGATCAAAACATTTCAAAACAATCTACTAATCCCGTGGTCCCCAATCTTTTTTTTTTTTTTTTTTTTTTTTTTTGTCCAGGCCCCACCTAATCTCCTCTAAAATCCTCATGCCCCCTTTAGTGATTTACTGTATTTCTCATATTCACGTGGAGTAAGCCTAAAAGGCCATTAACTTGGTTTAAATGTTCTCGAATTGCGCACCCCCCCCCCCCCCCCCCGGGTTGTACGCCTGCACGTTTGGAACCACTAATCTAATCCAACCATCATCCGTGATAACTTTTACCACTTTTTATATCTCCGCAAATCTCATTCTGTCAGTTCCTATTATGACACTCATATATATATATATATATATATATATATATATATATAATATATATATATATATATATATATATAAATAAATTTCCTCTTCTCAGGCAAATCTTTCTTTAACTTGTGTGCCTCTGTACTAATAACTCTACTTCAAGCACTTCGCCAATATTTTGTCCATACTCTGATACATTCCTTATTTTCCCTATTCTTTGATTCGCCTTTTCTTTCATCATCCATTATGTACCAAATTTCTTTTCGAAGCTTAGATGAACCAACTCCTTCAATTCTTCCGGGTTCCCTATTAATAATGATTGCTCACATCCCCAGTATGCTTGGTTTTGCTTATTTTTAAAATCAAGGCATTTTTAAAAACGAAGTACCTGCCAGAAATTTCAACAACAATCTTTTAGTTTAATTCCTGAATCATAAACGTACATTCCTGAACCATATACAGGTACTACTACATTTTCACCGGACACAACCTTACCAGTACCCTCGTTGGAATGTCGTTAACACTACAAGTATTATATCTCTTTTAATTCTCTACCTCTCATCTACCCCAGACATAATCACTCTTTGTATTTCTCTTCCCCATCCTTGTAGACTCCCTCCTTTCACTTGCCTCACAGAAAGCGTAAACGTGCAGTTTCCTCTTTTTTATAAATGAATTGTCAAACATTTCATTTTTTTTTTGCCCTACTTTCACGTACTTTAAAAGAACAATACTCAGTATTTATATTTTCATTATTCATAATTTTCACTCCCTGATTTCATTTACAAAAACAGTATAGGTTGTGGGGCTACAAACTACAATGTCTTGCATTTTGTGGTGGGAATCCTCAGCATACTAGCTGACTTTACTTACGATTCTGCTGTTGCCGTTAAGACTTCGAAGCTTATCGTGACCAACAGATAATTTCTTTCCCCAATAGAAGTTTATTTTATTTTATTATTTATTTTTTGTTTTGTTTGTTTGTTTGTATGGTGATTTTACGTTGCATGGAACCAGTGGTTATTCAGCAACGGGACCAACGGTTTTACGTGACTTCCGAACCACGTCGAGAGTGAACTTCTATCACCAGAAATACACATCTCTAACCCCTCAGTGGAATGCCCGAGAATCGAACTCGCGGCCACCGAAGTGGCAGGCCAAGAACATACGATCACGCCAATGAGGCACAACACTCCACTCGCCGTTCCTTGTTCTCGAAATATAGTGCATTAGAATTCCAAGGCAATGCCTCTTTCAGAGCAACGGTGTCAACAATGTACTGCGTCCTATGACATCGATATCAATCAGTTTTAACGGATAAACATGACTGAATCTATGGTTTAACAGATGAAGAAAATACATGCCAGTGACACACGTGTGTGTGTGTGTGTGTGTGTGTGTGTGTGTGTGTACATTGTTTGCAAGAGGTTAAGCACAATATGCTCGAGCATTTTTAACAGTTTACTTACAATTATTTTCAAGCTTAATATACTGTCATATTTTGGCGCATTATCTCTCATCATTTGGTCCCAAATCAGTCTCAAATATAGCTTTAATAAGATATCAGCTTCGGAATGCTATCTCGTTTTCAATTATTATGTCACTGATAATGATTTGTAGTTTAATTACAGCTTCAACTTCACAGTCCTAATTAGGTCGATCACAACAGCGTCACCTGTCACAGATAGATGAACGTTAAATCATTATCCCTTTGAAATTAGTTTAATGCATGGCATTATGCTTTTATAGTTGTAGTAAGCTAGTTATTTGACAAAATGGTGGAAAATAATTTTGCGTATTAAGGTCATGAGAAATACACAATAGGAAGTAATTGACTCATTGCAAAGAAAGAGTCACTATGCTATTAGTGGAAGCATAGCTATTCTAACCTTTGCTTGGATATAAACTTTTGTATCACGTGGACATAGTCAAGTCAAGCAAGGTTAATTTTTGGTTTTACTTTGGAGTGTCCATATGTATTTCTCTCCGGTTGTAAATTAGCGTCTTTTTCTAAAGCTTTGACTTTAGAACGTTTTACAAACATCTTTTATCACCTAAAATTTGCGCCGCTTGTTCCTCGTTAATTTTGCCTCTTTTGAGGTGCTGAAAGTATATAATATAAGGATTCTTTCACTGATTATTTTCCTTATAGCCTTTTCGTCTTCCAAATATTTGTGGTGCATATGATTTTTATAAAATATTTTTATAGCTCCACTTTGGTCGTTAGTTTCGGTCGTTCTTTCCTGGTGCCATTTATTTATGGAGTCCCGCGTTTAGCGTTCGACCATGCGATTAGAAAAGTTATTATTGATGAGGACTTGTATAGACCTTTCCATCTCCCTGGTGGTTTCTCTCCAGTGTGTAAGGGCGCGGTGGACGAAGGCATCTACCACAGATCTTTTATATCTGTCTGGGCACTCACTAGACCCATTAAGGCATAGACCCGGGTTTGTGGGTTTCTTATATAGGATTCTTTGCAATGCGTGTTGGCCGAGTCTCCTATTTCATTGTTAAGCACCAAAAAAACTCTCCAATTTTACTCAGGCGCTTTTGAAGCATGGCACAATATTATGTTTAGCAATTTTCGAGTTATTTTCTTCAAATCCTTTCGCTGGAAGTGATCCTATCGGAAATTGAACATACTCAGGTATATAAGGAAAGATAGGTGTTATTCGTCAGGGAATAAGTACACTAATGAAAAAGCAGAAGGGAGGCAATCACAGAACTGTTTTTGAACCTTAGCATTTAACGAACAAATAGAGTTCTTACTAGGTTAGTGATTGTAATTACATGTTCTCTCTCTCTCTGTATCCTCAACCCTGAAATTATATCCCCTGAATGAAATTCGTCGAGATCCTATTACTTCGTCATTAAACTCAAATTTTCATTATTCTTATATTACTAATACTTGGCATAATGCGATGTTACCCGAATTTCTTTGACAGAGTGGCTATTTATTAAATTTGTCGAGAAAATAATTACACACCACAGGTTATTGCCCCAAAAATTTGGCGCTACAGAAAAAAAATTCTATATTAGCAGACAGGGAGTCGGAAATGATCATTATATAAGTAGTTGAGAAACTAATTACATACCACTAGTAATTGCCAAAAAAATTTGAAGCATCAGAAAAATATTTATATTAGTGGATAGATAATTGAGTAACGAAGATTATAAGAGAGAGAGAGAGAGAGAGAGAGAGAGAGAGAGATCAAATTATAAGGGGGAACTACAATAATGTTTGGTGCCCTCCCTTCACTCTTCCCTTCGCGCCCGGCGGAGGGGACAGCAGCATTCAGGAAGGTGGGTCATTCCGTTGTGATCTGTGGCCATAATGAGCGTATATCATTCGGGGGCATAATTAAGGCCGGGGTGAGTGGGGTTAATTCCTGGGTGAATTATAATTGCCCAGAACTTTTGGTATAACATATGCCATAAAAAAACTAGACCGTGGTTTGAAGTGCATCGTGAATATCAGGAGACCGTGAGGCAAATGCGTTATCAATAAAGCTCTAGTTTATATTAACCCCCTGATTAAGGGCGAGGGGAAGCGGGGACGAATTCAATTTGGTCGAAATTGTGCTCGGTTTACGACAAGAGGACTGCCGCATTAAAAGCTGCCCTAAATCCATTATTGGGAGATAAATACGCCTAATTTTCATGATAATTTCGTGGAATCGTGAAAGTTATAGGATTATTGTTTATTTACTTTAAGGGAACTTTCACTCTAAAGACGGAATTTAAAGGAATAGTTACTCTTTTGTCGTTTGATATATATCTTTGTTGATTAACTCAACTCTCATGCTTTTTGCTTTAAGGTTAACACACACACACACACACACACACTCATATGTATATATATATATATATATATATATATATATATATATAATATATATATATATATAATATATATATATATATATATATATACACACATATAATATATACATATATATATATATATATATAATATATATATATATATATATATATATATATATATATAAACACACATGTATGCATGATAAAAGTAATCAACACACAACCACATGTGCAAAAGAAATATACCAATGATGCACATCGGGATCGAACTTAGGTCTTTCAAGTGAAAGGCAACAGTGTAACCAACTGGCTCACTTCGGTCATAAAAGAAGTGGTAGCCTAAAGTACCTCTGTATCTGGGTAGACTTACTGCCTGGCATACCCACAAGCTCTACCTAACTTTACGACCCCGGAGTGACCTCGTTGACAGCACTGTATTCGACATATCTATCCCTTCCTAGTGACTAGATGGAAGTCATCAGCACGCAATCAAGAGTATAACCGAAATATATTTCTGACTCACATTGGGATCGAACTTAGGTCTCTCGATTGAAAGGCTCATAAGGTATGATCCGAATGAAGTGCTATGAACTGGGCCACTGCTGGGTCGGGAAGTTGGGGTAAAACTTGCTAGTATATTAGGCAGTAAGGCAGCCCAGGTTAATACCCTAGGTACAGAAGTTCTTTGGCTTCAACTTCTTTTATTGCCTGTGTGGTCAATTGGTTAGGCTCCCTTGCTTTTCATTTTCAAAAGTAGTTAACATAGTATATTTTGCAACTACAATAAATAGGCAATCAATTACTATCAATTCCAACTGCCTTACGAAACATTCGAGTTACTGCTACAACAAATAATTGAGTTACTGTTACAACAGTCTTATTTAAAAATTCTCCAGCACCAATCACACCACATAAATGCGATGAAGGCTCATCAACAGCATAAGAATCATCGACGAATCCCTTCTAAGGACCCAGCATTAACGGAGATGTTGGGGTAGGGGGGTCGGAATTGGTTAGGCCATCCTACCAAAGACTGGAACAACATTTTCTTTGTCACCCTCCCTTTCCAAATGATTCGCACTTTCGAACAACCTATAGTATTCTGATTCGTTTACAGGATTAAGCAACTCTCAAACACTCTAAATCAAATTTTTAAATCCATTCTTTATCGTTTACTTCTGCCCGTTTTTCACTTGTTCATGACATTTTACTCCAAATATTATGCATAAATAATTCAAGCTATTAGCTTCTGCTTTACCACTGTAAAGGTCAACATTCCCTCCATACTCTGATAGACATTCCTCTTCTCTTCTTAACCTTTTGCAGATCTCTTGCTGTCTCTCATCCAGTACCTATTCTTTGGAACATTTTTAATCTCATCCTACCGTGATTTACTTCCTGTTACCTATACGAGTTAAATACTTTCATTCTGCTGTTTTCCACACTAACATCTATTGTCTATCTTCCTGGCCTACGCCTACCTTTACTATCCGTACCTTAACTTAGATGACTCTAGTATTATCATCTGTTCTCTATTACAAACCCCATCTGTTCTCTATTACAAACACCGTCTCATCTGCAAATATCAGGTACGTCACATTTTCGTGACGTAACATTTTCACACTGCACAAACTATTATTTAAATCTGTAGTGCTTTTACTGACGACTCTTATCATATCTAGAAAATTATTGTGAGAGAGAGAGAGAGAGAGAGAGAGAGAGAGAGAGAGAGAGAGAGAGAGAGAGAGAGAGAGAGAGAGAGAGTTTTAACACGTTAGTCGACAAGGGATATTAATGTATGTTTTTTTTCTAAAAACAATGAACTGATTACGAAAAACATCAGTGTTATCAAAACTCTTCCCTCCAAAAAGGACTTAGTGAAAAAAAATCATAAACACTGATAATATATGGCAAATAATAACGGACAATTACCATAAACTAAACACAAACAGAATAAAAGAAACAGTAAAGCAAATAACTGTAATAACTCACCTCATGCAATAGTATATTTTGCCTTAATGGATGTCAGCCTCAGGTGCAACCTACGAGCACTGCGCAGGGAAGCCAAGGAAGTCATGAATAGCAAATGGTAATAAAAGTGAGACCTAACAACGTCATAAAATATACTCCGGTGATAATTACGAGGAATAAGGCAGATGAAACAGTCGCACACGAGGAAAGAAATAGATGAGGTCGTTTCTTTTTATCATCAGCGTGGAATAGGGAGCAGAATATTTCATGAAGTAGTCCAGAAGTTCCCGATTGTTTGTGTTTTTCGTTTGTCTGGCTGGATCTTCCTCTTTTGGTCTGTGTGTGTGTGTGTGTGTGTGTGTGTGTGTGTGTGTGTGTGTGTGTGTGTGTGTGTACGAAACAGATAAGACTTCCAAATACTCTGCAGTGCCATTTTCTTTTTTTTGTTTTGTTTAATGCATATGATGATTTATTCTAATCAAATCAAGACATATTTGTGGCAGTCTTACGTCCTTTGTGGCTAATAGAATGAGTAAAATAAATGGAAAACCTCTAATTTATATGAGAACTACATGTACCTTAACCGATCGATATCTCCTTACCAGTGGATTATACTGTGCCCTCTAGTTGCACATTAAATACGATTTTTCTCCCAACTTTGTATCTTTCAAAAGTCATTAAGAAAAAATGCATTTTTTTTCATATCAGAGGCACTAGATTTAGATAATCTTTTATATGAAAGTTTAGATAATCTTTATAGGAATA
>NC_061108.1:105522282-105542282 GCF_015104395.2 Macrobrachium nipponense
TCAGCATAATTTTTCTTTCTACTTTGAAGCTGGGTTGACTAAATCTTCTTGATATAAGAGGCATTTTTTATTACTCTTTTCGTCTTTTATAAATGTTTGTGGAGGGTTCTGGATGGCATATTTACATTTATAGACATATCAGTAAAATTGTCTTTTAATCCTGAGAGTTATTATTCTAAAATTCTAAGTTGTTTATAGCATAAACGACATCATAATCGGTGTACACAATTTCTCCTTAAAGTATGGGAAACAGTATTATATATATATATATATATATATATATATATATATATATATATATATATATATATATATATATATATATATATATATATGTGTGTGTATATATATATAATATATATATATATCTATATATACACATATCTATGTATATATATATATATATATATATATATATATATATATATATATATATATATATATATAAAGTAATCATTTTGTTGCAGCCTAATAATACATTTATTTCTTTTCCAGATGATCTCTACGACCCTGATTCGTACATCCATATCTACAATACTACAAGGTAAGGATTTATTGAAATTTATTTGTGTACATTGAATGCCTGACTTATATTTCGTTCTCTGAAAAATATTCACTTGTTCAATGCCACATTTCGGCAAAATCTTGTTTAAGGGGGTTCTCAAAGAAAAAAAAAAGTAATCAAACAAACACACAAACACACACCACACAAACTAAAGCGCATAAATCTCAAGAGATTCAATCTATTCTCATTTCACTGCAAACGATGACTGACGAACGGGATGAACTACTGATTCGTACGAACTTTTGACATTGATGGCTACCTGAACGCGGCCTTTTATCAAGAGACCCGTTCATAAACCTTCCCACTCGGAGTAGTTCGTTGCATTAATGAACGTTGCGATAACTGCGTGGAATGCCAAAATGGAACATGATGTTTGCTGATATTGAAATTTCTTATAGCCCAATGCTCATAGATCTACCAACATGCAGATATAAAATAAACTGCAGGAAAGGCTGGAAAAAATCAAAGCAAGGGGAAATATACATACATCCACTGCACTCCAACATTTCCAACATAAAATTCCTGGACCTCAGTTTATTACGTCTATGTAAGGCTACATGAAAGAAAAAATATTAATATATTTCCCAGTGTTCATATAATTAATTTATGATGAAATATGAATAATTGTAAAAGTAAACTTGTAGCACAAGTACTGTGCTAAAATGGTTATTGAAATTATCGTAATATGATAATAACTTCCTCTCTTAATCAGAATTAAACGTATTTCACATAACTCCATTTATTCAGAGAGAAAAAAATTAAGAACATCTCTTTTTGCCAATGATCAGGTCGAGACAGAAAAATTTATTGGGAGACCATTTTCTTTTTACCCTAGTATTGCTGGCGACAAAAACATCACAGATAAGTATCACGTTCGATTTATACTAAGTTTTGACAACTTTTAACGTTAATATTAGAGTTAGACGGAACTTTTAAAGCGTGCGGTTTTACTAAAATGAATGAATTAATTTTGCACCAGGTATGACTACGGATATTATGTGAGACATTAAAGTGATAGTAACTTTAAGTAGAGTGGGATGCGGTAATACGTTTGAGAAGATAAATTATGAATTTATTAAAAATTAATTTCCTTGCCACCGGACCCAATTATTTTGTGCTTCTTCTCTTCTCTCATCTTGCTATCAATAGTTACATATACTTCCAAGTATTTATACAAATCAGTCGCCTCTGTTCTTCCGTCATCTGTATTGATTTACTTCAGGTAACATTTGCTTGCGAATTTTCGTCCTCCAGACTCTTATCAAACTTTTTCACCATATGATGCCACTTCTCTGCAATGTCCTTAATGAGTTCTGTGCCATTTGCAAATGTTAGCCATTTACCACTTCATACCTCTCAAGAAAATATAATGTGATCTTCACGATACATCCAAGAGAATCGAATCCTGACCTTCTAACATTTAGACACCCATGTCTAATGGGTTATTTTTATATATGAAAGACACCCATATCTAATGGGTTATTTTTATATATGAAAGACACCCATATCTAATGGGTTATTTTTATATATGAAAGACACCCATTTCTAATGGTTTATTCTTATATATGAAAGACGCCCATTTCTAAAGGCTTATTTTTATATATGAAAGCTTATCCAGAAGCTTAAGTAGATGGTAGCGCACAGACGCCAAAACAGACACACGCACATTTATATATATATATATATATATATATATATATATATATATATATATATATATATATATATAATATATATATATATAAAGTCCAGAAGGAGTCCATGATACTATATTTAAAAGGCCAAGTTATTTCATATGAGACGTTTCGCACAACTGTGTGCATCATCAGTCTGTGAATAAAATACAAAGACATATTAAAATCATATAAAGTTAAAAGGAATTCACAATTTTAAAAAATAAAGTCTAAAAAAGATTAAAAAGAGCAGTAAATAAAATGAGAGACTACTAAAAACACCAACCGTCCATGATCAGAGGTGAAGATGGAATGAGTTACAGTTGGCAGAGAGAAGCGACGACAACTATGCCAGGTACAGAGGTGACGAGGACAAATTACCGTTTAATGAGGGCACCAGTCTTTTAATATATAACGACTCAAGCGTTGTTAGTTGGTCAGGATGTTTTGCATAATCAATTATTGTAAAATGTTCTTTTTTAATTTCAGTCTTGCATATTATTGAGTGGTTTCTGATATTGGAAAATTCTGGTTGTTTTATCCTTTGACCTGTACGGAAGCTAAAGCCCAAATGGCTACAATATCTGACCCTCAGCAACCTCCGAGTCGATCCAACGTAAGAGCCCGGACATCCAGGGCATGTGAATTTATAAATAACGTTGGATCTCATGAAGGGCTGAAGGCGATCTTTAAAGTTAAAAACGATCGAATAGTGCAAGGATTACTCGACACAAGCCTGACTTTAAGACACGAATTTCCTGTTCAATTATACGAGTGAGGTTTAAGATAAATTTTGAATCTGAAAAATACGGAACAGTAGCATAAAATATTTTCTTCGGTACATCAAAAGTAGTTGTTGATGGATGCAAGAATTTGTTAAGTACCTTGTTGGTGATTTTATGTACTAAATCTTGTGGAAATGAATTGGCTTTGAAAAAGTTTGCCAAGAAAGACATTTCATTGTGAAATATTTGCCATGAGGAAGAATATTTGAGAGCTCTATTAATCAGCGTATAGATGGTGTTGAGTTTAAATGAGTATTGGCAAGAGCTATAAAAGTTATTGGTTAAACCCGTATAAGTTCGTTTTCTGTATACTGCCGTGTGAATTCCGAGTTATTTCTCGTTACCATAATATCAAGATATGGAAGGCTGCCCTCGCTCTCTACCTCCATAGTAAAATTAATCTGAGAATGAGCGTTATTAATGAATTCTAAAAACAAGGAGCACTGCCATGAATGTCTAAATAAAGCAAAAGTATCATCCACATATCTTCGATATAAAAATGGTTTAAAATTAGGGTCACAACCGTTTAAAAGTTTTGATTCTAAATCAGACATAAAAAAGTTAGCAAAAATAGGGCCTAAAGGAGACCCCATAGCAACTCCATCGACCTGCGAGTAGAGTTGTTTATTAAAAATGAACATCGAATCTTGCACAGCAAGATCGAGAAACTGTTTAAAAGTCAACCGGTCAAAACCATGAAATGTTGTATCATCATCAATAAAAATTTTGTCAAGCATAATATTAATAGTATCATTTAGTGGAACATTTGTAAAGAGGGACTCAACGTCGAAGCTGACCATGTAATAGTCCCCATCTTGCTTAGTGATTAATTGCTGGAATTCATAGCCGTTTCTTAAGGAATATTCATTGTTACTTAATTCAGACAGTAATCCAGCTAAAAATTTAGAGATAGAGAAAGAGGGGCTATTAAAAAGAGCAGTAAATAATCTTTTTTAGACTTTATTTTTTAAAATTGTGAATTCCTTTTAACTTTATATGATTTTAATATGTCTTTGTATTTTATTCACAGACTGATGATGCACACAGTTGTGCGAAACGTCTCATATGAAATAAACTTGGCCTTTTAAATATAGTATCATGGACTCCTTCTGGACTTTTTATAATTGAATGCTGAAGCACCGTATATTGTCCAAAGATGATACTGAAGCTCTTCTTCGTCCTCCTGTTTGCCTTTCGTCTCCGACACCGAGGAATTCAACACTTTTCTCAACTGCTGAAGCACCGCTATCCGTCCATTACTATCTCTACGTCACGAAAACTTGAAAAAACAACACTTAGACTGGAAAAGGCGAAGGCTGATTTGGACTTTCTTCAATACTGCCAGTTGAATGATGTCTTTCCAAAATTCGTCCGCTTTAAACTGTACAAATCCACGCTATACAATACCGACTTCTATAAGGATACGCTCAGGACTCTATTGATGAAAGAAATTGATTGTAAAATTGCTGCTATTAAGAAACTATCCACTGATACGGAACAACTCAAGAAGTTATTATACGATGATTTATCCATGCTAGACCGTTTACTATACCAAAGAATGTTTTGTAATTTTATTAATAATTATATTTCTGATATTTTTAGTAGACATCAAAGAAAATTGTTGAACCTTGGTGCTGTTATTCCTGAATTCCAGCTAAGAAACAAGTGTATTTTTAACTACTCTGACTATGTTTTATCAAAGAGAGAAAAGTTTTTACTTTCTTTTGGGTTGGATTTCTGCCTTCCGTCTTTTAGACCCAACTATGCCAGATTTTTCTTACCTTTTGAGATGTTATTCCAAAGACTGATGAAGTTAGATTTTAATCAAAATATAGGTAATCTTCAACAGAAAATTTCCAACCTAACTCATAAAACTTACCTCAATCTTAAAACTAACTGGACACCATTTTTTTAGACCAAATGATTTGAAAATACTGTTGAAACTTAAAGAGAGAGAAGATATTGTTATATGTAAACCTGATAAAGGCAAGGGAGTTGTTATTTTGAACAAAAATGATTATGTCAGGAAAATGGAAAATATCTTATCTGACTGTACGAAGTTTAAGTCTCATGGTGAACCAACATTTCTTGATATATATAAGAGGGAAGATAAGATCAACAGATTTCTTAGAAAAATTAAAAATGACAACATTATAAATGAAACTATCTATCAACAACTGTTTGTTACTGGTTCGTCATTTAGCATACTATATGGACAACCAAAAATACATAAGCCTGACTTGCCACTTAGACCAATTATGGCTGCATATAATAGCCCCTCTTTCTCTATCTCTAAATTTTTAGCTGGATTACTGTCTGAATTAAGTAACAATGAATATTCCTTAAGAAACGGCTATGAATTCCAGCAATTAATCACTAAGCAAGATGGGGACTATTACATGGTCAGCTTCGACGTTGAGTCCCTCTTTACAAATGTTCCACTAAATGATACTATTAATATTATACTTGACAAAATTTTTATTGATGATGATACAACATTTCATGGTTTTGACCGGTTGACTTTTAAACAGTTTCTCGATCTTGCTGTGCAAGATTCGATGTTCATTTTTAATAAACAACTCTACTCGCAGGTCGATGGAGTTGCTATGGGGTCTCCTTTAGGCCCTATTTTTGCTAACTTTTTTATGTCTGATTTAGAATCAAAACTTTTAAACGGTTGTGACCCTAATTTTAAACCATTTTTATATCGAAGATATGTGGATGATACTTTTGCTTTATTTAGACATTCATGGCAGTGCTCCTTGTTTTTAGAATTCATTAATAACGCTCATTCTCAGATTAATTTTACTATGGAGGTAGAGAGCGAGGGCAGCCTTCCATATCTTGATATTAAGGTAACGAGAAATAACTCGGAATTCACCACGGCAGTATACAGAAAACGAACTTATACGGGTTTAACCAATAACTTTTATAGCTCTTGCCAATACTCATTTAAACTCAACACCATCTATACGCTGATTAATAGAGCTCTCAAATATTCTTCCTTATGGCAAATATTTCACAATGAAATGTCTTTCTTGGCAACTTTTTCAAAACCAATTCATTTCCACAAGATTTAGTACATAAAATCACCAACAAGGTACTTAACAAATTCTTGCATCCATCAACAACTACTTCTGATGTACCGAAGAAAATATTTTATGCTACTGTTCCGTATTTTTCAGATTCAAAATTTATCTTAAACCTCACTCGTATAATTGAACAGGAAATTCCGTGTCTTAAAGTCAGGCTTGTGTCGAGTAATCCTTGCACTATTCGATCGTTTTTTAACTTTAAAGATCGCCTTCAGCCCTTCATGAGATCCAACGTTATTTATAAATTCACATGCCCTGGATGTCCGGGCTCTTACGTTGGATCGACTCGGAGGTTGCTGAGGGTCAGATATTGTAGTCATTTGGGCTTTAGCTTCCGTACAGGTCAAAGGATAAAACAACCAGAATTTTCCAATATCAGAAACCACTCAATAATATGCAAGACTGAAATTAAAAAAGAACATTTTACAATAATTGATTATGCAAAACATCCTGACCAACTAACAACGCTTGAGTCGTTATATATTAAAAGACTGGTGCCCTCATTAAACGGTAATTTGTCCTCGTCACCTCTGTACCTGGCATAGTTGTCGTCGCTTCTCTCTGCCAACTGTAACTCATTCCATCTTCACCTCTGATCATGGACGGTTGGTGTTTTTAGTAGTCTCTCATTTTATTTACTGCTCTTTTTAATCTTTTTTAGACTTTATTTTTTAAAATTGTGAATTCCTTTTAACTTTATATGATTTTAATATGTCTTTGTATTTTATTTACAGACTGATGATGCACACAGTTGTGCGAAACGTCTCATATGAAATAAACTTGGCCTTTTAAATATAGTATCATGGACTCCTTCTGGACTTTTTATAATTGAATGCTGAAGCACACTATATATATATATATATATATATATATATATCCATACATACATACATACATCCAACATACATCATACATACAACATACATACATACATACATACACACATACCATACATCATACTACATACCATAAACTTACCCATAGAGAGAGAGAGAGAGACGCGAATTCCTTTAAATGCGGTCCCGTAAACAAAACGTTGCTTAATAAACTTGTAAAATGGCCTCCTCGCAACTGGCTGGATTCCCAGGGCATAAAACCACTGCATATTCATAAATTCAAATCGTTACCCAAAAACGATTATATCAGTAATCTGTTGCCAATGTATTAATTCTGGAACACTGGCGATGATCATCTCTTGTGCGGCCTATGTGCCACCTCATTCCTAATCCCGACACTCTGTCTAGTGTCCATGAAGATAATCGAGAACGTTTTATTGTTATTAGTTTAGATATAATTGATTATTATGCCTAATATTCTTGATGTTTTTGTAATTTCTAGGATATTCCCTTATAAATAACCTTATATATGAAATGTTTTTATTATGTAATTTCCTTTCTTTATCGTAACTATAGTCGTTTAGTTATTAGTAAACTATATTTTCATGAATAAAACAGCTAATATGTATTAACGATTACAGCCAAATTTGATTGTCACAATATAAAAGGAATCACGATTTCCAGCGATACTCTCAATAGACATAATAGACCTTAATGGCGCATCCCTAATGTAGAGAAATAAATTTTGCGAAATTTCTTTATTAGCTATTTGTTATTCGGGTCCATATTTTTTGTGCCAAATGTCAAAAGTGTTGGAGAGTCTCACGGTATTATTGACTCAAAATGCAAGGTCAAGAAACGTCAATATAAGCGCGGGTCAACTGCACGAGAGGATAGCAGTTCACATGCGAAGGCTTCAACTTACTTCAAATTCATAGAGAATAGAAAGATCCCGTGACTTTTTTCGAGGGAATGTGTAGAAAAGGTCATGCAAACTTATCCATGAACCATTGAACTGCTTTGTTCCTTGCCTAGTTTAGAGGCATAAATGTAGTAATGTATATATATATATATATATATATATATATATATATATATATATATATATATATATAGTAGATACACACACACATATATATGTATGCATATATAATAATATATATATATATATTATATATATATATATATATATATATATATATATGTGTGTGTGTGTGTGTGTGTGTGTATACATATTTTTTATATTTATATATATATATATATATATATATATATATATATATATATATATATATATATATATATATAATGTATGTATCTATATGTGAACCAATTATAATTGTCTTTTGTCATTTTAAATTAGTTATCTCCGTAATAATTAATGCCATATATTTAAAAAAAATATATGTTTCCTTTCTTCTTCGGGGTGATGCCCAAGTATAGTTACTTCTCTTTCACGAAATTGATTATGACAATTTTAATCTTTCATTTTTATCCTTTCATTTTCATACAGTTGCCTGAATGGGTTCCCCACCGAGGTGTCACCGTGCACATGCATGCCATGCTGGGAAGGACGCTACTGCCAGATGTACAGTAAGTAACAGTTTTTAGTCGTTTGACAAATTAAATTTTTTCAGGAAACACACTTACATTGTATATGTGAGTGTGTATGTGTATGTATGTATAAATCTGCATTATCTTATTAATCAAGTATTTATCGTTTGAGTAAATTATGTGATTTTGTTATACTTTGTAACTTACAAATGATTTAGGAAAATGTATGGATTTGTGCCTTTTACACTGATAACCTTAATGCCACCATCATCTGGAATATTTCCCATAGCTTCTTTCTTTTGGATAACAGACATCATTGCTGTCCTCTCTCTCTCTCTCTCTCTCTCTCTCTCTCTCTCTCTCTCTCTCTCTCTCTCTCTCTCTCTGCCAATGCAGTGTTCTCCTCTACTGGCGTTTGCAATTTAATAATGAGTTTCATTTTTTTTTTTTCCAGGGGATCATTACCCTCCAAGATTCCTTCTTCATAAAGCTACAATTGTCGTCCCTGAGAACATTACTGGTAAGTAATTACACAATGTTTTTCTTTAATTAAAATAATACTCTCATTTGTACTCTTATAAAAGTCATGTAGGCAAAGTAAGATCATATATGTTTTACATGAATATAATTAATCGTTACATCACGCAACACGACTGTAATTCAGATGGCTGACAAGAAATACGTTTCCGTTCTTATTATAACTATGATATATAACAGCGTCTTCTATATCATTCTTTTTATCATTGCTTTTATCGTATTTAATAGCTTCGCCACTAATTATCATTGAACCTGAGGTGCACTCCTGACTTACCCATTAAGGTTTTTCTTCTAATAAACTCTAATGAATTTTTCTTGTGATGGAATAATAAGTTTTTTAAATTCAAAACTATTACCCTAATGTTTGAAGAGAACCTTTGAAGCGCGTTCTTCTTTCGGTAAAATTTGTCCCAATTACATTTCAGCGTCCTATTGTTCTACTCTTTCAGTATATAACAATTAACGTATATATATATATACATATATATGTATATATATATATATATATATATATATATATAATATATGTATATATATATATATATATATATATATATATATATATATATATATATATATGTAGTAGTAGTGAGTAGTAGTAGTAGTAGTAGTAGTAGTAGTGACGAACGTTGCTTTGCCATAAATCGATTTTATAAACAAAAAGATTAGCACCTTCGAATAAAAGACTTTAAGAGACTGTTGTCCTCTATTTCAATAAATGTAAAATAAGGCTGTACAAAATATCTTCAAGTAAAATAAATTCTAGAAAGTGAACCATCTTCAAAGCCTTTATTCTAGAAGCTTCTTAAGAGAAGAACTTCCCACAGTGACATATATATTTCATGTCACCTTTTTGAATTATTATGGCTGAGCAGGAGTGGTACAGGATTTAACTTTTAACAGTTAAAAATGGACAATTAGAATCCAAACAACCCAATATTATGTGGTCAAGGTGCAGTAGCCAGGGAAACTATTTTCTTATTTGAATCTGGGGACACAATTACAGAAGTCAACATAAAAAATAATGGTGATGAAGAGAAAAAAAGCTGGCCATTCCTGTGAATAGAGGAAAGGAGCTTGAAAAAAAAAAAAAAAAAAAAAAAACTGTAACACTTGACTTTTTAATGGCCGGACTCTGAGGTACTCGTTAGTCGAGTGTCGTCGCACTGTAGACTTGAGATTATGTTTCATTGTTGAGTACCAAGATGAGGAGGGTAATCTCCTCCCATTTAGAATTCTTGGAATAGATGTTGTTTTTAAGTCAAGTGGCACTTTTGAGGCCTGTGTGATAAAGGCTAGTATTCTTCACGAGATGTAATTACTTTTATTTGCCTCAAGAAGTGGTGGTTTTAGGCTTGTATGAATTTCATGAATGTTATTAAATGAGAAAACCACTGGTCATATATATCATATTGCCTGTCCTTTTTACGCAGGCAAAGATTTTTTTCTCTTATCACAAATTGAAAATAATGTTTTGCAATGCAAACCACACCTAGAAACGGTGAGATATAAGAAATTTAAAATTTTATTTATATTGATTTGGTCATCATTAAATCCACAGCCCATAAAAATATTTCATTTCCTTCTACAAGGACCAGTTTACCGATCATGGGCCACTGACGGAGACCTGGGTCTGACATGCCCCTTGAGCCCAGGCGAAGCAGCTCGATGCCCCTGTGCATCTGTGACGTATCAGCTGTTTGCTGCCCCAGGGGACCATAACTTTTGGCTCCACCAGTCTACCGGGGTGTTGTCCCGAAACACCAGTGGACCAGCGCTTGTACCGGGACATACACACACCTACAAGATCATGGTGCAGAGTGAGTATCATTTGGCTTTCTATCTCATAGGTGAATTAAGCAAACGTTATCGAATAAGAAATTTAATCTTTTTTTTTTTTCTTAGGATAACTTCATTGTAGATGTTAACGATAGTAAACTTATACGTTGTAGCTTAAGTAAAAGAAAAAAAATTCTTTTTGAAAACCCCACGAGACTCCTTTGCGTCTTATTTCATAGTTAGAATAAAGTTGCTGAATCAATTATTAACTGGACTAGAGATCGGACAATAAAGCTGTGAAAACTTCGACTAAATACAATCAGATTATGGTGATATACACAACTCGTATGCACATACTGAACACAGAAAGCAGTTAAAAAGGACCGAATTAGAAAACTGTCTGGCAGAGCCCTGAAGATCATATTAATAAAAATATGTAAACACTAAGAGTGAATGGTTTAAAGGTGATAAAAGAACAGTAAACAAATTGCGTATGAAATGAAAGGTAAATTTTACCTTTGACGGTAGAATGTGGGAAATAATTAGCCGAGATTACATCATACGAACAATTTTGCTAATCTGTAGATTAAAAAGTTTACTACAAATCCGTAAATAGTAAATTGGGTTATAGACCCATTTTTTGCTCAAATTTGTAAATAGTAAATTGGGTTATAGAGCCATTTTTTACTCAAATTCGTAAATAGTAAATTGGGTTATAGAGCCATTTTTTACTCAAATTTGTAAATAGTAAATTGGGTTATAGAGCCATTTTTTACTCAAATTTGTAAATAGTAAATTGGGTTATAGAGCCATTTTTTACTCAAATTCGTAAATAATAAATTGGGTTATAGACCCATTTTTTACTCAAATTTGTAAATAGTAAATTGGGTTATAGAGCCATTTTTCACTCAAATTCGTAAATAGTAAATTGGGTTATAGACCCATTTTTTACTCAAATTTGTAAATAGTAAATTGGGTTATAGACCCATTTTTTACTCAAATTCGTAAATAATAAATTGGGTTATAGACCCATTTTTTACTCAAATTCGTAAATAGTAAATTGGGTTATAGACCCATTTTTTATTAAGAACCTAAAATAGATTAGATGAAAATATTAGAAACTGTTGTACCTCATGGATCTTAGTTTGTCGACTAACAAAGCTAAAACATGCCGTAACTTTAAACATTAAAGGAGGATGCGACAATATGTATATAGCTGATTCAAAGGTGAACCAAATTATAGCAATACTGTTCGGGTTTCTAAATTAAAGGGAATGTGTCGAGTGATGACAAGTAGCTAGAGGGTAAGGGAATTGAACAAGGCATCGTATACTGGGGGGGAATTTCATTAACATTTATTATCTTCAGGGTACGCGGTAGAAACTGCGGTTATTTTTCTTTTTTATGTGAATAGAAGTTTTCATATAAATAAAGGCTATTCATGTAAAATACAAAAGAGTTCCGAGCCTAAATGATTTCTCTTGGTTATTGAATGCCGATAACAAAATACAAGCAAAGCCTCTATGATTGGAGAAATTACGAAAATTAGAGTCGAAAAACAACCTAAAAGAAATATTCTGTTTTGTAATTTATGTTACTTTTCTATTTTATTATTATTATTATTATTATTATTATTATTATTATTATTATTATTATTATTATTATTATTATTATTATTATTATTATTATTATTATTATTGCAGGTCTTCCCAAGAGAGAACGCGTCGAGGACCTTCAGTATGACATCTTGGACCTCAAAGTATACATCAGCCCCGACTTCGTCACAATCATCCCGCCCACCTGACTAATGGACGACCTCAATAACCAATACAGCCCCAATGGCTTGATTTGAGGTCGTCAAATACACCAAGATATCAAAGTTTCTCCTTCTGAGTGGATTCCAAAGAAAAAGGCTCTCATGCGCAAAGGCTGTTTTACCCGATGACTGGTGAGATGATAATATGGAAAATCCCAGGGCCAATCGATGTCATGAAAATGTTGTACTGTATTCTATACAAAGCTTGCGATGTTATGTTTAAGAAAATGAAAACAAGCACAGTCTTCAAAAGTTTGAAACCGGGTTTCTTATTACCTTCGAAAATTGCAGAATAAAGAAAAAAAAAATTTTCTTTCATTTTACGTCCGCACGGTATGTTTATTTATTTATATATTTCTTTGCTTAGATCAAAGGGCAAGATATTCCGGTATGACTCGGTGAGGATAAGCTAGTAACTTTAACTTCGTATATATTTATGCGATGCCTTGCATCTCAGGTGGTGTAAGTACCAGACAACCATCATATTCAGTATATAAGTTATCATTATCAGGTTCATTATAAAATATCTTAAATATGAAATATCTTTTTTCCTACTCACATACTAAGAAAATTTTAATTATTTTGAATTTGTATGATATTACTTATAAATAACATAATTATCAATTAGTAATTTCCATATCATTTTCTATAAAGATCTCTATTTTCTCATTACAGGATATGTTCTTCCTAAAAAGGAATTTTTAAATTGATTTTTCTTTAAATTTTAATTTAAAAAAAAAGAAAAAAAAAACAAGATTTTTTTTTTAACCAAACTGACCAACCGAAATTCAGATGTACTGATACTCTGGAAACAGTCTATCTCAAATTTGATTTGCGCTAGAGTTAATAAAACTTGACAAAATGTTGCTTGTACGTACAACGGAGTGTCTGAGTGTCTTTCCCCTTTATAATGTGTACGGTATATCATCCATAGTGTTTGTATACACACATTAATTCACTCTGGTCGCATGAAACCGTGTAAGTGCATTTACCGTAAGGTTTGTGGACAGTGATGAGATTATCCTCAAAGTATGATGAAGAGAACCAGTTTCTATCTCATTTCGAGAGAATTTTGACCAAGATGATATCATGGATAATGAAACATTAAGAGAGAGATTTTATCAAAGGTACGGAAAACAGACCTTTACTGAGTACAATACTGATCAAGCGATCATGCAATCCAAGTGCTGGAATGATGTTCTAGACAAGATCATAAATGTTGACATATCGCTAATAACAGACTATAAAGAGACATTTTAAGCATTTGATGAAATGAAAAGCATATAGCTCATGAAACTGGACGAGCGAATCCGTTGATATCCTTTAGAAATTACAAGAACATGAAACTCGACAGCAGAAATTGTATATAAAACAGAGGAGCCGTTGAAACTTGATAGCCATGCCATATCACAGACGATGAAATACTGAAACAACAATTCTTTCACTAACATGAACTGGTTTGAGATAATAGGAAAACAATATATTTTTTATTGAAAGCTAAGTATAATGACAAAGAGGAGAAGGGTATTGTATCGTATAATTATGTATATCTGTCACGTGAATGCCCTTTCAGTACTGTATGAATAAATAGCCGGTGTTGTATACAAGTTAGTAGATTAGTTCTTTATCCCTGATTAGACAACAAAGCATATCGTAATTTAAGGCATTTAGTTGTATGGGAAATGTTCTATTGTCGGGCAAAGGTTTTCATAAGGAATTAGTTGCCATATTCGATATATATATATATATATATATATATAATATATATATATATATATATATATATATATATATATATATACTATATATATATATATATATATATATATATATATATTAAGATACAAAGCGTTAAATGTGGTAGAATATTTGGCGTTTAACATTTATTTTTCTCTAATTTCCCGTAGACCACGAAAAATACGGTCGATCATACATATAACAATGTAAACATAATTACACATACATGCATAATCTATATATATATATATATATATATATATATATATATATATATATATATATATATATATATATATATATATATATATGTGTATATCTGAATCACGCAAGTTTGAAACGTGATGAATATATATAAATAAAAGTAACAGCCACGAATCAAAGTGAAACAGTGGCGGTGCTGCGAGATCTTTCGACTTGAGGTCCTTTGCTTAGCAGACTGCTAAGTAAAGGACCTCGAGCCGAAAGATCTTGCAGCATCACCACTGATTCACTTTCCTTCGTGGCTGTTACCATTTATATATATATATATATATATATATATATATATATATATATATATATATATATATATATATATATATATATATATATATATATAATATACATATTTGTATGTATGTATGCATAAATAATGGCAAGCTCATTTAATTTTGTCAAAACATGTTATGCTGGGTAGCATGTTTATAAACTGTACGGTTTTTTTGTTTAAATTACAATTTATGTCCTCAAATAACTCAGCACCCAGATGAAGAGAATAATCTATATTTCTATCTTAGGTACAATAAAAGTCTTTGGTAGCGTTAGACACTTCTCCTTATTTTAGAAATGGTAAAATGATTTATATACAAATTAGAATAGGTTTTAGTACGTATAAGATTTTGTGGTAAAAAGCACAAAAAAATCAGATTTTTTGAGTTTTAACATACTATTACATTCGTGTTTAACAGAAAATGTGAATAATGAATAAATAATACGGTTCGGTAGCTTTTCTCCAAAATTTGCTTCTATTGACAAAATATATAATTTGATGTTACAAATGAAATTAAATATATTACTATAAAGTATACAACTGATTAAGGAACATAATTTTTATTCAAACGGAAAATGTGATAGAATGTATAAAATGCAGTTGCAGGTTAAATTTTTGGAAATTTTATTTTCATTGGAGCTTAAAAATTATTAGAAATAAAAACAATGTGATATACTAGATAAGAATAATCGTGTACTTGTTGTGTATCCTAGAGTAGCCAAAGGTTTTTGGCCTTATAGTATAAATTTATTTGATGAGAAAAAATAAAGAAAGAAACAGGGGACATTTATATTGTATGTCGTCAAGATAAAATGATATATTGCTTCAAAGAAATAATGTTGAAAATGAGTTTACTTAATAAAAAGAGCATTGCAATTCTTGTTTGATTCCTTTTTTTATTCTTATAATCACCTATGAGACATAAAACGCATAAATAAACCTTGCAATGCGTAGATACAGGTCACACACACACACACACACACACACACACATATATATATATATATATATATATATATATATATATATATATATATATATATCAATTAAAAAATTCCCCTTCGTTTAACATATGAAAATATATTAATTCCGACGAAGAGCGAGTTGGACATTAAGGGACATTAAGCTTAATGCATGTATATGAATCACGGTGATGTGATAAAAGTTCATAATATGGCTGCGAGCGGCAAACGTACGACTTTGTTAACATGGCAGAGTTGGGTGGATATCGATTCTATAATTTCAAATACCTGTGTTCGACAGTGATTTGTAAGGTCGGAATCGGTATCAACTTATACCTCACTTGTTGGCCGAGTTGGTAACGTCCGAGGTAGAGCGCATTGGATATTAAAGGACATTTATGGCTTAATGCATATATATAAATCACGGTGATGTGATAAAAATTCATATATATATATATATATATGTATATGTATATGTATATGTATATGTATATGTATCTCTGCAACTGATCTATCCCTTGGAAAACGGAGTCTTGATAGAAAGAGTAAAACCAGCACTTGTACATAAAACATCCTTTATTTTCTTATGACTACCGGTTTCGGAGTAACTGTCTCCATCATCAGGTCTATACACACAGAAAGAAAAAAAAATTAAAAATCACTAAATTACGATCGATCATTAGAATGAAGAAATGTTACACAAAGGTTACATTGTATATATAATAAAAACAAAGTAATGTACAAGCATAAAAAAGGGAAAGTAAGCAATATTAAAAAATAAATAAATAAATAAATATATAAATAAATACCTGCATCATGAAGGCATACAAACATACACACTAAAAATTTAAAAACACAGCATCTCCGTGGACCTCTCGTTGTTACTGAGGGAAGGTTTCAACTTTAAAGTGTAGAGACTTTCTACTATTGCCAGCTCCATGGGGGCCACTCGACTAGAGAGAATGGAAAATGAATCTAACCTAAGAGGGTGATCACTATTTTCTGCGTGATCCCGTATGGCACTGAATGGTGGTTTTGCTAAAAGCCTGTTTGTCCTAACTGATCTTCCCAAGTGTTCAAACCATCGTACACGTGCTTGGCGCTTTGTTTTCCCCACGTAAATTGCATTACAGCAATTGCACTCGTATTTATATACAACATGAGACTGTAGTTCTTGGGGTACGATGTCTTTGTACTTGAACAAACCACCAATAGTATACTTAGGCTTGAACACTACCCTAACATTAACTTGAGGATAAAATTCTCTTAAAAGTTTTAGTAGTCTATTTTTAACAGAAAAACTCTTATTACCATAGAAAAACATGGTAAAATACAGTACTGCTTTATTGGCTTTTAAAATGGAAACTTTCGGGAACAATAACTTTTCTAGCTGTTTACCAACATACGTATCTATGAAAGCATTATTAAAACCGTTTTTTTGAAGCATTTCTTTTATAAACTGAAATTCTGAATGAAGACTAAAATAATTTGAACAAATGTTAAAGGCACGGGTCACAAGTGTACAAACTAAATTGCGTTATAAACTATTGGGATGAATGAAGAGAATTAGTTGTGAGTCCTGTAAATGTTGGTTTCCTGTAAACTGATGTTTTGAAAAAGTGTTATCGCTGTGTTTACTTATGAGCACGTCAAGGAAAGCTAAAGTATTATTGTTCTCTACTCTGAAGTAAATTCAATATTTTGGTGTTTTGAGTTAAAAATAATCAAGAAACAAGGGTACATGTTCTTCAGATCTAAAAATTAAAATGTATCATCTACATAACGTCGGTAGAACAGTGGTTTAAAAGAACTGGGACAATTATCTAACCAAACAACTTCGTGATGAGATAAAAAGGCATTGGCCAAAGTAGGACCGAGAGGGTTTCCCATTGCTACACCATCTTTTGTTTATATACATTTGCGTTAAACATAAAATAACATTCAGACGCAGCTAATGTGAGTAGTTTGTGTAACTGTTGTTTATTAAAATTACGGATACTATTGGAGTCATTAAACAAGTTGTTGATGCATATATCAATGGTTTCTGCTAAAGGAATATTGTAAATAAAGATTTAACATCGAAACTCACAAGAACACAATTACCTAGTTCTAGATCACAAATTTCTTTGGCAAAAGTAAATGAATCTTTAAACTGTATACTGATTGCATGTTACAGGAGCTAAAATAGGAACAAGAAACTTTGACAAATGGTAGTTGAAAGTACCTATAGCTGACATGATTGGTCTGAGCGGGACACCTTCCTTGTGCACCTTGGGGAGGCCATAGAGCACTCCAGGTTTAGATCCAGATGTAAATAGATCGTTATAAGTATGTTCATCTAGAACACCCTCAGACTTCAACTTTCTTAAGAACCTGTTAATACTTTCCTCCTTATTGAGTAACTTTAAAAGAATGTCGTCTTTAACTACTTCAATTTAGTGTGGTCGTCAAGGATAAATTGCATCTTACTTAAATATTCATCTTTATTTAGAAGAACAACCCCGTTGCCTTTATCAGGTCGTATTACCACTATGGATTTATCTTTGGATAAGCTTAATAAAGCAGAATGCTCTTCCTTAGAGATATTGTGAATAAAATCGGTATGAGGATCAAAATATGCAGACTGAGCCAGATGCTTCAAGGAACTTCTGAAAAACTGAAAACCTCTATTGTCGGAGTCATAAAATTCATGAGTAATCAATTTTTTTTAAAAATATTTCAAAAGTACAAAAGTGTTCAATAAAATCAAGTTTACTATATGAAAGTGCAAACTTCAACCATTCAAATAGGGTACTGAATGACCTTGAAAAGAGAGTCCTTTCTAGGGGGTTAAAGTTTGCACTTTCATATAGTAAACTTGATTTTATTGAACACTTTTGTACTTTTGAAATATTTTTTAAAAAATTGATTACTCATGAATTTTATGACTCCGACAATAGAGGTTTTCAGTTTTCAGAAGTTCCTTGAAGCATCTGGCTCAGTCTGCATATTTTGATCCTCATACCGATTTTATTCACAATATCTCTAAGGAAGAGCATTCTGCTTTATTAAGCTTATCCAAAGATAAATCCATAGTGGTAATACGACCTGATAAAGGCAACGGGGTTGTTCTTCTAAATAAAGATGAATATTTAAGTAAGATGCAATTTATCCTTGACGACCACACTAAATTTGAAGTAGTTAAAGACGACATTCTTTTAAAGTTACTCAATAAGGAGGAAAGTATTAACAGGTTCTTAAGAAAGTTGAAGTCTGAGGGTGTTCTAGATGAACATACTTATAACGATCTATTTACATCTGGATCTAAACCTGGAGTGCTCTATGGCCTCCCCAAGGTGCACAAGGAAGGTGTCCCGCTCAGACCAATCATGTCAGCTATAGGTACTTTCAACTACCATTTGTCAAAGTTTCTTGTTCCTATTTTAGCTCCTGTAACATGCAATCAGTATACAGTTAAAGATTCATTTACTTTTGCCAAAGAAATTTGTGATCTAGAACTAGGTAATTGTGTTCTTGTGAGTTTCGATGTTAAATCTTTATTTACTAATATTCCTTTAGCAGAAACATTGATATATGCATCAACAACTTGTTTAATGACTCCAATAGTATCCGTAATTTTAATAAACAACAGTTACACAAACTACTCACATTAGCTGCGTCTGAATGTTATTTTATGTTTAACGCAAATGTATATAAACAAAAAGATGGTGTAGCAATGGGAAACCCTCTCGGTCCTACTTTGGCCAATGCCTTTTTATCTCATCACGAAGTTGTTTGGTTAGATAATTGTCCCAGTTCTTTTAAACCACTGTTCTACCGACGTTATGTAGATGATACATTTTTAATTTTTAGATCTGAAGAACATGTACCCTTGTTTCTTGATTATTTTAACTCAAAACACCAAAATATTGAATTTACTTCAGAAGTAGAGAACAATAATACTTTAGCTTTCCTTGACGTGCTCATAAGTAAACACAGCGATAACACTTTTTCAACATCAGTTTACAGGAAACCAACATTTACAGGACTCACAACTCAATTCTCTTCATTCATCCCAATAGTTTATAAACGCAATTTAGTTTGTACACTTGTGACCCGTGCCTTTAACATTTGTTCAAATTATTTTAGT
>NC_061108.1:105544782-105552282 GCF_015104395.2 Macrobrachium nipponense
TATATATTATGTAGATATATATATATATATATATATAATATATATATATATATATATATATATATATATATACATATCTCAAAGATAAAATATGGCTAAGTGGAGTATCTTTGTGTACTCTACAGTATCTTTTATTTATATTATATATATATATATTATATATATAATATATATATTCATATATATATATATATCTATTAAAGATATATATATATATACATATATATACTATATATATATATATAATCTATATATATATCTAGATATATATATATATTATATATATATCTATATATATATATATATATATATAGATATCTATATATATATATATATCTATATATATATATATATATCTATATATATATATATCTCTTACAAGTGTGTAATGTTAAGTGAAATCACATATCATGTCTTGCTTGGAGACAAGCGGAGCTGTAAGGGCAGCTTACTTGAGTGAAGGAATTTGAATACGCAAGCAGTTTAACCGAGATATCACTCACCCTGTCGTTAGGCATGTACATTCGTTTGTACGGATGTTACAGGCCTAATAGTCCAAGGCACTTGCGAAAGTCACATTCTTTCCGGTGAACACTAAGAGGCAGGTGGTACAGCCGAGTGTCCGGAGAGAAAGCCCCATCGTAAAGGTAGGACATATTTTGTAAAGACTTAGAAAACCGTTACCTTTGAAAAAGAGAGAGAAGTGTGAAATACTCTCTTTACGTGAATAATTTGAAAAGAGTGATGTGTGAAGTGTATCTTTTATCCATTATTATCTTTATTACAGATGGGTCCTATTCCATGGCTAATTTAGAGATGGGAATCTCTGACCTGACTAATATGATGAACTTATTGACATTTTGGGTCTGGGAGTGAATTCTTAGTCAGGAGGGTAGAATGATAAATTACTGGTTTCTTTATGGGCAGATTTGGGTTTTCTGTAATTATGACTTGTAAGTCATTTTGTTCTATTTTATAATCAACTGCTTTGGGTAATAAATAGTATATTTTTATACTTACGAGATCTTAATAGCCTAAAGACATAGTTGCAGACAGAGGGCACCATTGACAACAGGTAATGGTTTATGATTTGTGTAGTTTAATAAAAGGGGGGGTAAGAGTGGTGGCAGGTGGTTTAAGAGGCTTTTTATATATTTATAAGCTGTAGGTACGCTAACGAAGAGACTGGTGACCAGTTAGACATGCATGTTTTTTTTTTTTTGGTAGGAAAAAGGGTTATAATCATGTCACAGGCAACTCAGGGCTCTTTTTGCTGATTCAATGGGTTGGACAAGAAGAAGCAGTTCGTCTCTCAAGCTAAGTCAGTAACAGCTTCATGGGGTTCTAGAATAACAGTATTTTAAAACGTAAAGGGGAAAAGTTTAATTTTCAACGTATTAAAGTGTTTCGCAAGTGTAGTAGTAAACAGTTCACGCATATTTGTAGTGCGTATACGAATTCGGTTTCCAGTCATATGAAGATGTGAGTGTATTTTCAAGTTTTCTTGCTTATTTTCTTCTTTTTATCTTTTATATTTTTGTTTACCTTTTTGTTGTTATTTATATTCCTGTTGTTTATTTGTGGCGAATTTACTCGAGCGGAGTTTTTGTTGCGTCACGCCTGAGAGAGAGAGAGAGAGAGAGAGAGAGAGAGCTGAGGACTGAGACGGTTGGTTACCAGGTTGCATTGCTTGATAAGCGTTTTGCATTTTTTTTCTTTTTCTATCCCCTCCCTATTTTTTTTTTTATTGTTGCTTTCGTGGGATTATTGTTAATATACTGGGCGTGGGGCGCGTTTGCCTTTTGTTATCCATTATTGTGTGAAAATTTGTGTTAATTTTTCTTGATTGGGTTTCGTGTATATAAACACATTGATGTTACTGAGATCGGGGAAGCTTATAGAACAAAATGGCAGACACTAAAAATACCACAACGCTACTACATCACGTAACAAATGTGAGTGCAGGCGTGAGTCCATTCAGAGGGATTGTAGATGGCGTATTATCACAGCCTATACAAATTTTTATTGAAAGAGTTAATAATTATTTAGTGGGAAAGAATATACTAGATGATGTAGAGGCATTTAGAGAGGCGAAAGCTTTGCTAGATTTGAATAGGGGAGACCTCTCCCACCGTTGCAGGAGTTTCCGATTTACAAAATGTCGTACCTGGATGGACTTACTAGCATTTTTGAAAACAGCAAATGGCTCAAAGGAACACGGAGATATGGTGAGGGACCTTCGGGGTCTTTATACACTACGGAAGGGCACTAATAGCCTTGTAGAACATAGTTCAAAACTTTTTGACGCAGTGGCGGATTGGGTAGGAAAATTGAAAACATCTAAATGGGCTACAGGAGGTAATCTCTCTCTAGATAATATTCATAAACTGATCTATTTTTCCCTGCTCTTGCACGAGGTACCGGATGCGATAGTGAATAGCTTTGATGAAAAGATTGAACCTACTTCAGACGAAGAATTACTTTATACCCAAATTGAAAAACATAGGTCTAAATCTCCCACTGTAGATAGCACAATTTTTAATGGGACAGGCCCGAGGGATAGAGTGCAAAGAGACAGAACTTTCTCCTCCCCGTCTGTGCGCAAAAGTTGAGTATAACAAAAGATTGATCAATTAAAAGCAACAGCAGTTGCGCTGTTTCAACTGCAATAAACCAGGGCATCCAAAGAAATTGTGTAGGGTTAAATATTGTGGAATGTGTAAAGTACTGATCATTATTGGCAGTCTTGTCCATCTCAGATACGGAGAGATGCGAGACCTGCACCTTAAGGTTCTGTGAGAACTTCCTAGGCAGGTCAAACCAGAGGGCAAAGGGATCGGCGAAATTTTTGGAAGCCCGATCAACAAAAAGGGTACAGGTGATTGGTAAATGCCATTGTGGTCTCGTGGGGGACGCCCCAGAGCCCAAGCCTATAGTCAATGGAACAGTAGGGGATGTGGATATCCCGATATTCATAGACTTGGGGGCATCAATAAATCTAATGGATTATAATTTGTATCAATCCATGTTTTCCAACTATTTGCAACCCTCAACGGAGATGGTGTGTGATGATTAAATACCCTGGGTTGTGTTCAAATACAGTTTACTCTCAGTGACAGAGTGTTAACAGAACCATTTTTGGTAATGAAAGGAATTGTGTTGGGCAACAAAATTTTGCTGGTCATGCCTTATGAGGACGTGAAATAGAATGGAGGACATGAAGGTTATTGAAAGAGGAGATGTGTGTGTGTGTGTGTGTGTGTATATACACTATATATATATATATATATATATATATATATATATATATATATATATATATATATATATATATATATATATATATATATATTTGAGATATAGCGAAATATTGCATAGGACCACACAATCCTGTTAAAAGTAAGTCACTTTTAAATCTTTCTCCTTCTACGTTAGTTGCATCTTAATCGTTCATCATCTCGTTCCTTACGAAATACATTTCACATCACACAGCCCATACGTAATACATATGACATATATTTCATTTACATCACAGGCTTCATCTAGCCGCTTCGTAAATCAAATACTGTCGAGCATTCTATTCCTCCTAAACCTCTGTTATATTCCGATTTCTATGGGACAATTGAACAGAGAAGTATCTCATCTTCTGGAAGTGAAATGTTTTCTGTTAATTCTTAATCACATACTTGTTAATTAACACCATCTTTATTGTGACGGATGAACGCGGCTAACAAGAGGGCAATTAACGTCTTTGTCAATCCCTCGTATTAATTAATCAAAGAGTCGCATTTGGGTTATAAAATGATTACAGTCGTAAAGTACGGCCCATTATTAGGAATTAAATTAAGCGTTAAATGTGGAGATTAATATGTTCATTCCCAGGACGCTTTTCGAAGCTTACTTAGCGTAAGCTGATTATACGCCAGGCGAAACTGATTTGAATAATCAAGGTAATTACAACTAATTTGAGGTTTACTGGTATTGCTCATAAACAGTTTCTGTTCAAATCCTGACACTGTATAGGAGTACTTGTACAATTTCAAAAGGAAGAGCCTTGAAAATGGTAGTGGCATAGAATAAGAATACACAAAGAAGTTTCAAAGCAACACTTGCGACTCAATGCACTGCTTCTACAGGAACCAGAAATTTAAAGAAAATATGAAGGTGAATCACAGCTTGGACAAAACTCAACAATTATCTTCTATACATAAATCATATATATATATATATATATATATATATATATATATATATATATTATATATATATATATACTATATATATATATATATTTCAAATACAACTTAAAAGTTTATAAATACTACAGTAACCTAACGTTTTATGGGTAATGTTTTCGTAATGTTAACAAGTCATAAGATGAATCATGGGAAAGAATGAGAACAAAATGAATCATTCAAGAGGGAGAAACCAGCTTCACGACACGTAGTAGGTGTCACACGAGGGTGTGAGAAAGCTTACTAAGTGTTAGCAGACCACTCAAGTTTGCCCTCTGTGACTTATCTCCCTCTTGTCTACCGGCAGCAAATCAGCATTATTTGCTTCCGGTATTTTACAGCATTTTACAGCATTTCCGGTGCGCAAAATATATCAATTTCTCTTAGCTTACTATAACAGTATACCCAGAAAGTTCGAGGAAATTTAGGGGCTTCTGAAACCCAAACCTGAAATAAAAAGCTGGCGAGGATTGCACAGTGTCATTAAAATGCAACTCATAACCTGTAATAAAAAGTTGAAACTTGTATTTCATAGCAAAGTCATAATATTATTGGTGATAGGATTATGGCAACTTATGGTTATTACTGGATAGAATTGAAAATAGGACGATGTACGTGAACTTGAGTTCGGTTATTATACTACCTATGAATTCAAAGAAAAAATGTTTCTCAGGTAGATATTTAGTTTCCTTACCACGATCCCCATAGGGATACCTACAAGTTTTTATCATTTTTTGCTCTCGTTCTGTAAAAAGTCGAAGTCAGTAATGTCTAAATAATTGTTTTACAAATATAAAGACAAAATGATACTTGTTTCAATAAAGACAAATGTCAACACCGTAAGAAGTAATCTCTCTCTCTCTCTCTCTCTCTCTCTCTCTCTCTCTCTCTCTCTCTCTCTCTCTCTCTCTCTCTATCGATGTCCTTCTCTACACAATCCCTATTTTCAAAAAGTTATATAACCAACTATCATCAAATACAAATTTTAATGCTTGCTATTCGTGAAAAAATAAGCATATGCTTGCAAACGACTAGCTCTTTCTCTCGTCAATTTCTAAATGGATAAGTGTTCATATGTACGCCGGTACATGAACGTACACCACCTGCGGCTCCATCACCCACAAATTCGAATCTTGAACCATTTAAGACAAGGGAAGGTGGTGGGAATTAAGGAAAGAAACTCGAAGCCGAGAAGTGGCTAAAAAAGTCAAGAAATTTTCAGCAACGTTCAGGTGTAGGACTATTTGATTATATGATAAAAAAAAGAAAACATTTATAGTGCCAACGGTAATAGCTGGTGGTGAGGACACTCCAGACCCAACAGAAAAAGTGAAAAAAAATGAGAGAGAGAGAGAGAGAGAGAGAGAGAGAGAGAGAGAGAGAGAGAGAGAGAGAATCTTAAAATTCAAATGTGCATTAAAATCGTGCAGAAACTGATCAATTTCAGTGGCCCAGCGCGAAGCAGCTTTGATCCAATTAAGCTCACCAGGAAGCTTCGGGGAAAATTTCGAACATTTCCGCCTTTAGGTAAAAATGAAGGGTAACGCTAGTTATCAGAGGGTTGGGTGGTCATGAAACCTATCACATATCTTTTTCACTGATCATTTCCAAACTGGTCTCATGTTGTGTGGAAGGTGGTAATTCGATGACAATTTCTTATGAATTATCGCTTATGAATTATATCTTTATTTATAGGCTTTTTGTTGTATTACCAGGTCCATTAATTATCGCAGTAAGAGGCACACACTTCACAATTTCTTCAAACAATAACTTTTGTTATTGTCAGTTTCATAATAGTAGTTAATGTGTCGGCTGAACCAATCATTAGGACTTAAAACAATATATAAGATATATATTATATATATATATATATATATATATATATATATATATATATAATATATATATATATATATATATATAATGCATGTATGTGGGTATATGTAAACTGTGTGCACAAGTTTATGTAAGCGTGTATATATCTGACAAGAAATTATCAATGCCGTTTGTTTACCAATCACTCTAAGAACCCTACAACTAAACGTTGTTGAAATATTCCCTTACTTAGCCACTTCTTGGCTTCGTGGGCCTTTCCTTCATTCCCATCACCTTCCCTCGGCTTAAATGGCCCAAGATTGGAATTTGTGGGCGATGGGGCCGCAGGTGCTGTGCGCCAATGTGCCAGCGCTCGGATGAACTTATCCAATAACAGATTAATGAGAGAGCGAGCTTCTTGCAAGCGTAATTTCACTTCGATCCGTGATCAAGTGATGGATTTTGATTCCGGTTTACGTTTTAATGTGTTTTTTCTCCACGAATAGTAAGCATTAAAGTTGGTACGTTGATGCTAGTAAGTTATATTATACTTTTGAGACTAGGAGTTTATGGAGAGAGAGAGAGAATTGACTTTTGTCTTTATCGAAACAAGTATCAATTTCTCTTTATATTAGTAAGGGCGGTACTTAGATACTACTGACTTTAACTTTACACCAATCGAGAGTAAAAAATGATAAAAGCTCTCTCAGTATCCGTAACAGAAATCTTTGTGAATTCATAGATAGTATAATTACATATATAGAGGCATACTTATGCCCTCCTATTTTCATTTCTATCCAATAATAGCATAATTTACCATTATATTGCCAAAGATATCATGGCACTGTTATGAAATGCAACCTTCCGTTTTTTTCATTACTCGTTATGAGTCGCATTTTAATTACACTGTGCAATCCTCGCCAACTTTTTAATTAGCTTGATCACAACTGTGTCATCTGTCACAATGACCTCATAAAATTCACAATTTAAACCTTCAACAATAAGCATAAATGCGTTTTATGTTCTCTGAAACGTAAACCACAACAGATGCACTATTATGTATTACTACATATGTTAATATGTGTTCATTCACATATGTGTTCATTCACAATGGAAAATAAAATACTGTTACTGGTGGAATTCATAAAAAGAATTAGATGTACTTAGCTGTCAAGTGGCATACTGTAGACGTAGACAAATGATACTCTGTTGGTTAAAGTTCTAATTCATGAAATGAGCTAAAGTCCTAAGCGGACTTGATGCAGAATTCTTCCCACGTCCAATTCAACTCGTATACCAGTCCCAGAACTCTTATAATAAAGAAATACAAAGATTATTCCTTCTTTATTGTGAAAGGATGAACAAAGGAACAATGAACAAAGGAAGCAGAGGGTTGAATAGTATTATATAAAACTGAAACTTTTACAAGATATAAATCGGATGGGTATCT
>NC_061108.1:105557282-105559782 GCF_015104395.2 Macrobrachium nipponense
CTTCTTCCAGAAGAGGCCCGTTTCATCACAATTGAAAATCTGTTGAGCGACGTATCCTTCGGCCTCCACGAACTCGGCAAACTCAGTCACGAATGCCTCAGCAGCAGCCTTGTCTGCGCTAGCAGCCTCACCATGCCTAATTACAGAGTGAATTCCAGTTCTTTTCTTGAAGTTATCAAACCACCCTTTACTAGCCTTAAAATCATCTGGCGTGGCACTAGTAGAAGGAGTTTCCTTCAGCAAACTCTGATACACTTGCCGAGCTTTCTCGCAGATGATCGGCTCGTTTACACTATCACCTGCCATCTGTTTCTCATGTACCCACTTCAAAATTATTTTTTCTGCCTCTTCGAGGGTTTGCGATCTCATCTTGGTTAGTACTGTCACTCCCTTCGCAACATTTGCTTCTTTAATGGCATCCTTGTTTTTCAAAAATTGTCGACAAATTGTCGATTGGCCATCTTGTTGTACTCACTTGCGATATCGGTCACGCGAACACCACGTTCAAACTTTTCTATAATTTCTTTCTTTATTTCAATGGTTATCTTCCTCTGCACCCTCTTCTCACCATCACTCTTCACTTTCTTACTTTCACCACCACTCTTCACTTTCTTAGGGCCCATTATGAAGAAAATCACAAGTTTTAGCGCAAAAAATGCTAAGCGAATTGACGAACGTCTTGTACACAATGAGATGAGACAAAGAGCGATGCGTGGGTGACGCCGTGCGTGGGCGGCTGGAGGATGGCTGTTCCCATGGCAACTCAAAGCTCTCACGTGTGCTGGGCGATTTCGCGCATTTTTCAAATGTTTGTGTCTAAAAATTAGTTTGTGAAACAAAGTGAATTGTTATTTTCCAGAAATTTCCAGCATTTTTCAAATGTTCATGTCTCAAAATTAGTTCATGACCCAAACAGAATTTTTATTTTCCGCATTTTTTTTTGTTCGTATCTCAAAGTTAGTTCGTAGGTCAAGGGTGAAATTTTACCTATAATTTTGGTCGGGGATCGAGTTGTACGTGGGTCAATGCGTTCGTGAGTCAAGGGTCTACTGTATATATATATATATATATATATATATATATATATATATATATATATATATATATATATATATATATATATATATATTTATAATATAATATATATATATATATATATACATCATATATATATATATATATATATATATATATATATATATACATAATTTTTTGCTTTCCATTCTTATGATTTTATGTTTCATTTTATTATTAGTGAAACGTAGGTTAAATACCAATATTTTTATTTGAGTAAAAAAATATTTCAGTCAAGAAGCATATTTTATCATACGAATACTTTCATAACATACAATGTCAATGGGAAATGTTCCTTTTAAATCTTTGTCTTGAATGGATAACAAAACATGATCTGATTTATCTTTAATATGTTGCGCTCATTCTCATGTAAAAAATCTGCTATTTAGAAAAAACGTAACCACATTTTTCGTATCGTTATATATTAACTTCCGCGTGAATATTAATAACAAGACTTAGCTAACTGAGTTACGAATACCGAACGCTAGTAAAATTATTACTGAAAATGTATCATAAATTCTCGGCACTTTTGCATCTGTGAAAAGAAGTGGCGTACTTTTCAAAGACCTATCTTTAATTTCGATACATAAAACGACATAGTTATGAATTGGATTTTCACACGTTCTAATTCATCCACGGGCCGCTTCAGCGAAATACATTTAATTAAGCACATGCTCTTCCTACTATTATAATTATCACCTTTCAATATGTAAAAAAAAAAAATCCAAATGGATTCGTTTACTTATTTTTGTTACTTATTGATTTACTTCTGATAATCCCTGAAAAATTACCTCGGCACTTTCTGTCTGTCCGTTTGCTTTTTATTTGGTTTAACAGGTATTCTCTTTAAACGATGAATACAAAAATTAATTCAAAATCCAATAAATACCAATGATTAAACCATGTCAATGATACTATTTCGGTAGAGATCCTTGTAAATGTTGATATTTCATTCTAAATTTATACCCAACTACTAACAACAATTCACTTGAATCTCTCTACACTTTCATCTTTAGGTCAGAATGATTGCCAACCAGCCTTCCCTCCCCCTCCCTTGAAAGATAAAATATAAAATAAAAAGAAGTTCAGGTTTTGCCAATAATCAATAAGTCAAACACTCCAACGTAAAGCGTCATCTTCGCTCTGCCTTGAATCTTTAAAATGTGTTTATATTCTTTCTTTTACAAAATGGAGGTCAAGTGTTCATTTGAATTCCAATAATTTAATAAGATTTCGCATAACATAGACAGTGGAAACGCTATTCTTTTTTTTTTTTTTTTTTTTGTTTTTTGGGGGGGGGGGGGTTACATCTGCATGGTTTTAAATTCAAACGTGCATTTTTTTTTACACATTTGGGAATGAATATCCTTCTTGTTTCTTTAAAGTGGTCAATAAATATTCCATTTCAAATACGCAAAAAAAAAAA
>NC_061108.1:105564782-105572282 GCF_015104395.2 Macrobrachium nipponense
TTTTAGCATGATTATGAATGGCACCTTCCTGAGCATGGCAGGATATCCTCTTGGAAAATCCATAATCATGCTAAAAACGCCCACAATATCAGGATAACCCGAAAGGACATAATTCCCAATATTGGAATTATTGATAAGGCGGCAGTCCAGTCGCCTCTGCCTCCAGGAGAGACCCAGCCACAACACCACACAAGACACTTCCCTTCTCCCGACGGACCAATCAGGTGGTGCCCCCATCTACCGGCAATAATCTTCCAAGTAACTCAAAAAGAAAAATAGAGTACTTAGAAGAACTAACCCAAATTGAAAAGAAAATAGATATAATGAATATAAGTGAAACCTGGTATTCCCAAGAGACTGGGAATGATGATCAAATAAAAGGGTTCCAAACTTATAGATCAGATAGAAAAAATAGGAATCAAGGGGGAACCGCAATATATGGGAGAGACAAAAAACAAGGAAAAATATATGAGAAATATAGTAACTCAGAATGTGAACTAATAGCGGTAGAATTTGAATCTGAAAAATTAATGAACATAGTAATATATAGACCTCCTAATACTAAAGAGTTTGACTTAATAATAGAAAAATTGGATGATATATGTAGAAATCACAAAGACTGGACTATTCTCCTATCTGGAGACTTCAACTTTCCTTTCGTAGACTGGAAGGAACGAATAGGAGATTGTGGATGTACTTATACATATAAAAAAGAGAGTAATAGTAGTGCAGAAGATAAGAGGCAATTCGAAAAGCTATTAGATATGCTACTAGAATACAACATTCAACAAATAAATCACCTGCCAACAAGAAAGGAAAATACTTTAGACCTAGTATTTGTGAACGAGATGAATTATGTTAAAGAAATAATAGTTTATAATGCGAGTATTTCAGACCATAATGTCATAGAATTAACAGTCCATTCCAAAGCAAGTGAAAACAGAGATAAGCAAGAAATGAAAAAGTGGGAAGGATATGGAAAATACAACTTCTACAGTAAAAATATAAAATGGTCAGAAATTAATGAAGAATTAAACAAAGATTGGGATAACATTTTCGTAAGTGATGACATAAAGGTAAATACGGAGATATTATATAAAATATTAGAGAAAATAGTGGATAAATATATACCGAAGAAGAAAAGTAAACATCAGTCATGCATACCAAGAGACAGAAGGATCTTGTTCCAGAAAATCAGAAAGTGGAAAAAAGGTCTTGCAAAAGAAAAAAATGCATGGAAAGTTATAGAACGAAAAAGTAAGATAGAAAATGCAGAAAAAAAGATTATACAATCAAAAGAAAATAAGAAAAACGGGACTTGGAAGAAAAAACCCTATTAAATATCAAGCAAAATCCCAAACTATTATACTCATATGCGAAGAAGATGAATAAAAGAAGAATAGAAATAGGCCCTCTAAGAATTGAAGGGAGATTAACGAATGAAAAAAAGAAAATTTGCAACATATTGGCAGAACGATATAAGAGAGAATTCACCCCTAGAATAGATAATGAAGATAATGATATAGAAGTAAGGGATGAAAATAGTGAATATTTAGCTGACATAGATATTAATGAAGCTGATATTGTGCAAGCTATTAATGAAATTAAAAATGGAGCTGCTGCAGGGCCGGATGGAGTCCCTGCTATTTTGTTAAAGAAAGTAGTTCATTCTATCGCAAAGCCACTTGCAATATTATTAAGACAAAGTGTAGATACAGGCAAGATTTATGATGAGCACAAATTAGCATATATTACCCCTACTTTCAAAAGTGGATCAAGACTAGAGGCAAGTAATTATAGGCCTGTGAGTCTAACATCACATATTATGAAAGTGTGTGAAAGGGTAATGAAGAAAAATATTATGAAACATTAATAAAAAATAATTTGTTTAATAAAGGACAACATGGTTTCGTACCCGGAAAAAGTACACAAACCCAACTGTTAGTCCACCGTGAGAACATATTCAAAAATATGAAAAGCGGAAATGAAACAGATGTGGTTTATTTAGACTTTGCAAAAGCTTTTGACAAAGTAGACCATAATATATTAGCGAAGAAAATTAGAAAACACAATATCGTGGATAAAGTAGGAAGATGGTTAAAAGAATTTTTACACAACAGAAAACAGATAGTTATTGCAAACGACGAGAAATAGGATGAAGTCAAGGTAATATCCGGTGTGCCGCAAGGTACGGTGTTAGCTGCAATACTGTTTGTTATTATGATTGAAGACATAGACAGTAATGTTAAGGATTCGGTAGTGAGTAGTTTCGCAGATGACACAAGAATAAGTAGAGAAATTACTTGTGATGAAGATAGGAACGCTCTACAAAGAGACCTTAACAAAGTATATGATTGGGCAGAGGTAAATAGGATGGTATTTAACTCTGATAAATTTGAATCAATAAATTATGGAGACAGAGAAAGAAAGCTATATGCATATAGGGGACCTAATAATGAGACAATCACAAATAAGGAAGCAGTTAAAGACCTTGGTGTGATGATGAATAGGAACATGTTATGCAATGATCAAA
The DNA here is from genome assembly GCF_015104395.2 of Macrobrachium nipponense. Classification (NCBI taxonomy): domain Eukaryota; kingdom Metazoa; phylum Arthropoda; class Malacostraca; order Decapoda; family Palaemonidae; genus Macrobrachium; species Macrobrachium nipponense. Next base: position 105,567,316 of record NC_061108.1, read on the forward strand.
TAGCAATTCTGTTGGCAAATGTAAAGCAAATGTGGGAATGTTGTTACGGCACTTCAAAACAAGAAAAGCTGAACACATGATTATGCTTTATAAAACATATGTTCGTAGTCCACTTGAATATTGCAATATGATATGGTACCCTCACTATCAAAAGGATGTTGCACAAATAGAGAGTGTACAAAGGTCCTTTACAGCTAGAATAGAAGAAGTTAAAGACCTTGACTACTGGGAAAGACTACAATCCTTAAAATTATATAGTCTAGAAAGGAGAAGAGAACGCTACATGATAATTCAGGCATGGAAACAGATAGAAGGAATAGCAGAAAATATCATGGAAATAAAAATATCAGAAAGAGCAAGCAGAGGTAGATTAATAGTGCCCAAAACTATACCAGGAAAAATAAGGAAAGCGCACAGGACATTAATCCACTACACACCAGCATCGATAATGCAGCGTCTATTCAATGCGTTGCCAGCTCATCTGAGGAATATATCAGGAGTGAGCGTAGATGTGTTTAAGAATAAGCTCGACAAATATCTAAACTGCATCCCAGACCATCCAAGATTGGAAGATGCAAAATATACCGGAAGATGTACTAGCAACTCTCTGGTAGACATTAGAGGTGCCTCACACTGAGGGACCTGGGGCAACCCGAACAAGATGTAAGGTCTGTAAGGTAAGGTAAGGTCCCAGTCTCCAGCGTCCGCACAAGAGGATCAGTGTGAGCATCCACCTCTGGGAGACGGCTTGACTCTGGGACTTAATCCCCTGTTCTGCCAATGAAAACTCAGCTCTCAGGCCTCTCACCAGACAGAGCACCCGGGACACAATAAATACTGCCGAACGACCCCATTCAAATCAGTTCAAGCTCACCCTTCCTTGAAAATGAACCGAAGATACGGTTGGAAACGTTTGAATTCCGTTACGCCCTTAGACAACGTCCAGACTACAATTTGTAAACTACGGCGACCATATGGCACTTTTAGTTACCATATCAATAAATTAATATTTTTAGAAGATATTTCCTTAATCAGAATATGAACATCGGCCAGCTATTAGCAAATATCATCCCTGATGAGAAGAAAATAATAAGAAGAATTGAAAAGATCATATATAAAGTCAATTCCAATTCTGCTGCCATCCTCTTTAACAAAACATTATTATATTTAAATGTTGATCAACTTTGACCTATATTAACAGGGAAGAGAAGAGAGTTATACGGAAAATTGTGAGGACCCTATATATCAAGATTAATTCACACAATGAACCCATCCTTTTAAGCAGGACTTGTTAAAGAGAGGGTCTAATTCCTTCCTATTATTATTATTATTATTATTATTATTATTATTATTATTATTATTATTATTATTATTATTATTATTATTATTATTATCACTACCTTAGCTACGCCCATATCTATATGGAATATGCTTGTAACTGACAACCCTTAAGCCGAGAAAGAAAGAACACCAAAATATCAACAAATAATTTATAGTTGATCTTGTCAAGATTTATACTTTCTTCTGTGAAATCATAAACCGATTTATCCAGGAATAAGAGCATTATTCCGTAACAAACGAATTAACTTCCAATCTAATTAATGGACTTTTTATTTCGAAAACACTGACTGGCAAATTCTTGAAACCTTCTCCATCCGATTTCTTCTTTTTCAGGAAAGTCCGCTGATTTCATTCAGAAATTTATTTGCTTTAATTTTTATTGCTCATTTGGCCGGAGGGAACTTTGATCTCCTAACGATAGCTTCAATCACGTACATCGGCTCCTGAAATTGCGGCCTCTTCAAACTATATCACCTCAAATTTACTGTCATGAGCTTATAAAAAGTAAAATAGAGGTTATCATTTACCAGAAAACTATAATTATATCGTTTTAAAAATATGAAATGGAGCAACGTTTACCAAAATGTGAGTTTAAGACATATTTCACTAGACATTTTACTCGAGAAAATATTAATAATATAATACTATTACATTAACAATGTTAAAAATTCTATTCTAAAGGTTGTAAGGATTTATTTATATTAATTCTTATGATCCGCTTTAGCAAAGTCTTTTGTTATATGCAAGTTTTTGAACTCATTTTTTTTTTTTCCCAAAAATTTCTTGAAACTGCACCATAGCAGTGCAACGCCAAAACGAGGATATGAAGTTTTTCGTTCCGCACCTACATTAAAACATTCTTACAGAACATCGATTTACCTACTTAGTACGAACGATTAATGTTTCTTTTCTTAATAAATTATTTATACTTCATGAATTCACTTTGAAAAATAAAATATTTCTTGTTCAATTAACTTCGGGTGAATATTCCTTTTTCGACAAAACCAACAAAAGGCTCTTATAACACTGACAATCTGGATGGTCGAACGCAGTGAAATCATTCACAACGGCTTTTGACACGCTGATAGGCAATTGAACGATGCCTTTTATTGAGAGGCAGTTTCATAAACCTGTCGACATAGATAGGCTCTTTGAAATGATGGATGCTGCTATCATTGCATGAAAAACCTAAATGGACCGGTCGTTTTAGGCATTAGAAATATTGCATTTAGCATTAACCATTGAAATACTGCTGTACAAAAAGTAAACAAATTCGAAAAAACATTGTCATAAATGTCAGGCAATAACGAAATTACAAGAGATGTTACATGCCCACTGCAATCCAACATTTTCAATTTTCAATTTGTTGACCTTTGCGCTTTAGTTTTACAAAATGATCTATTTGTTATGAATACAATTTTTAAATGACATTCATTCTTTTGTAGGAAAGCGATTATTACGAGAGTATTGTTATCGGAAGGAAATACTGTTAAACTGTCTGATGAGCTAAATTTTGTTATATATAATTGAAACATTATTATATTTTATTTTCAGTTTAGTTAACTGAAACATTATTTTATTTTATTTTTAGTTCAGTTAACCGAAACATTATTATATTTTCCTATCAGTTCAGTTAACTGAAACATTATTATATTTCAGTTTTAGTTCAGTTAACTGAAACATCATTATATTTTATTTTCAATTCAGTTAACTGAAACATTGTTATATTTTATTTTCAATTCAGTTAACTGAAACATTATTATATTTTATTTTCAATTCGTTAATGACATTATTTTATTTTAATTGTTAATAGTTCAGTTAACTGAAAAACATTATTATTTGTATTTTTCAGTTCAGTTAACTGAAACATTGTTATATTTTATTTTCAGTTCAGTTAAATGAAACATTATTATATTTTATTTTCAGTTCAGTGCACAATAAAGTGATTTTCTTTTTTCGTGCTGATGTCTCCAGTGCCACAAGTGTCATTTTAAACAGAATAGAAATAAACTCTCTGATGTCCTCTGCCTAATTTTTCGAATGAAGTGTGAATTATGTTTTCATGGGAAAGCTATTCCTCTCTGATCTGTGACTTTAATGACCGTGCGTCTCTCGAGTGGGACAATTAAGTCGGGGTGATTGGGTTTAATACCCTGTTTACAGGAGCTTTGGGTATAATATCAAGCCGTAGGAATAAATGGTAGTTTGAAATGAACCATGAATATTACGAACCAGGTTAAATGGTGTATACTGTAATCCCTAGAGCGTTTAGAAAGGACAAATTTTATGAAGTTCAAATATTAACAGAAATTGTTCAGCAATTACTTTTAATACCTCTTAAAATACATTGGATATGTTTATATATATATATATATATATATATATATATATATATATATATATATATATATATTATATATATATATATATACACTTCTATCCAATCCTTTTAAAGGTATAAAAAGTAATTTCTGAGTTCTTTAAAACTCTGTCCACAAGTAATGTAGATTTTTGAATAGAGACTTTTACGTCAATAAAAGCACATATGTTTGTATGTGAAATACTTATACACACTTAAGCCTTAGCTAACATTCAATGTTTACTACGCAAAAGAAAAATAAGTGGAAAAAAATTCATTTATAATGAAGAAAGCGAATAGATGATAAATAAAGACTACTGAATGCTTGCGTGTAACATTTACTTGGCATATTAATTTTTTTATATGTGAACATTTGACGAGATATAAAAACAACCAAATGTAAAACGTTATTTGTACCACCACGACAAGGTTTTTTTAATCCTCTTGGCTATATTATATAAAAAATATGAAGATACTTTTTCTTTTTCAAAACACGTCAATATCGCTAGAGGAAAATAATTCTTATTAGATTCAGGGCTGCATGCTGAATTATCTATTCTTTTATATACAAAAGCTTAACAAGTCATATTACTATAAACTGGACTTATCCCGAGGAAAGAGTTGATAAAAAGCGAAAAATACTCTTTTTGACAAACAAACGCTCGAGAGAAAAGTCAATATTTGAACAACAAAACTCACAAATACTCGCCTCACTTCTTTCGCCGACAGAAAAAATGAAATAATTCAAAGTCAAATAGAAAGAAGCGCAACGAAAAAAGCAAAACTTGAAATATAAAAAATCATGATTAATCAAGAGAGAAAGGTGTAAAGGTAAAAAAATTCTGAGTAGTTTTTAAGTACTAGAACACCGTAAGTATAGCAGATAATAGACACAACATTTGTTCGAGTATTGAGTTATACTGACACAAGATAAAGAGCGTCATATTTATTATAAAAGGGCTTCTTGTCATGCTACGTAGAGGCAAAAGCTTGAAGCAACTCTGATCATAACACCAGTGCTAATGTTCGGTCCCACAAGAAATAACTAATGAAAGTTGACATCTAAACCTCCCTTCAACTGGATTTTAATGCTCAGTATATGAATCACTGCATGAATTACGTGCTATATAATAAATAATAATAATAATAATGAATAATTAATAATAATAATAATAATAATAATAATAATAATAATAATAATAATAACTAATAATAATATAATAATAATAATAATATCTGGGGACATCAGGATGGAGTTTGGAATAGA
>NC_061108.1:105577282-105599782 GCF_015104395.2 Macrobrachium nipponense
TCACTTGAGTGCATCATTCGAAACAGAACGGGATTTTCGACTCTAATGATCAGACCTATATAAAATATTTCCCACAAAGGAAACACTTCACAAAAATAAAATAAAAAATGGGGGGGGGGGGGGGGGGGGGGGGGGGGGGGGGGGGCAAACACATCTTCCATTTGGAGCGGTTCTCGAATTGGATGTCATTCCCTTAATGCTTATCACCTTCCGCCTAAATGACCCAAGATTTGATCCGTCGAAAGTGGGTTGCAGGTGCTGTATCTCCAAATGGGAGAAAAGTGCGTGTTACAGTGCTTTCTTTTCTTTCCATTTTTACATCGATATTAGCACATCTTTTGTTATTCGTGAATATGAAAGTTAAATTTTGTGCTTATTTTGCGGGTTGGGTAAGTGCATTAACGTGAAATATACACTCATACGTTATACAGAGACAGAGAAAGACCCTGTAGTAGGGGTGTAAGAATACTACCACCGTAGGTCCTGCGTGGCGTAAAAGGCGACTAAAAGGACAGCTGCTGTCTCGAAGTCCTACTTTTAGTACAAGGCTATGGCCCACTGCCAATAACTGTTGGAAGATGCTGCCTTGCAGGCGGACTTTTTAGTCAAAGGCTATGCCCGCCGCCAATACTTGTGGTTGATGAAAGCAAGGACATGCGTAGAAACCCCTTTGCCAAACAATAAACCATGCAACAGAAACAATAAATCATGCCTGATGCATGCAATGGAGAAGGCCCATCAGGCAACCGACCCCTTAATGCAGAGATAACGGTGGGAAAGAAGAAGAAGAAGAAGAAGAAGAAGAAGAAGAAGAAGAAGAAGAAGAAGAATACGAAGAAGGAGAGAGAGAGAGAGAGAGAGAGAGAGAGAGAGAGAGAGAGAGAGAGAGAGAGAGACGGGTGATTATAAGTACAAAATTCTTGATGAATAATGGGTGGGGGTGGTATATAGTCATCCTTCTAGTCCTAACTGAGTTCACTTGCTGTGACTTTACAGTTTTATTTCATGTGTCCAGAAAAAAAGATCACCACACAAATGCGTATGATGCAAGGGTTTGATAAAGTAAAGATGGGTTGTTTGTGGTCAATATAGTGAGATACAGTTTACTGAGATACACAAAAGTGGAAAAGAGGTTAGCGTGGGAGGACAAAAGATAGATCTGAATGATTCAATCATGTGAAAATACACACACCCATCAACCCAGCATACACACACACACACACACACACATATATATATTATATACTAATATATATATATTATATATATCTATATATATAATATATATATATATTATATAATTATATATATAGTATATATATTACACTCTATATGTATACATCTCTATGTGACAGATCACTAAGAAATTATAAATGGCCCTTTTTAAATTAGGGCACGAACGGACATATCCTCATTATTCCACTCTGTCCTGGGTAATACAAATATTTATTTTTAGCAAAAGTTGCTGGTAATTCAATTCTATATTTTCATTTGACCCTTCACAGATACCAGAGCTTATCATGATGATGCCAGCAGCCAAACGCAAACATAACCTAGATAAGGATTCGTTACGCAATACAATTCTCAATTATTCTATCATTATTTATGAGCTGAATATTAATTACGGGGTGCGACCCTTTTCATGCTTTTAATCAGTCTGATCAAAACAGCGTCACTTGTCATAAATACATTCACAATCACCATAATCATATTAAGCACTGAATGATGAATGATATGACGGTTCCATGTTTGTTATATTCACAGTTGATAGTTTCAGTGATGTTACTTTCATTATATATTAAAACGGGATGGCGTACATACACAGGAAACGTTCATGTTATTGAGATATCAAGATAATTAACAATATATATTGCAAATGGATAAGACACTCCCAGCTACTGTAGTGTAATGTTTTCTTTTTTTCGAAATTATGGACGATTCCAGTTACCTCATAAAAAATAGGAAAGCTTACTTATCAGGCGGACGTTGACAAAACTAAAGGGGAGAAGCTGTTTATCACGCTGATATTCTATTTATTATTTTTTATTATAACAAGATTATATTTCAGCAATCACATAAAATAATAATCAGACTTATCAACAAATTTTAACCAATCATTAAAAGCTGAAACAAAATTTTTTTTAAGATATATATGAAACGAACCTTAATAAATACTCACTGAGTAAGTATCAGTATGAACGACCTGATTTCTCAACATCATTCAAGGCAAAATGAACCAGCATTTTTAAGCGAAAAATCAAGGGCAGTGTATTTACCTATCGAGTTTCTCAGTTCCTATGATAAAAGTAAACATCTTCCGTCCCGAATGGGAATCTACCAAGTTTTGAAATCTTTGTTTATTAAGTTAACAAATTATAGGCTACAGAATCATCCATTTAATATAAATAATTGTTTCTTTAGAGTAGTTATTTTTTTTTTTTTTGCACGGGAAACGTAAGGGTTATTTTAGAGTAACTTTAAATTGATTTTACTTATAATTCATACATAAACTCAAGCGAGAATTTTGTGTGTTATATATATATATATATATATATATATATATATATATATATATATATATATATATATACACACACGCAAAATTCTCGCCTGAGTTTATGTATGAATTATAAGTAAAATCAATTTAAAGTTACACTAAAATAACCCTAACGTTTCCCGTGCAAAAAAAAAAAAAAAAAAAAAAAATATATATATATATATATATATATATATAAATAGTATATATATATATAGTATATATATATATATATATATATAGATATATATATATAATGTACCTCATGCCAACAGAAGAACGTGCCAGTAGATTTATCACACGCCAAAACCATGAAACAGCTTACGAACTTGGAGCGAAACAATTTCCCCATTTTACATCAGACCTCATAAGACTTGGAAGAAACACGAACAAACAAACAGTCCCCAAGTGAGCCTCCATCTGGCTCTTCCCCCCTTGGGAGTCATAATCTTGACAAAGTGACGCTCTTGTGAGACTTACACCACGGAGCCAGAATGCTGATGAAGGAAGAAGGAATAAATGTGAAACTGGAAATAAAAGAATGAAGAGAAGTAGGCAAAAGCATGACCGAGAAGAAGAGGTTCATTCACCTAGATTTGTAGCAGAAGAGTATATCAAATCAAACTGAACTCCTTATAATGTCCAGCTTCAATGTTTGATTGTTTAAATTTCAAGGCACAGCCAATTACAAAGAAACAAAGTATAAAAACATTTGGCCGTAAAATCAATTTCATCTACAGGACAAATTTTCCTGCAGAATTGTGTCCCGTGAAAAAAAGAGAGCTATTTAAAAAAAAAAAAAAAAAAAAAAAAAAAAAAAAAAAAAAAAAAAAAAAAAAAAAAAGAGGGGGAGGCAGAGAATGAGTAAAGAATGATCGCAGTTTGGACTATCTATTGAGAATCTTGCAAGAATGCATTCCAGTTATCTCCAGACACACTAACCATATATTAACCTTCATAATGAAGCCTTGATTCGTACAGACAAGGAACAGATGACCGACCTAAAAGCATAAACTTTCTAATCCAGTAGAGAACTATGAATCTCTTACACCTAATTGGTCTGGGTGAATTGCCAAAGGCACGGGTGGTGGCTTTTCCAAGCTCACAAAAAGAAACAAAGGGTCGTAGTACAACAATTTATACTTGACTGAAAATGTGTTTTGGGGAGACAAGACGCGGCGATCTTTTATACTTTAAAAAGCTGCATAATCTGTTTTTTAAAAAAATCACTAGTTTATGGAATGCCTCTTACTGTTTTTCAAAATCTGCAAATAGTAAATTCACTGACCAGGAACCACGAACTTACAGAGCATATTTTTCCCTTCGTGTAATAAATGACTTTAACATAAGGATACTACTATGAGATTCAGGGCTTCTGTAACACGGTTTTTTGGCAATAACTTTTTATCTATGCATTTCATAAATATAACGTTTATTCAGAATACATACTATATCTACACATAAATTTTGACTGTATTCTGCATTACGTAGGTTGAATAAATTTGGTACTTATAATGTAAAAGTGACTTCTTTTTTTTTTACTCGTTACGTAACTTATGACAGCATTTCTTCCCTTTTTGTCGATGGATGATTGGCTATACGTAACGAAGGCTATACCTCTGGCAACAATGACAAAAATTTAAATACAAGCAAAACAGTACACCTTTAAGAACTCTGAATCCTCTCCACTGATAATTGTCATAATGAACAAACCAACAAAATATGTTAATAAATACAAAAACACTGCCAAAATAAGTCTCCTAAGAAATTACAGTCTACTTTATAGGTCACAATCAGATTGACAAGATGTAGGGAATAGTTGGTAATTTTCAAAGACATAGTAGACAAGCTTGATTTGATAACTGCTGTATCCAATGTCAAGCAATTTTTATTTATCGGCTATCTACCTATTTAAGAAAAAAAAAAAAAATAGACGGTACCGTATTTTGGCTTTAAACCTTCACCAATAATTATCGTCAGAATGATGACTTCATGAGGCTCCACCCGCTTTGGCCTCGTTATAATTCAGGATAACAATGAAGGCTATCATGGACATTGTTGTATTAGAAAATCTAACTTCTGGCTATAAAAACTCATTTCTCGTGTAGTTGTAAGAAGTGCTAAATGATCCTCAGGGATCCCAGCAGTTGGCCTAAACGTTTAATTCATGTATATTGCTGCTATTACTAATTTTGCGGCACTACTGCTACAGTAGTATCACTACGCTAGCACAGATACCCCACCCACATATATGTATCGTTCCGCCATTCATGAAGTCTTTACATCCAACATGGTCGTACAGACTAAAGAAGAAAAAAATGATATCGGATGATCCGTTGGTCTGCTGGAGATTTTAGCACATATAAGCTTGTATTTACTTTGGATAAAAATCTTATTTTAACAAAAATAGTTATATAAAGACTATTTACATACAATCTCTCTCTTTCTCTCTCTCTTTTGGTGGCATAGTGATGGCATAGTGAATAGTTAATGGAAATGTTCAAAATCCTGAATGACATTACAAGTATTATAATCACGTTACGCTAAATACAAACCATACCATAAACATTGGATTTAAACTAGAAACTGAATAATCACCTATTCAGGCTATAGTAAGTATGGCCACGGGCTTTCTCTTGACTGTATGAAGTTGCAAGTCGTAAGACAAATGCAGTTTTGCAACCACGGGGACAATTCCAAATCCTGTTAGCCATTTTTGACTACCATGGGTTTCAGAGCCGATGGAATAAGGTGAGTGGGTTTCTGTCTGGTGGATGGGCGGGGCAACATTTCGTAAAACGATGTTTACCTTGGTTACATAATGAATGTTTTTCGACTCTTGGTTCGCAATCATTGGCCATGGCGTTGGCTATATCATTTTTACTCTATACAAATTAAAACTATCGGGTTTAGGTTATTGATAATGCTGACAAAATTTGTGAGTAGTTGTAAAATATACACGTCAACTTCAGCTACATACGATGCTTTGATAAGGAGCAAAATCCAAAAAACCGTGTTACAGAGGCCCTGAATTTCATAGTAGACCACGCGATAATAGATCAAACATCACAATGGTTTGCAGAGCATATCCTTAATAAATATTACACTCCCACAAACAAGCACCTATCAGATTGTGAAAGGAAGGAGTCAGAAGCTACAATTATCGAGGCAAAGGAGAAATAACAAACTTTTATAAGATCAAGAATTATTTTCCTCAATTTCCAGTTACTATAGCTGGTTCACTTAAGCTGGATTCTCGGATGAGCCCTATGCTGACGAGAGGTTTGTTTGGCAGCCGCTGATTGGCTGGTACCTGGAGGTAGGCAGCTCCCAGCCAATCAACGGCAGCCAAACAAACGTCTCGTAGGCGTAAGGCTCACCCAAGAATCCACCTTAAGTGAACCAACTATAGTTTTGAATGTCTTAAGTGATACGTAAGGAATATCAATCAGTAGCACATGTAATGTGATGATAATCTTGCACTAAATAACTGATCGATTTTTTTTTTGCAGTGACCACTCATTCTCCAAGTTTATCTATATATTCCAAATTAGACCAAAATCCAATTTAAACAATCAATGAAAATCGTTTGATGATTCATTACGAAAAAAATAGAACGAAGAATGGGATGCTTTGGCACAGTTGGGAGAACACGTCTCCGGGTTAATTAAGTCTGTAAATTACTTTCTTTTCATGAGCAGTGTGTGTGTGTGTGTGTGTGTGAGAGAGAGAGAGAGAGAGAGAGAGAGAGAGAGAGAGAGAGAGAGAGAGAGAGAGAGAGAGAGAGAGAGAGAGAGAGACTCTAGGCTTGTGAATCATGAATCCTTTCTAAATGGAAATTATTATTAATTTCTTTCAAGGAATAACAGTCAAACTTTCCAAAGTTATTTAGTATATTTCCGTGCAGTTTTTGAATTTAAAAGTTTTTTTTGAGTCTTGTTTACCTATTGGGATTTTCATTTCACAGCTGTCCTTTTGGAATAACATACAACTTATTGGAAGAAAATATTTCAAGTAAACGGAATACTACATGCAAAAAAAAAAGAAAAAAATAAATTCTTCATATCACGTGTGTGCCTAAATATTTTTGAATGCTAATGGAGAAAAATACTCTGCGAGAAATGACTGCCATTACAACAATGGGTTTCATAAAAAGTGTTTTAATAAACTGACTAAGAAATAAATGAGTAAAAAATTACATGCTGAATGATAACAGCGTGTAAGAGAGGAAGGGGATACAGTCACAAAATAAGTTAAGTATGTATGTATGAATGCATGTATATATGCATATATACTATATACATATATATTAAATATATAAAGCGTTTAATGACATGCATGCTGTATGACGTTATCGTCATGTAAAATGGTGGCCATACTTGGACAGTATGTAGCCTTTAAGCTACTTTCTCGTACCTCTTGAAGAACATTAGAGTATGTTGCATACAGCTTTTGCGAATAAGGGCAAATCATAATCATTAATTTTATATCAGTCAGTTAATTGGGATTTGGGGACCATGTGGTTCCGATTATAATAATTATTTTGGTCGGGTGATTGTATTGCTATAATTGCTTTTCAAAAGATACCTAAACCATACTAATTAAACCTCAACGTAGTAGGACCAGGAACGTCTTAAATAGTCATCAAAACATAGGTCTGAATTCTTAGAGCTTTTGTCAAGTTAGTTATAAATAATCATTTCAGCATAGATTGCATTAAGATAATTGTACTCGCAATTTTTACGAAAATATGTTGTTTCGCTCACAAACTCGAGATAATTCATTGTTTCTCCAAGAAATTAAGATGTGAAGACATAAATAGTAAATACTTCAAGAACTATAGAGAATGCAGAATTATTGGGAAAAAGAAATGACACATACCTGATGGAACAAATAAAACGCATAAATAGATTACCTAAAATTAAAATAAGGGGAACCAAGAAACATGTAAAATACTAAGAAAAATTGTAATAGGCAATAAAAAAAAATGTTCTAAATTACTTATATAACATATCACTCAAATTATGTGTTGTAATAGCTAACTACACTAAGAATAATGTTATAGATATGTTCGTCGTACTGGACATTACAAAATTCACGAATACTGCCAACGAATAATTTTCAGTGAGTGAAATCAAAGTCAAAAGAGAATTACTTGTCTTTATTTACATTTGGAAATTGATTCATTTTTTTTCCACTGAAGTTATGAAACAGCATCATATGATTTATATTATATTAATTTACATGCGAGGAAATTAATTTTAGGTTTAACATAAGCCATTTTCAAGCACCTCTTCTAACGTTGACTGTATCATAGAATAATCCAATTGTAATGTTTATGTTTCACTGAAAGGAATATATAAAAGTGTATGATTTGGCAATGCAGCTTGTCTGTGAAGATAGAAATCTAGAATTTCAGGGATATCAAGAATATAAAAGGAAATTTGCCTGGATCTATGCTTGCTATGAATGATGTTTTCAGTTGAACACTATAAAAGTTTTGAAGTCATTCACTATTATAAAATAAACCATCTGTGAATAGATCGCATAATTTCCTTTACGCTGAAAGATAAAGAAGTATATAATTTTCAAAATAATCAAATTTTTCATGAAATCAAAATGATGGAGTTCCAGTTATAAGTAACGCGAAAAACGTAGGCGCTAAAAAATTGTCACTATAAATTTGCAATACAACTTACTTCCCATTGTAATTTTAATATTAGTCGTGGCCTGTCATTTAGACCCTTGTATTTGTAACATGTTTAAGAATGACCTCAAAGATATAATTAGACTTAAATACAAATTAGTTGCCTTAGAGATATTTTATTTGTATATGTATGTTTAATATGTTTTGTGAATAAGTTTTTGTTTACCAAAGATCTGATTGTGGACAGCTGTCGCCCTGTATAATTTTTTAATTGTCTTGTCTCTGTGTCTGAACAGTTGGACTTAATCTTTTTGTTCTTAAATTGTACCCATGTTTATGCTTGTTTGGAAAGGTTATTCATTCTCCAGGTGTGTCGGATTCTAGGTACTAATCTCCTTGTAATCCCTATCTGTCACTTATACGACATTTCCTGTACTCTCAATTTCTCATGTAAGTCAGTTTGTCTGTTAAGTAAAGGACGTTCAGTCGAAAGATCTTGTAGATACTCCGTTGTTTATTTTTCCTTCGTGGCTTATACCTTTATTTATAGATTTATCATGTTCCAAACTTTCGTGATTCAGTTATATTATATTATATAATATATATATATATAATATATATATATATATATATATAGATATTATATATATTATATATATATATGTACACACGCACACCCACACACACACACACATATATATACATATATATATATATATAGTTATTTATATAAAACACTAAATATACATACACATATACTTATTGATAGACAGATAGCTGCATAGATACTAGACATAGTGTAATTCCTGAATGTTCATTCAATTCAACCAGTAAAAAAAATAAAAAAAATAAAATTAGAAACAGCTGAATTTCACTTAGAGAGAAATCAACTCTAATTCTTTTCTTTTCTGTTGATTGATCGCTCGACTTTGCCTCGCTTGGGCAGCTCGCCGAGGTTAAAAAAAATTCTTCTAGGAACGGTTTGTGTTAGTACTATTTAGCTATAAATTTCATGTAGAAATTATGCTGCTAATAACAAAATGGGAGTATAAAATTAGGATTTAATTAGACCACCTGTAACAAAGAAGAAAGTTGGTCCAGGGGAGGACGGAAAAATAAACAAGAGAGGTGCTGCTTCTTCGTTCGTATATTCTAACTCTTAATTAAGGAATGAAATTTATGCGCAGAGAAGTTTCGCGTTATAAAAAGGTTCAAACATCTAGACAAAAGGCTTCCAAGGAGACCCTTTTCTTAAGTACATTGTACCTATTCATTCTAAACGCACTTTTTTCGATTTTTAATAACTACAATGGCCGCTTATGCCACTATTTTTTATCAGGTCATCATCTACATAACTGCCTTTAGTCCCTTTTATTTTTATCAGGTTATCATCAACATGACTGCCTTTAGTCCCTAATATTTTTACCACGTCGTCATCAACATAAGTGTCTTTAGTCCCTTTTATTTTTATCAGGTCATCATCAACATAAAGGTCATCATCAACGGTGGCCAGAAAACTCGGTCTCAGAAAACTCGGTCTGGAAAACTCGGTCTCAAACGTCTGTGCTTGCATCTTAAAACCTTTAACTTGTTTTTTTACACTAAATTATAAGGTACTAAACAGTAATTTATAAATAAAAGAACATTTATTGAGTATTTTTTTTTACAATATAATTATATGGTACTAAACAGTAGTTTATTAATAAAAGAACATTTATTTGACAATAATTAATCGACAAAAAATTAAAATGATGAAGTTATAAATTTAATCTTGTAATTATAACACTTTTAAAAACATTTAAGGTTATACGCAATAGATTTCAAAAAATCACTTTGGTTGCTGCCATCATACTCTTCCGTTAACTTTTCGATGCAATTGTCAAGTTTTTCATATTTTTTCTTTTTAACTGGCTTTTCTCCTAGTTGCAAATGTAGAATCTTAGTTTCCGTTAGAGCCTCTTCTTTTTTCAGGACATCAATAAATTTCCAAATATTGGGATTTTTGCATGCTATCGATTGATTTAAAGCTGAGTGAAATCCTTCTAACGCATTGTTTGTTCGGGGTAATTTATTTATGACACGACTTCTCATATTTCAAAATGTTATAGGGTATAAAGGAGCTTCTCTTCTGCGACGACGTCCACGGATTGCACCAATATATGTTAACTCAAAGTAACTAATAAATTCCATCGGACGTAACTCGTCTTCACTAAGTTCTTCAAATGCATTTGTAACTTCCTCAATTGGTAAGAATGCCATAGCACAAAACATTCTTGTTAACAACGAAAAGTTGTTGTCGGTATTGTACCGACACTTATGACCCAAATCACAAATTCGGCGATAAACATTCTGGCACATATGAAAGAAGCACCCAACAAGGAAAAGGATTTTTGATACTATTACCAAGACCTTTCTCGAAATCAATCATCACTTCCTTGGGATTTAAATTTGGCAGAAGTTCTTTTATTATTATGAAAGCTTTATTATAAGTGTTCTCTGTTTTGTCAGGCAATAAAATAAATGCACGAGGGAAGACTTTCCCATGTATATAAGCATGTATAATCAGAACTTGATACCATGCGTTAGGTGAAACCTTGAAAGTTCCATCAATTCCTAAATAACGAGAACTTTGTAGGTCATTAAGTCCCTTGTCAGAAGCAAATACTAAAACTCTTTTCTCATCGTCAATTCCACTGTCACTCTGTAGAAAAGCTTTTCCATCACTCAAAACACGGAATGACTGCGGTATTTCAAATCCTGTACGTGTCTGAGGTAATGGAGGGGCACCGAAAGCTTTAGTCCCCCATTCAGTTATTGATCTTGAAATTGATGGCAAACTTGATATTTCACTTTTTCCATTTTCATCAAGTTTACTCACAGTATCGGCTAAAATAATTCGTGTGCTAGATGAATCACCATTCTGAATTTTACACATAATTTATGATATTGCACTTTTGGCTTCCACTTTTGCTAACGTAGACGAATGATTATGGCTGTTAACTTTCTTGACAATCACATTTTCTCCGTCTTGAATGTTCGTGTGAATTCGTGCCATGCATGAAGATTTTCGCATTTCACATCGCCAGAATAACCTTATCTTGTCAGCACTGTGTATGTGAAAATCATATATGTAGTTCTCGTCGTCGATGAATTTCTCTTTTCTTCTTTGGGATGAAATGTATTTAGAAGCCATCGATATGGGTACTGAAACTAAACTGAAAATACAAGAGATTGAATAGAAAACAAGAACTACATCCCACGTTTACAGTTTAACAGCCATTCTAATATAATACCATAGTTGACACCAAACAGCCCAGTTTCCGCGAGCTCTATAGGTAACCGAGAGACCCAGTTTTCTGAGACCGACTTTTCCTATTTTTCACACAAAATTCCTTTGACATTTTACTATGCTTAACAGCAAATCTAATGTCTTAATTAAACATAAATACACATTAATACATTTTATTTGCTTTTCTGCAGCTCTGTTAGAGGACATGATAGTTTTTTCTACCATTTAAGACGTAAATATTCAACATTGTTTTGAGACCGAGTTTTCCAAGACCGAGTTTTCCGAGACCGAGTTTTCCTAGCACCTACACCATCATCAACATAACTACCTTTAGTCCCTTTTATTTCTATCAGGTCATCATCAACATAACTGTCTTTAGTCCCTTTTATTTTTATTAGGTCATCACCATCATAACTGTTTTAATCCTTTTATTTTTACCAGGTCATCATCAACATAACTGTCTTTAGTCCCTTTTATTTTTATCAGGTCATCATCAACATAACTGACTTTAGTCCCTTTTGTTTTTATCAAGTCATCATTAACGTTAGTCCCTTTTATTTTTATCAGGTCATCAACAAAACTGTCTTTAGTCCCTGTTTATTTATTTATTTTTTTTTTTAAGTAATAGGTACCGGTACCCTTTCATTCGTGGCCGGCAATCTGCCCTCTTCAGGTCGATACAGTCCAATATCATATATACTGTATAATAATTTCTTCCAACTTATCTCAACAATTTATGCTCACTTCATTTCACCGACAATCAGTATTCCTAATTCGGAAGAATGTTTGAATAAACAGGCCCCTCACACATTTAAAACTGTTGTCAGTCGACATCATTCTTCTACTCCGGTTAGCTCCAGCTACCTTTAATTCCTCAAACATTACAGAATTCGCATATTAACCACGCATCACGAGCAACACTTCGGTATAATACCTTTACTAAATGTTTCATTCTTACATTTTTGCTTTATACTTCTCCAGCTGTCCTTTTTACTCTCGGATCGAAATTCACTATAGGTTCGATTCTTGAAAAATCAATTAAACCCTAAAAAAGTCTGCAAAAAATTATCTTGTTTATCAACAAACGACATTTTATATCCAAACCTCGTCTCCCTACTTTCTATCTTAGCTCCATCTACCATAGCTCCATATTTCATTCACTTATTACACATATATTTTCTGGCAAAAACTGTCACTTCTCCAGTTATTTCTTACTATGGGTACCCAATATATCTTACTAATTTTCTCAAGTTGCATTATACCTTACACATCAAAACCCAGCGTAA
Source organism: Macrobrachium nipponense (assembly GCF_015104395.2). Taxonomy (NCBI): domain Eukaryota; kingdom Metazoa; phylum Arthropoda; class Malacostraca; order Decapoda; family Palaemonidae; genus Macrobrachium; species Macrobrachium nipponense. The sequence continues at coordinate 105,590,041 of NC_061108.1, forward strand.
TCCACATCGAATATCAGCTAACAGTTTATGAACATTATCCAGCCGGTTCCATATGAATTACAATTTTATTCTGGTCTCAGACTTAACACCCATTCTCACTTCATTATAAACTAGCACGGAAGCATTTGCCCAAAGTAGAACAACATAAATCTTTATTTAGCCAAATTATCCAGGAATACCCACATAAAAAAGCCTAATGCAAGCGGCTTTATGGGATACCATCTAATTTGTCCAGAACCTTGATTTATATAATGAATCAAAGCGTAACTTAACGTATATCTAAAATGATTACGTAAGCAAATTACTTCTCATTAGCATGGTTTAAATTAGCCACTGGGACTGAGGGGAAAAATGTCGAAACTGAAGTGGCATTATGGAAGCTAATTTTCGTAAGCCAGCTCCATTAAATTAAATGACTTTCAATAAGCAGGATAATTGCAGCTCCACGCTCTGCTTGGAGAATAATCTCCAGTGTTCTCTCTTTTTCATATCTTATTCTTGTAGATTAGAGAAACAAGATTAATGATACACAAATTTAACACACAAATAATGAATTTTTCTACTAAAAAGTTTTTTCATCACAAGACCATTGAACATTATTCCCAGTTCTTTACAAACGTCAGCACTATCATATAGCTCTTGATTTTAGCCAATTAATCATTAATAGGCTGTTAACAGTTTCATTTAAGTGATTGATTTTAATTGGAAAGTCTCTCTCTCTCTCTCTCTCTCTCTCTCTCTCAGAAAACTCCAGTAAGATATTGTTCTGTTCATATTTCTTTGCATATTTCTTGAAAGGATAACTTTTTTTATGAAAAAATGAGTATCATCATCAAATGTTTAGGACAATGAAGAGAGTAATATGACAATGAATTATTTTTGAATAATAAGAGTAAATCTGGACACTGACTATTTAATACATAAAATTAGAACTTGTTCACAGCAATCAATAAAAGCATGAGAATGGATTGTAAAATACGGGGATACAAACTCCGTAAGTTCAATATTTGCTGCGTTCTGTCACAAAAAAAAAATAATAATAAGAATAATAATCCTGCTTAGCGGCTTTTCTGGTACAAAAAACCCAACAACTGAAACATTAATACCGATGCATAAAACAAACTTCAGAATAATTGAGTGAATCCAGTTCAACTGAGTACGTTTCTAACTGGTAATGCTAAAGCAAAGCTAATAAAGAATACCTTGAATGACAATCTGACTCAAAAATAAGAAGAAGCAAATGATGAATTGACGAAAAGACGTTAAGTGTTACAACAGGACTATTTAGCTGAAACATGAGTAACATTCCCAATTTATTCACGCAATCAGAGTTGAAAGCGATTTATATAAGCGTAACCAAAGAAACTTAACAGACCACCAAAAGACCACAAGAATACAAAGCTTACTGAAAACACTTTAAGGTTTCTAATCCCTTTCAGTGTAGACAACTCTTTTTTTTCTTTGCGCAAACATTTAATTTTATATAATGTTGGTCTGTGGACACTGCAAATGTCTTCAGCATTTTCATAACTATCATCCTCAATCATCTTGAGAAATCATTAAATAGTATTGTATTTTCGCATTCATTGTTATAGCTTCCAGACCCCTGTGACTTAAGGGGCCTCTGTGATATTCTGCCACTCATGTCTTCCTGGTGCTCTATCTCCTACCTATCTCAATTCAACGCCAGCCTACTTCCCCGTAGTTTTCAAACAGGTGGGTTTGGGTTTTTCAAGCCAACACTATTCCCTGCCATTCTCCCGGAGTTGTGCCAAAGACGGGACCAAGCCACCTTCATCTCCACCTCACCTAAATCCCATCTACTTAAGAGACTTCCATACTTTCCCTTATGGCATCATTTCTAACTATATCCTGCCATCTGACTGGTAATATTCATGAAGCTTTATTCTCGGATCAACAAAATCTCTCCAATATTTCGAACTATTTTATATCCATGCCTTACCCAGCCTGCCCACTGGTTCTTTAGCCTTTCACTAAATCAAGCTTGGGAGTTATTGTACCATATATGACTGATTTTAAGTACGTAATAAATTCTGCTTTTCTTTATCTATAGACATGAAGCACTCTACTAAGAAGCCTACACTAGTCTTGTGTGTGTTTTTTTTTTTTTCTCAGTAAGAGAGCAGTATCTGCATATTCCAAGACTGTCATTTCTTTCGTTACTCCCATATAAATCTCTTACCCTTATGACCAATTCATTCATCATAAAATCTATTCCCTCGCACTTCGCTACTGTTTCCTGAAAATTCACTTGACAAGATCTTACTTAACCTTAGTATTGCTGCGCAACAAAATCATTCAAAACAGACCGAAGGCTTTCCAAAAGTTCACTGCAGACTCTTGGGATCTTGAAGTCTTTCTCGAGGAGTAAACACAAACTAAGAAACAAAAATCTTCGGTAATTGCTCCCTGGATTTCTCGTCTTTCGTCTATAATTCGTCGGTCTCTTTGCAACTAGAGTCCATTTGGTGCTCATTATCTTTAACATTTTTTTTTACTTTAATGTAATCAAAAGAGAGAGAGAGAGAGAGAGAGAGAGAGAGAGAGAGAGAGGATGTTCATGTTGCAATAATATATTCCAAGCATACTATCGAATCTGTTCTGATGATGGCAGTTTATTAATAATTAAGATTTCAGTAAATAATGAAGTTGTTCTTTCATTAGGCATGTTTCCTATGAGGTGTTTGTGGCCTTATCAAACCTTATCAGTAATTGTCTGTTCGTTGACCTGAACAGTTACATTCACTTTCACTCTGTTCAATTATTCTAAATAATTTAATAAAGATTTTGAGTGTTAATATGAAAATGCAAAAAGGACTTTGAGAGCTAATACGGATATATGCAGGACTATAACGAATTTTTCCCTTTTCTACATGTGACCTACGTCAAATAATTACATAAATGTCAAAGAAGAAGAAATGAAAAAAAAAAAAAAAATCCAACAAGTAAAAACCCACCTCTTCGCGCTACTCACGCATGTAACATGCCCATTTGATTGGACGATTTTCATCAGTGGCAAAATGGAAAGGTTTTATCGTAACGGCGCTCGACGACATTGTTCTCAAAAGCTGATGAGGAACACCTGGTATGAAAGGCAGATCGAAAAGTGACTCGTCAATGGATTTTGCTTTCATTTTACATTCTCTTTAATTCTTTGGATAGAATGGTATTACTTTTAGAAATATTATCAAAAGGGAGGAAAAGATGTTTTCTTTCACCTTCTGTGAAATAATAGCTGTTATCCGTCCATAACAAACACCGAATCTCAGTTTTGTAAATATCTCACGCATTGCACTTTTCAGGGCAATACATGTGCTGTAAGTTACAGGATATCAATATCAGTTAAAATCAATATCATTTAGAATATCATTAGTTATATAAATGACGACGAAAATAGACAATATGCATTTCTACATAATCGTGAAATAATCATGCCTAATCCTTTTTGGCTAATATACCTTTTGTATATAAATAGTGGCACCATAAAGGAAGGGAAAGCTATACAAAGGATTACCTACACACGAAAAAAAAATATATTCCTTACTTTTAAATCAGCTTTTAAAATGGCCCATTTTTTAATTTTGTATAAATATTCCTTACTAATGTTGAGATATCAAGATGGAAAATGACCTTACTTCAACTGAACATTGGCACTCCATATTTCGTTACGATAAAGGAATATCATTACAGGCTACCTTTTCTTCGCCAGTACTAAACCTAAAGACCAAAAGCATTAATGTCTATACACTCTAGAAGTCTAAAATTTATTATTTTTGTTTCTCTATATTTAACTGATAAATCTAAGCCTAAGTTTTCTTTACCTCAAATGTTTTACAGAACAGCATTATATATTCCGTGACGTCATATGCTATTTCAACTTTCCAATAATGCTAGTTATAAAAGTGTATCGTGTGTTATCCAGTAATGAATAGATTACATCAGTGACTTTGTAATGTGTCATTATCTGTGAGAATCATAGCAACCAGAATGAAAGGGCATACTCACATAAATATTGGTTGCATCCCACAAATGGCATTTGTCCGTGGAAAAGTAGTTTTGAAATCTCATTAAATATATTTGCCTTTTCCTTAGTGAGGAATAACGATAAAAAATATTTGTTCAAAGCACTGACAGCAACTCAATGAAACAATCATAATGAAACAATCATAAATATCATTGTGAAATGATTACTTATTGATAAGCAGACTTAGCCGCAATGCTATTGCACAACTTACATATGAAACTGAAAAATGCCAAACATATAAGTTGTATTCTACAAATTGTATTTCACAAAAAAATTAATTAAACTGTTACAGACTAGCATTCCTAAACTTTGATCAAGTAGAGGGGGATACTTCATAATTGACAAGTCATTAAACGTTTCGGGATTTTTCTTAGCCAGGAACAATAATAATAATAAGAAAATATTTTTACTAAGTGTTCACAAAAGCTTAGTGAAATAGTCATAAATACCATTCTGCAATTATTCTATACTAACACGCAGATTAATTGATGGTGCTATTAAACTACTTACGTAAGAGACTCGAAAATGTCAAACATTGTGTTTCAAATGTCTCGACGCATAAAAAACGCAGAGCGGTCGATGACGCACGTAGAAGCTGATTACCTCTAAAGTCTAAAACCAACACGAGTCTGAAAAAGATCTGTGAGTCTGAACCAGCCGTGTTTGCGTTGCATGCCATATCGCCTTATTACGTCACAGTAGTGAATCAGTCTTATTATCTTTGGGTAATACTGGTGGGTGTTTGTGTGTCTCCGTGAATGGGCGCGCGTGTGTGAATGCGTTTGTTTCTGTATGAGAACGAGAGAGAGAGAGAGAGAGAGAGAGAGAGAGAAGAGAGAGAGAGAGAGATAAAATTTGAATGACCTGCGTTAACCAGAATAAAAGGGCATTCCCACACAGATATTAGCTGCATTCTACAAATGGAATTCCACAGAAAAGAGAGAGAGAGGAGAGAGAGAGAGAGAGAGAGAGAGAGAGAGAGAGAGGTGTATACTGTTACAAACTAGCATTTCTAAGCTTTAGGTTTTCACCCGATATGAGACTCAACATTTTACCGTATTAAGAACGTGAATTTATTGTTCATATTTACCACTGAAATAATCTCAGTACAGCTGAATACCAAACATCCTTTGTTATCATTTCTAAGCAGTTTTTTTTTTTTTTTTAGGGAGTTGACATTGAAAGCCCATCTTCAAGCTTCCCAAAACGGTCATGGGAACATTTTGCCAATGGCCTGTCAAATTCATTGGTAGTTAGCTAACGAGTAAAAATTCAAAAGCATGAATAATTTTCCCCTCAAATGGATAATTTTGGAAGTAAGCCGCGCTTGACATTCCTCCGGGAAAATATAAAAATACAGGATCATTTTCATGGGAGTTAACGCTGAACGTGGCCAAAATTATTGTCCAAAATCCCTTTTAAAGGATTTCCACTGATCTGATGGCGAACCCCTTCCCTAAATAAATCCGATGCTAGAACGAACGAAATCACTTTGATATATCGAATATTATTAGTCCGGGTCTTATCCCAGGAGAAATATAGGTTGGGGAGCCACTGGAATAGATATTTCGAGAGAGCCCACTTAATACAATACTGGAATTCACAATATAAGAGGTCCTACATTTTAGGTAGGTAAAGCTTTGAAATGGCCTTGGGTTTTAATTAAGACATACTAATATGAAGTTACTGCAGAGGTCAAATGATAAAAAAAGTATATAGCAACAGAAAATTAAATCAATAAACTGAGTGAGAAGCAAGTGTGAAAATAAAATTTTCAAACAGATACTTTGTGAATGAAAGGAACGTTTTGAAAGCTATATTCTGGACTTTGTTTCGCAAAGTTACTCACATCCCTTTGCTGACTTTAATTGAAACTGGATAATAAATTTTATTGTGAATTTCATTATGAATAGAGTTCCTTAGACTTATCCTATTTCAGCCTCTCTCTCTCTCTCAAGTCATCATCAAAAACATTTTTTTTTTTAGATCGAAATACCTTGAATAATTCTAACTTGTAATTCCCTTTACTCAAAATATTTGAGTCCTACTAAAAGGCAAGATTTCTAACCAATGACGACTCTTGTCACGAAAGCCAAGACGAAGTCTCTAGTGATATTCATCAAATCTAAAAAAATAACAGCAAATTTAGAGGACATCGTTACTTCATCAGTAAGTGAATATAAAAAGATAGATGAACAGATGGCCCTTTCATAGGATAAAGCATAAAACCATAAAAGACTTTAGGTTTTATGAGCCTCATGCAACAATTGTAAATAAAAATGCAATGATGATTATCCCTCCTACTCTAAAGGAATGCGTGCTTCACAAAGAATTCAATTCAAATTCAGTACAAAGTCTGTCATATACTCAGTTATTTGATTTTTGACTAGCAATAATAGTTCTGTTTGGTAAAAAGATAGATGGAATTTATGTCAGAAATCAGTTAATAAACAAAGCAGATTAATCAGAATTACCTAACTTCAAAATAAATTACTGATGGATTGATTAATTTTATTTGTATTCTACCCTAAAACCGTACGTGCACTACTGAGCATTCCCATCTCCTGTAACGTTATAAGAATACTATTTAGGAAACAAGACATTGCGAATGAAGACCCGGAATAATCATAAGATTCTTGACTATAATCAATTCTCTCTGTTACTGAAAGAAAGTTTCCTCTTCACTCCTTACAGAAAGCCCTCCCCCCTAGTTCTTCGTAACTTGATTTATACAAAATTTTCCCAAAAAAACCTTACATATCTATATACCTTTCGTTTTGCCTTCAGAACACATTGCAACATTGCCTATGAGGAACCACATCGCTGCAAACAAATGATTTCCCTTTCCATTGTCTAAATTCAATGGCAAGACTGATCTGCTTCGTAACAATACGATCCTTCATGAAAGCAACACCTGGGGTCACGAAACTGACAATGAAATTTGTTGGTAGAGGATATGTAACGGCCCAATTGATCATTTGTGTCTATTCTTTTTTACATAATTATTTCATTTTTATTTTTTACTGAAGTGACATACACAAATCGCAATTTTCCGGATGTCTTAATCGAGCAATGTCAGGAGTTAAAAGTTCACTCAGCGTTCAGTTAAAGATGATTCGTGAGATCCAATGAGTAAAGATGACTGATGGGAGGTCTTGAATTGAAACAGACATTGAGTGCCTTGTGATTTACTACTTAATGGAGTTCGAAACTGTCATGATCAATTTGAAAACCGTATTTCTTTTAATAGTTTTCCTTTTACTTTTTAAACTTCGGACTAAACTCTCTTTTCGTATGTATATGTTTGTGTATTATTTATATATATATATATATATATATATATATATATATATTATATATATATATATATATATATATATATATATATATATAAGCGAATACCACAGGAAAATGATGGAGTAGAAATCCAAGCGCTTTAGTCTTAGTAAAGACGAAAGCGCTTGGATTTCTGCTTATCATTTTGCCTGTGGTATTTGCTTATTTAATGAAGTCACGTGCATCTACTGTGATTTTATATATATATATAATATATATATATATATAGATATATATATATATATATATATATATATATATATATATATATATATATATGTATATATATAATCCCTTCTCCAGAGAACGCATGGCCATCATATTTACTTCACGCAAACAGAAAGAAAGAGGCAAAACTTCAACTCGTAATAGTTATTTTATGCGAGACCTCATGAAACATTGAAGAAGACAAACAAACGCTCCCCTGGTGAGCTTCCATCCGGCGTCGCTCGCTCTCCCGCGAGAGATATCAGCATGACAACATGAAGCTTTTATGAGACTGACTGCTCAGCCTGAATGCCGATGAAAGTAATCAGAAAAGAAAAGAGAGGAAAGGGCATTACGTGCCGTTGGTGACAGAGAATAGGCGAGACAATTGATTATCTCAGAGCTATATATGCCAGACATTTGCTGGCTTTATTGCCGAGTCGATCCATTTTTTTTTTTAGATAATTTTTTCTTAATTTAAAATTTTTTCGAATTTATAATTTTTTCGAACTTTTATATATATATATATATATATATATATATATATATATATATATATATATATATATATATATATATATATATATATTAGAATTGGCGAGACAATTGCTTATATCTCCGAACTCTATATGGGAGACATTTGCTGGCTTTATTGCCGAGTAGAATTCATAGTTTATTTCTATTTTTAATTAACAATGTTTTTACTTATAATTTCTTTTCGAATTTATAATTTATTTTAGAATCTTTTTCGAACTTATATCTTTTTTTTTATTCAGAACTTTTTTTTTTCGAATTAAAAATTTCTCCAGTAGCCTCTGTCAGTGTTTGAAGGTCAGGATTACCTTGTCGTGTATTGTTTTGTTTGTATGGTGTTTTTACGTTGCATGGAACCAGTGGTTATTCAGCAACGGGGCCAACGGCTTTACGTGACTTACGAACCACGTCGAAATTTAACTTCATCACCAGAAACACACATCTCTCACACCTCAATGGAATGCCCGAGAATCGAACTCGCGGCCACCGAGGTGGCAGGCCAAGACCATACCAATCACGCCACCGAGGCGTTCTTGTCGTGTATTATTTGACTGGAAGGATGCAATCGAAATGTACACTGTAATAAAACAAATAAATAAGAGCCTTTGCTTTTCACCATGGTACTCTATTTATCAATACAGATGTACCTTGCTGTAAGTTTCATGAATTTTATATAAAACGGCATTGATCACTAACAACTACATGAACATAGACCTTCTACTCATACACCAGGATTGATTGATTTTCATGTACTTCGGCGAGACCAGTTATTCTGGGACCTAAAGTTAATTTGAATGGTAAATGAATATCACCATCCCATTTGACGAGTCATTATTCGTAAGCAGAGGAAAGTCTTCGATGTTTTGGCGCAGTTGGCACAACAGCCTCTGGTTTAATTAAATCTATAAATGACCTTCCTTTTATGAGGCAAAGCTGCGGGTGTGTGAGAGCGCGTGTATGTTTGAGAGAGAGAGAGAGAGAGAGAGAAGAGAGAGAGGGAGAGAGAGAGAGAGAGAGAGAGAGAATGTCCAACTCTCCAGCTCATGATTACTTATCTGCAAATCTCTATTAAGATGATAAGTGGGAGAGGTTTTTTATGAACTTTGTCCAGTTTCCAAATGTAGTCTAGATATAACTATTTATGAAATTAAGGTACTTGTTTACCTTTGAAATATTTATGAAAAGAAAACCCACAATATCTTATTTCTGAATCCATCTCATTTTTATTTCTTTCAAAATCATTTTATTCAAGAAGCTGGCGTTATATGAAAAAGATCATTATAATGGTGCCAGTTTCCCTAAAACTACGAAAACAAAGAGAAAAGTGATCCAGAGAAAAAAATCCTCACGAACATCTTGAAATTAAGTTGAAAACTTCTGTTTTTTTTATACAACATAAAACTTTGAAAGTCCGAAGGGCATGAAATGGTGGGCTTCATGATGGAGTTAGGACGAATATCGTTTCTTTGTTTCACCCATCAAGAATGATTTATTACTCTCTCTCTCTCTCTCTCTCTCTCTCTCTCTCTCTCTCTCTCTCTCTCTCTCTATGAAAAGGACGATTCAACATCGCGGGGGAATACAGGTGAATTCTCTTTTGCAGAAATCATTAATCAATTT
>NC_061108.1:105604782-105619782 GCF_015104395.2 Macrobrachium nipponense
TTCCAGGAGATCACCACATACATCACCTTGCAAATCATTGCAGAATTCACCACATAATAGTCCTGGCCGGAGTAAAAATAAAGGCCAAGGGAAGGACTATGCTGGAAGTAATAATAGTACTGTTGTGAAATGTTATTTTTGTGGTGAGGTTGGACATATTCGCAGAAATTGTCCTGAACGGCTTAAAAACAAAGAAAAGACAGGGAGTGTAGCTTGTTCTCTCCCGAGAATGTGTAAGTATGGTAAAGAAAAGTCTCCTCTGGTTAGAGAGGAATTTAAACCTTTCTGTTTTAAAGGAAAACTTTGTGTTCCAGATGCAAGTTCCAATGGAATCTCTGTCAAGATAGTACGAGATATGGGTTCGTCGCACAGCTTGGTGGTCAGAGATGCAGTTCCTGGGATAGAGAATTGTATGACTCAAGATAGTGTAATTCTGAAGAGCATTGGTGGACTGACTACAGTACCCAGAGCAAAGTTGCATGTGGATTGTAATTTGTTTACAGGGAATGCTGTTGTAGGAGTTGTTGACTCATTACCTATACCTAACATTGATTTTCTATTAGGAAATGATATCGCTGGTGCCAGAGTGATTCCAGATCCTGTTGTTGTGGATACTCCTCTGATTGAAAATCCAGTGAAGGACCTAGAAGAGAAAGCCATGTTTCAGTCATGTGTCGTTGAACACAGCCTGAGGACTTTGGACACTGCAAAGAATTTGATTTGTACGGATGCTGTTCATGCTGATGTCGCAGCAGGTGATGTAGTAGAGGAGCTAGAGCAGAGAAACTCTCCTCTGATAGAAGACAAGGTAGATAAAGTCAACAATGAAAATGACTGTAAGCCAGACAACGCTATTGTGGAGGTTTGTGAATCTTCTTTACTAGAGTGTAATATTTTGGATTCAGAGTTTCATAATCTTTTTGAAATGAAGGACTTTGATATTAGAGATGCTCAAGCTAATGATCATTCTTTACAACAAATGTTTAATGAAGCTGTTTCAGAGAGTGAAATCGCTACGGAAGCGACTTGCTATTATTTAAAGACAGGAATACTGATGAGACAGTACAGAGCTCTTTCTACTCCTGCTAATGCTTCATGGGACGTGAAGTACCAATTAGTTGTACCTTTAGGATTGAGAGAAGAAATAATCCGGATTGCCCATGTGAATACATCTGCCAATCTTGGAGTGAAGAAGACCACACTCCATATTCTGCAATATTTTTATTGGCCTGGAATAAGAGAAGATGTAAAGAAATTTTGTAAAGTATGTGATACTTGTCAAAAGGTAGGTAAACCTAATCAGCCTATAAAGCCAGTACCTTTATCTCCACAGATTGTATGTAGTGTTCCATTCGAGAAAGTTATTTTGGATTGTGTTGGTCCATTGCCTAAGTCTAAGAAACAAAACCAGTATTTGATGACTGTTATGTGCAGTAGCATAAGGTATCCAGATGCTGTACCTCTGCGTAATATTTCTGCTAAAACATTAATTCCTCATCTAGTTAAGATTTTCACCCAATATGGAATACCTAGGATTGTACAGACCGATCGTGGAACTAATTTTACGTCTACATTATTTCAGGAAGTAATGAAAGTAATGGGTATTAAACATTCTATGTCCACAGTATATCATCCTCAAAGTCAAGGTTGTCTTGAAAGATTTCACCAGATGCTAAAAGAAGGATTGACTAAGTTTTGTGAAGAAACTGGCAAAGACTGGGAGGAAGGATTGCCGTTTGTTTTATATGCTGTGAGGAATGCTCATCAGGAAATTCTTGGATCCTCTCCCGCCGAATTACTTTATGGAAGACAAATTAGAGGACCACTTAAAGTATTATACGACACTTGGTTAGACTATAGTGAAGGTGTCAGTTTGGGAGAATATGCAACTAAGTTAAGAGAAAAACTTGAGTATTCACGTAAGTTCGCCCATCAACATTTGTTTAAAGCTCAGCATTCTATGAAGAAAAACTTTGATAGTAAAGCAGAGAAGAGAGAATTTAAAGTGGGAGATAGAGTTTTGATGTTAACTCCTAAGAAGAAAACCTTTGAAAGCAGATATGAAGGACCATTTACTGTGATGAGTAAGAATCAGAATGTATATGAAATATCTACTCCAGGTAAAAGGAGAGATCGGAAAATAGTACATATAAACAGATTAAAACTTTATTCTAATAAGGAGAAAACTAAAGAAAGTATTTCCGTTGCTAGCTTGGTTCTTGTTGACAAGTCTTCTGATCAAGTATCTGGTAACCATCTTATAGATGTTCGATTATCCAATTCTAACACTATTAACCACCTGAAATCTAAATTAAATCATTTAACCCCTCTTCAATTGCAGGATATAGAAAGGTTGTTGGAATCTTTCCCAGCGATTTGTGGAGACATACCAACACAAACGAGTCTTGTGGAAGTTGAGATACAGCTTAAGATCGATTCAGTTCCAGTTAAGAGCGCTCCGTACCGAGTATCTCCATATAAGAAGACAATCATGAAAAAAGAGGTAGATTTCTTGCTAGAACATGGTTTGGCCGAAGCCAGCCATAGTCCATGGTCATCTCCATGTGTACTAGTAGGAAAATCAGATGGTACATATCGGTTATGCACAGATTATCGTCAGGTAAACCAACTTACTGTTTCTGATTGCTATCGTTACCCAGAATTGACGATCTTATTGACATGGTAAGCTCATCGAAATTTATATCTCGAATAGATCTTCTTAAAGGTTACTATCAACTACCATTGTCAGAATCCTCAAAACCCATAACTGCGTTTGTAACCCCCCTAGTGGACTTTTTCAATACAAAGTGTTACCTTTTGGATTAAAGAATGCTACAGCTATATTTCAAAGGCTCATGAATGATGTTTTGAAGGATTTACCAAATGTTGCAGTATACTTGGATGACATTATTGTTTTTACAGATACTTGGGATAGCCACTTAGAGACGTTAAGGAAGGTATTCGCTCGGTTGAAAGCCGCAAACCTTACCCTGAATTTGGCGAAGAGTGACTTTGGTTATGCCCGAATTCAGTATCTCGGATACGTTGTTGGGAGTGGAGAAGTCGCACCCGTTAATGCCAAGGTGAACGCCATCTTAACAGTGAAGGAACCTACCTGTTGGAAGGAAGTTCAACGCTTCCTGGGGATGGTGGGGTACTACAGAAGATTCTGCAAGAATTTCTCGGAACTTGTTTTTCCATTGACTGATCTGACAAGCAGCAAGAAAAAGTTCCAGTGGACTTCAGAGTGCCAGGAGGCATTCGACAAAGCTAAGACTTTGTTAGTCTCAAGCCCAATTCTCAAATCTCCTGATTTTGGAAGTCCGTTTATCCTTGAAGTGGATGCCAGTGAGATTGGAGCAGGAGCAGTTCTTCTGCAGAGAAGCAAAGATTCCTTATTACATCCAGTGATGTACAGCTCGCAAAAGTTTAAACCCCATCAGCGTAACTACTCTACGATAGAAAAAGAAGCTCTTACTTTACTTTTGGCTTTGGAGAAGTTTGATACTTATCTTCATTCGTCCCCACACACTATTGAAGTGTATACTGATCATCAACCGCTTACGTTCTTGAGGAGAATGAAGACAAAGAATAAGAGACTGACGAGAGGGTGGTTATCTTTACAAGATTATGATCTACATGTAGGTCACATCAAGGGAAAGGATAATTTGCGTGCAGATTTTTTATCCAGGCATCCTGTAATGTAAAATGGTAAATATTTGTCCTTGTTATATTATGAATTTTAATTTTTGTTTATCCTCATTGGTTATAATGATGATTTTAAGGAGGGAGGTATGTTACAACTTTATTTATTTGTATTTGTTTTCGCTTGAGATGCGCTGATCAACCAATAGATGGCGGCGTAGGTTGGATCAGGAAGTGTGATGTTTTTGTATTTATCCTCCTTGGTTTTCTAATAAGTGTAAAGTTCTGTTGTTTTGATCCTTTTAAAAGTTTACTTGGCTACTTAGTTTCGTACGTATCAGTGTGTCTCCTGGAATTGTAGTGACAATAAGTGGAATATACTAACTAATATCACGAAAGAGTGCAAAGTCATATTATTGATATGGGTAAAGTATTGATTCTCTTGTATTATTCTTCTACGTACGTGACTTAGCCATCTGAAGTGTTTTCTCTGTATTACGTGAGTACGAGGTATTCGAGTATTTTTTCGTTATAATGAGTTTATTGACATATTATGTATTTCTTTGTGTAAAGAGTGTTAATACTCGGTTTATTACATCCCGTGATTTCTCTACTGTAAATGTTTATTGGGTTTCGGTAATACTAAATTATTAATAATAATAATTATATTAATTTTTAACGGTGTTTGAATAATTGCCTTGGGTAAGCAAAATATTTACGTTTCTCTATCTAATAACTTAAGAGTATTAGAAGCAGATCGTAACAATATATCTATATATATATATATATATATATATAAATATATAGATATCATATACATATAATGTATGTATATACAAGAGCAAGTCAGTTAGGAAACCTTTGAGGAACTACGGTATTCATCATTCTTTATCTTCAGCCAGAAACACGTCATGTGCACGGCCTTTCGGGGCGATAATTTTTCGTTGTCAGAAAACTAACCTCAGGATGTGGTTGAGTTTACACACACACACACACACACACACACACACACACACACACACACACACACACACACACACATGAATGAATTCCAACGATACCACAGTATTCTCTCATAAGAGCAATATCCCTTTGCTAACAAAATTCCCTTAAAGAAGAACCAGCGTCCTTCGGCAAACAAATATTCAAAACCATGGAAAGAATTTTCTCATGACAGCGCCAGCCTTTAGTTAAATGCAAACCACAAAACCAGCGATTTTGCACAATGGAAATGTCAGCCTAGTGCAAAAGCGCAACCTTTTTCTAATCACTCCCAGTTCACCTCGCGTTCGCTTTACTTTTTATTTAGTGGCTTTCCCCTCCGGCATTCTTCACAAATTATCGCGGCGTTCATAAAATCAATGACTCATTCCGGAGAGGGGTTTTATGAACCATCCCTTCATTATGAGGTCGCGTTCAATGGCCCGCTGGGGAATCGGAAGTCGTTATGAATTATTGAGGGTCATTTTCTTGATTTTTCTTTAAGTCTAAGAGCATCATATTAAAAGAACCTTTAGATGTTGTATAAAACGTAACATTTTTAATATTTACACTTAAGCCTGTCCCCGACAAGAATAGCTGGTGCACATAAAGACTACATACACACATGCGCAGCACAAACACACGCACACACGCACACAGACACACGCAAATACCACCGGAAAATAACTGGCAGAATGTCTGTACCAAGCGCTTTCTCCTGTTTATTCAGGCATCCTCAGGGCACAAATAAAATACAGCTGTAAAGTAGGTTACAAGGCAAACAAGAAGATCGAGAAAACCAGGTTCATTGTCAAAAGGGTAAAAACCAAGCAGATAATCCAGGATAATCCGAGATTACGCGGTCACAAACTAAACCCATAGCTTTAGCCTTAGAGATACGGAAGCTTAGCCATGCAAAACCCAAAAACATGTCTAAAACTGAATGTATTACTTTTATTGCTTATATGTATCAACAACTTTTTTTTAATTAAGAAGGCATCGATGAAACAAACCAAGACTTGATGAAACAAGATTAAATGATATTCCTTTAAGTGTGTCCCTACATGAGAATTAGGATCTTGTTTCACCCCAGTTAATAGGATGGTCTAAATCACTCGTATGTACGATTAATGCATTCGATAATTTGCCATTTTTCACAGAATACTGGTGCTGTTTGATTCGTTGTGAAAGGGATTTTCCAGTTTGTCCGTAATATACTTCATCACACTTTTTACAAGGAATTTCATATATGCAGCCAGAAACATCTTTAGGAGAATTTTGAATTACTGAACTCTTCACATTTAAATTACTGAAAACAACATTCATGTTGAAAAGCTTAAAACTCTAGGAATTTCTAGAAACCTTCTGAAAACCTTTCATCATACGATAATTTGAGCATGTTATGCTTTCTTAATTCAAGTTGGTCATTATTAATTAAATAAAATGTTTTCCTACCTCTTTTCCATGCTGCATCTACAAAAGACCTCGGGGGTTTTTAAGTTTCATACGAATATCATAAATAATTTTAATCTCAGCATCAATAACCTGCGGGCTACAGACACGAAGTGCCCTAAGGATCATCCTAGAAAAAAAAACAGAGAATTTAACATTTTGACAGCGATTGCAATAATGGCCATCAATAGAAGCAATGTTAATTGAGTTTCGAAAGACTGAAAAGGTGAAATTGGTATCACTTCTATGATCTGTTACATGAAGAAAATAAAAATTACAATTTCTTTCCTCCTCTACAGTAAGTTTTATAAAGGGGACTAACCAAACATCGAATGCATTATTCGTACATACGAGAGATTTAGATCGTCCTGTTAACTGGGGTCAGGCAAGATCCTTAGTCCCGTGTAGCGACACAGTTAAAAGGAATATCATTGTCAAACAATGGAAGTGTTCTAAATTTAAGTCTTGGTTTGTTTAAACTCGATGCCTTCCCAATTAAAAAAAAAAGTTGTTGATAAATATACGCAACACAATTAATATGTTCAGTTTTATACATGTTTTTGGATTAAGTAAGGCTAAGCTTCCGTATCTTTTATGGGTAAATCTATGGTTTTAGTTTGTGACCGCGTGATCCCGGATTATCCTGGATTATCTGCTTGGTTTTGAACCATCTGGTGTTTTTTATCTTTTTGTTTACCTTGTAACCTTCTTTCCAACTGTATTCCATTTGTAACCCAACGATGCCTGAATAAATAGGGGAAAGCACTTGGTACTGACCTGCCAGTCACTTTCCTGTTGTATTCCCTTATAAAATAAAGTCAAGTGCATCAACTGAGATTTTTTAAGCATAAAAATATGTAACGTCAACAACATTAAGAAAAAACGAGATTTATAAATTCAATGTTACAGATTCAGCATTTGTGATTTTCAGAGGACGAGAGGAGAGGGAGAGTTTCATTTTACTGTGTGAATAATAGTTTTTTTGTGTACCGTACATGTACGTGTATATATATATATATATATATATATATATATATCATACTATATATATATATATAGTATATATATATATATATATATATATATATATATACATACATACATATACATACATACATATATATATATATATATATATATATATATATATATATATATATATATATATATATATTATATATATATGTGTGTGTGTGTGTGTGTGTGTGTGTAGTATATATATATATGTGTATATATATATTATATACATAGATACATTTTAAAGTAAACATCGACACTCACGGAAATACACATACATATTTATACATATATATTATATAGTGTATAATGGTTTGTGTGGTGAGATACCCACTCAGATGTCGCGGGTTTGCGTCTTCCCCACGGGAATAAAAATATTACTGGCTCTGTATCACGATCAGTTCCTGGTGCAGAGTGGGGTCTGCGGCGGGATGTTGAAACCAACATTCTATGGAAGCTTGAATTTAAAGTCAAATCCCCCTGTATGCTTGTTCCATGTGAATAGGTTTCATCTACTGAAATAATAAAAAAAAAATTAATAATAATATGACTTACCTACATGGTTATGCGCCCGTCAGTATTTGCTTGGCACAAGTGATAAGACTACCACCTGGGTCCATAAATATAAATGAGCACCAGTTTCTTTTGAGGTCCAGAAAAAGGACGGGGTGCTATTAACCTTATCGCCATGGCCTCTGAAAAAAAATAAATCAAGAATTTAGGTAAAAGAAAGCATATGAAAAGAGTGGAAATGTATTTCAACAGCTTCACCTTTTCTGAGAAAAAGACTATTTCCTACAGATGAGTTAATTGTTAGCTTTGTTTGTTTGTTTTGTTTTTTTGTATGGTGTTTTTACGTTCCTTGGAATCAGTGGTTATTCAGTAACGGGACCAACGGCTTTACGTGGCTTCCGAACCACGTCGAGAGTGAACCTCTGTCACCAGAAATACACATCTGTCACTCCTCAGTGGAATGCTCGAGAATCGAACTCGCGGCCACCAAGGTGGCAGGCCAAGACCATACCGAACACGCCACTGAGACACTTTTGTTTGTTTTGTTTGTTTGTACGGCGTTTTTATGTTGCTTGGAACCAGTGGTTATTCAGCAACGGGGCCAACAGCTTTTCGTAACTTCTGAACCACGTCGAGAGTGAACTTCTATCACCAAAAATACACATCTATCACTCCTCAATGTAATGCTCGAGAATCGAACTCGCGGCCACCGAGGTGGCACGCCAATACATACCAACCACGCCACTGAGGCGCTTACAGATGAGTTATAGTTCACAAATGTGGAGATTTTTTTTTTCTTTTTACATAAACGTCTATATTATTTTTTTGACAATATGCACTATAAAAATTAAATGGACGTCGGCTTTACATGTTGCTGAATGATCTGTTATTCCATACATTGCGAAATACAAAAGTCGCTGTGAAACGTATTTACAATTTATGAATGTGATATTCAAGATGAAAACTACTTTTTAAAGTTCAGTCGTAATTATTTATAAAACAACTGAATCCATCAACCTTAAAAGATATGCACGACTGACATAATTAACCAGTGACTATTCAACATCTAGTCATCTATGCAGGAATACTTGAAATAATCATATACACACACACAAACACAATTTTATTTTCACTAGAAAATTTCGAATCAGAGCCCATCCAATTACGCATAATATCTCCAACAAACATGAAAACTTGATCCATAAAAGTATCTCAGATGAGCATTTTATTTGCGCTTCTACGCCCAATCAATTCTGTAATCTATCATCAAAGACTATTTAATTGAGAATCCCAGTTCCTCTACTTGTTGGCAATAACATGAGCAATCGGGAAATCTGAAGTTGTCAATTTAAATATTTTTGTTTAATCATAGATAGTTTTGATCTAGCAATGAAACCAGAAAATACTTCAACAGAGATATTCTATTTCTTTTTTTATTTTCTTATTACATATGTTCTGCCTGTTAGTTTTCATCTCTTGGCTTACTTTTCTTTCATCCAACTCACCAAGTTCTGTAACTTTGTCTTTAACTTTATTTACCGAACGTAAAGCAGTCTACACTTTTTTGTGAAAAGTGAATGTTATTATATTTTGTTGACGTTAGTATTAAATTTGTTTGTTGTTTACCGTTAGCATCGGAATAAAACTAGAAATTTGCATGCTTAAATTTCAGGGCTACTTAACTCACTTTCGTTTGAAATGAAGTGACTCAAATATTAAGAGTTTTTGAAAAGATTTTCCGTGACTATTGTAGTTTGTCTTTATATTTACATCTTCCAACTACATGTCTTTAGGTATTATAAATACAAAAAACCTAACTTTATATGCAACTTAAGAGAGCCAACTTAGAATTCCGAAAAATTGTAATTGCTTTATATAGGATTACTTTTCCGAACGATCATGTTAACAGGGATAGAAATTACATCCTTAAAGTCAATGTTATTATTTTGCTAATTATATTACTATTATCATTACTAATCAAAACTATTTTATTCCTGTGGGGCAAACCTGAAATATCATTTGGCTGTAAATAAAGCTTTCATTAAAAAAAAAAAAAAAAAAAACGAGAGAGAGAGAGAGAGAGAGAGAGAGAGAGAGAGAGAGAGAGAGAGAGAGAGAGAGAGAATAATTCTAACAAAAAATATCTGTCGATCTCGAAACTCTAATTGAAATCTCCTTTCTGATCTCGTTACCTCCGAATCTTATTAAAGCATCTTCTTCCCCAAATATTGATTGACCAGTGGGTTCCTGGCACACTTTCCATTTGCGTTCTTCCCTTTCAATCAAGTCCAGTGATTTCAGCGGGAATTTTCATTTGTTTTCATTAAATTATTTCCCTTAGTAGGGGACGGGAGAGTGGAAACGTTATTCCCAATAAAAATTTAAATTCTAAACATTTATCTTGATATTTTCCAGTTTTTTATTCCACGCGTCGTCAGCCATATAATACAATACATATTGTACGTATAAAAAACCGCTTTCATTATTTTGTCAGCCTTTGTGGATAGCTGATAATGACAACTGTATCATTTCTTATTTTCTGTATGATTTAAATCTATGTTTACACAAATAGTGCAATCTGTAAGAATAGGAGGGATTGTCATTATTTCTACCAATGAAATTTCTGCAAAAGCCCCGATGTCAACAATAATAACCAGCTACTTTATGTAAACAGCATCACTAACTTGCACAAACACAATATTACTAACATTTGTATACTCAACAAGAAAGACAAAGCTTTCATTTCCATATCAATACTTGATCATGTAATGATCAAACACTTTAATTTGTGCGTAGATGTTTCGTTATCTTTTCTGTTTAGCAGTTACTTACATATTCATTTCACGCATAAACATACTAGTATTTGCTTTCGAAAAATACTATATAATGAGGACGAGAGAGGAGAGAGAGAGAAGGAGAGAGAGAGAGAGAGAGATAGAGAGAGAAGAGACAAGAGAGAGAGAGAGAGAGAGAGAGATTTCAGGGAGGAAATAAATACTGTCCTGTTATCTATTTTATTCTGTACAGAGAGAGATTTCAGGGAGGAAATAAATACTGTCCTGTTATCTATTTTATTCTGTACAGAGATAACTTTACATTAAATTGAAGTAATTGTGCACATTATACAATCATTTCTATAATTTTTATAAAAAGATACATATATACGTACAATAACTTTCCTTAAGCACCATGAATAACTTTGCTTTGGTAAAAGTATTATGAAACCTTGCTCAAAACTTTAAATACGAAGTAACTAAACCTCTTAAATAACACACAAAATTATATATATATATATATATATAATATATATATTAATATATATATATATATATATATATATATATATCCTTATAGTCAGAATGATAGTCTGATATTGTCTTTATCATTTATCATAAGTCTATATGTTTTGTACAATATTGAGTATATATCAGTTATTGAATCATTTAAATCTTATTAGTGATTAAGACTCATTACTGTTAAACTAAGCACTTTATAACAATTGCCGATTTGTATTATCCAGATGATATCCTTAATCTGGATAATACAAATCACGACACAAGAAATACAGATAATTTATGCTCTTAAGTATACGGAATAAAGGATATTCCTTGTCTACAATGAATAAACTTTGCTGTGGCTAAATTTGTATAGACTGGTCAAATAGCTTTCATCACCTATAAATTCCTATACTAAATAAAAAAAAATTACTAGGTGTTTAACAACAGCATATCTGAAAGTTGTTAAACTGCTTGAGAATGAGCGCTTGTTTTATTGTGACCGAGTTACAAACTTTTTGAATATGGCAAGTTGAATAAATTTATGTTACGGTCAGTTTATGGAATCAAGAAAATGTTGGTCCATGTGCCATGGATAGAGTTTGAGCTTTCAAAAACCAACAAGCGGGGGGGGGGGGGGGGGGGGGGGGGCGGGGGGGGGGGGGGGGCAAAGAATGTTTCCTGCACGAGTTTGACCTACTAGATACTTTATCTTGCTATGATCTCATTCTCATAACACTAAAGGTTTGTGCAATCAGAGAGAGAGAGAGAGAGAGAGAGAGAGAGAGAGAGAGAGAGAGAATGTTGGTTTACAATACATCGGAAAATCAAACGTAGAAAACTTTTTTCGAAATAAAATAGGTTTAAAGTTATTCCACGGTCAATATTCATATATCTAGGACATATACGGTATTAATTAAAATTGGAATATAAAATTTAGGCAAAAGGCCAAGAACTGGAACCTATAAGGTCATTCAACGATGAAAGGGAAACTGAGAGTAAAGGAAGAATTAAAGAAGCATCAGGAGGAAAACTTAGGAGCTGCCCAAAGAAGCAATTGTTAGGAGGAGGTGGAAAGTGAGATGGAATGAAGAGACTATGAAGGAATGAAAGGGGTGGCAGCTAGGGGCAGAAGGGAATGCAAAATCCTTCAGTAATGCCTACAGTACCCGGCGTGAGGATCACTGACGGGACTATCCTCCTCCGGTGGTTTGTAATTAAAAAGGTATCTTATTATACAAAATGATATTCTAGTATACTCATACCGATGCTCATATTGTGAATAGTCTACTGTTCGTGTATATTATCATCAACGCTCATACACTGAACCCTTGATACAATAGCAATTATGAGCTTCGTAAGCTCGGGAGAATTCAACAACTGTCAAAAGAATGTGTAGGAATTACAAAAGAATTCTTATCCCGGTCAGTACTCTGAGAAGTGTGAATTTAAAATGAAGAGAAATGATGCTCATTCGAGGTAAATAAAAACTGAATGCAGGCAAGAAGGGCAATACAGAAAAAAAATGAAAAGATAAACATTCATGAAGGAGAAAATACTAAATGTCAAATCCGTTATTGTACGGAAAAATGAAATAAAGATTATCGAAGAAGGGTATGGTAACCAAAACTTCACGTCGTATTAAAAATGCAAAGATTCTTATTAAAACCAGGCATTCTCGGAAGACTCCTGGTGGGCAACATTATACTATATTTTGAGGCCAGAGTTTCCACTTGCTCTTTTAATAAAAAGTGTTTAAATTGCAATCAAACTTTTCCAAAAGTATTTGATATGAAAAGTATGTCTTAAGCTGAAGGAAAGTAAGGTTGTATCTTTCTTCAAGGCATTTCTTACGAGACATAAGGAATTTTATTTCAAGATTAAACTGATCTTTTCCATTTCTTTGAATTTGCAAAACTCACAAATCGTCGAACATGATCACTTACATCTTCAAAGTGTTTTAGTTTCTGTTATAGTTAGATTTAGAAGCTTAACTGGTGACAAAAGCCGGGGTTGCTTATTTGGTTTCAAGAGGGTTTTCGCTGAATCCAAGAATTTGCATGAATTTTGGGTCAAACTGTTTCCTTTTGAAGTAAAAATACCACAGGTAATTGGCTCAAATTTTAATCATTCTGAATTTAGAGCATTTCTATACTTGTGCATCATATACTCTACCAACACAGGAGAGAAGGAAATATTCGTGATCGTCTTTATCGATGGCGCATAAACCGCTCTGTGCACCGTTATTAATCCGGTAATATCTGAATTTTCTTTCCAAAAAGAAAAAGACTTTCCAATTCTATTAAAAGTAATAAGATTCATGGGAAAATATTCGAAGGTCCAAGATTAAAACTGGAGCGAGGTGAAATTACTTCGGCTCTCAGCTCAGTCCCCCCATCAATTTCTTATTGGATAAGTTCATCCGTTTTCATGCCAGTGCCGGCTCATGGGCGCACAACACCTGTGGCCCATCGCCCGCGGATACGAATCTGGAGCCATTAGAGCGGAAGGTGATGGGCATTAAGAGAAAGGTGTTCGTGTCAAGTTTTGCGAGAGGTACTGAATAATTCTACAAGGAAGTAGACAGTACTAATTTATGTACTTGAATGAATATTCGAAGAACATTATAAGCACTGTTTAACACTATATTTGACAGCAGCCCCATTATGGAGAGAGAGAGAGAGAGAGAGAGAGAGAGAGAGAGAGAGAGAGAGAGAGAGAGAGAGAGAGAGAGAGTTAGTTCAATATATGATCTTTAAATGGATAGCAATAGGGGTTAACGATTATTTTCCCTTGGGCACTCAATGATTTCAGGTGACTCTGCTATCCAAATTTTCCCTGTATTAACCCCAAACATAATCAAATTTATTCTAGCTGGAACCTCCTTCATTATCTTTCTATCAACTCTGTTTTTAACTCATTAAGAAAAAAAAGTTAATTAAAATAGTGTTTATAGCGTTCATAAAATATATCAGAAAAATTTCAATAACAAATCTAAATTATTCGCAAATTTCTTATAACTGTATGAATTTATATATAGCATAATTACATAACCAAAAACACACAAAATCATAATTTTCTAACTTATCCTATGCAACGCAATGGTTTCTAAACACAATTCAATCAATCCAAGGACAGAAAAAGGTTACACAAAACATTATTAAGCTTAAATATGTAACAGATTAATTCAGCAAAATAGCATAAAGCACAATGTTGCAATACAACAATAATTATATACAGACACATTTATCACTTTCTGTATCTATATACTGATTTATTTTGATGACAGCAAAATTGGGTCATTAACAATCATTTCAAAGCTTAATATTTCATTAACAGTCATTTCCAAAGCTTTATATTTTCTTCAAGAACATCTGGTTTTCCCTTGTAAAGCATAACTGTTGCAGAAAAGGGTAGATTAATGGGACTGATGCACTGATTACTAGAGTCAAATTTGTAATGGAAAATATGAAACAAGGAAATGTGAAAAGGCAAAATTTTCTTTTATATAAGTATGTTTAATTAATATAGCAGTTTCTCAGTGGAATGCTCCCTGTGTATTCTCTTGTTGCTGAGATTAGCTAATTGTTTTCTCCTGGAACCGGATAACATGTTTAGGTTACACCCTCCTTCTCTCTCTCTTTCTCTGTTAAGTTTACACACACACACACGTGTGTGTGTGTATAGATAGATATACACATACATACATGCACACACTTATATAACACACACATAGATAGTATATATATACATATATATATATATATATATATAGTTATATATATATAGTATATATATATATATATATATACATATATATATATATCATATATATATATATATATATATATATATATATATATATATATATACATACACACACACACACACACACACATATATATATAGATATATATATATATATATATATATATATATAATATATATATATACACACACCACACACACACATATATATATATATATATATGTATATATATATAATGTGTGTATTTACGTATATTTGAATGTATGTATGTCTGCCTATAAGAGAGTGAAAACCTATGACACATTCCACGTTTTATTTTGTAAACAGTCAAAACGAAACGCGACCGTT
>NC_061108.1:105622282-105649782 GCF_015104395.2 Macrobrachium nipponense
CACGAATATGGTTCATTTTAAACTAAAATCAAATAAAAACCACTGAGGCTAGAGGGCTGCAATATGGTATGTTTGATGACTGGAGGGTGTATCATCAACTAATCAACTTGCAGCCCTCTAGACTCAGTAGTTTTTATATGATGGCGGACAGAAAAAGTGCTGACGGACGGAAAAAATCATCCTAATAAATTATTATTTTGATAATTTTCGTACAAGATTTTGAATTTAATTTGTAAATTAATTCAGGTTTTCCTTCAAAGGGGTACCCAATTAGAAACCTCTGCCTCAGTCTGTCTTTTTCTCGGGTTAAATTTAATTAACACAAATTACAAACTAGTCACTTCTCTTGCCTGGATAAGGCGTCATGAGTCGCTAAACTCATGATAATCCGTTTAAATTGAAAATAGGTATTTAATTTTATTCTTCCTACATATTTGTCCTATATTTTGTTGGGGGGGGGGGGGGGGGCGGCGGGCATGGTGGGGGCTACGCTTGACTAGAGTTACCTGCAACGAATAGAGTAAATAAATCTTTTTGGCACTTAAAAACACTTATGGCATAATTCAACAACGATAAACTTGTCATTTCATGATGGTGGACACGGGTAGACGAAGAGCTGCTGATATTCTGTGTAGGAGAATGAAAAAAAAAAAGACACATGCAGTGTAAGTTTTCAGCAATTCAACATTTAAAGTATGAATGTGACAGAGATACTTTTCTTGTCAATTCTCGAAAACCAGCCTCTATCACACGAAACCCTTAATGTGCTTGGATGTATAAAAACAACTGCTAAAAAATATCAATATTATTTCTCGCATGATAAACATATATTCGTTTCAATTACTAGAGAAATCTTCAAAGGACGGAATCCACTAACAAAGGCTTCGTAAAATGAAGTTTTCTTCTCTTTTAATATTGGGCTCGGGATTCTTATCCTCTGTATCAAAGAATTTCCTTTGCTCATAATCATAGCTCCAGGAATTCGTTGATCAAGATAATTCAATTGCGTTTCCTTACCTGACAATAAGGATAGTTTTGCTGAACGTGAAATTAAATTTTCTTTTCGGTTTCCCATATTCGGTAATTTTCTTAATGATTTCGTCTCTCTTCCAAGTTGTGTATTGCATTGCAATCAAGCCTGTTTGCTATTCACGAAATAACAACCAGGTTTTATTCTGTAAATAACAAAGTACGCTTTTTTTCATCACCCTATCACGTCGTTGTATGTGTGACAAAGGTTTAACAGAGACAGATATATTTACCCAATAACTACACAAACTTAATCCGATACTTATTTTTTTTACATATTATATTCATGCAAATGATGAATAAAATACATATTCCCCTCAATAGCAGAAGTAGTTTCCGTGACATTTCATTTACTAACAAAATATGGTTATCCCCCTTCCGTAATAACATTGCATAAGGCATTCCTCGAACCCCTAAGAGTTACATGACTTCCCCAATCTATACCTACAGTACGCTTGGTCTGCCATTTTTAATTAAGCATTGATTTTTCCCTCTCATCAGTTCAGGTAATGCTTGCATGACTTTCAAATTCCAGTAAGAACTCAAATGTGCATATATA
Source organism: Macrobrachium nipponense (assembly GCF_015104395.2). Lineage (NCBI taxonomy): Eukaryota > Metazoa > Arthropoda > Malacostraca > Decapoda > Palaemonidae > Macrobrachium > Macrobrachium nipponense. The sequence goes on from NC_061108.1 coordinate 105,623,871, forward strand.
ACCTTTATAAATAAGGTAAAATCATACAAATAAGTCTATAAAATTTTTTAAAAACTTGCTGGTTATTTTAAATACTTTAGGTGATTAGGGCAAGCAATCAGCTTGAACCTGTGATATTGTTTGTTTATATCATTATTCCCATCAGTGGCTTATTTCCATATTTCATATCACTCAAGCGTGAACTTACACATTCAGTTGCTTTTCTTTCATTCTTTGACATGAGAGTTCTAATACCTTGCGTGAGGTTGTTGCTGTTGGTACTGTATATGAAAGTGTTAATCGCTTACAATGATCCACAGTTTAAAGTAAAACAATAGTATAGTTGCCAGTGTAAATGAAAGCGCAATTATACAAGAAAACGTTTATTTTTTTTTAATATTCATAAAGTTTTCTTCAAAGACTGAAGAATGGTACAATAATAATTTTTAATTTGCGCAGAGAAATGAAACATAGAATTCCCTAGGCCAAGTTTGTATAATTTTGGGAAAAAATACAATTGGAAACACCTCAAGGAAACAGACAAGAAAACATTCGTAAGTTACTGGTTTCATGTATCTCATTACAATATACCTGTATCACAGTTATCATCATAACTCCATTGTCCATTTAAGCAGAAAATAATATTTTCTCAAAATCGGTTTGAGTAGCTGGTATGATCTATATTCTAGAACCACCTATGAGGTTTGAGTGACTGGTATGATCTATTCTGGAACCACCTACGAAGTTTGAGTGACTGGTATGATCTATATTCTGGAACCACCTATGAGGTTTGAGTGACTGGTATGATCTATATTCTGGAACCACCTATGATGTTTGAGTGACTGGTATTATCTATATTCTAGAACCAATCTACGAATTACATGAAAACCAATATTTTCTAAAAACTTGTTTTAAAGTACGTACGGCAGTTTTCCTTCCAATATTCTTTAACAGCGACAGAAATAACTGTAACGATGGACCTATGACAACGAAAGGTCTTTGAATATTGGTAATAAAAACTAGTTTTATCCTTCCGTGACAGACGTTTAACGTTTGGCTATCTCAAAGGAAAAATCCTAGCTTAAACTTAAAACTCATATTCTTACTAAACGTATATTTCCTCGCCTCTTTGGCCACCCAACCTCTAGAACGCACTGCCATATTCTCCCAGAATAATTCCGTCCCTGCACAAAAAATCATCTTGCCCTGCTCTGCCCACATCGCAAAGGTCAGCTGATTTATTGACATACCAACAGTGTCTTCATAGAAGCCATACTGAGGTAGGCAATTTCAAATCACAAATGTTAGCTTGCAACGGATGTCTAACATGACCTGTTTTCATTATTTCTGCCATACGTCCCTCTCAATGTTGATTTTTTTCTTTTACATTAATTTTTCTTCCGGAATATTCGTCCAATGCTTAACGAACGAACACTCCACCTTCTGTTTTGCCATTTCCAACATAGATGTCACCGTTCGTTAATTTAACGAGGCATTCCCGGCCGGGAGGTTTATGAAACGTCCACTTTACAAAGGGAAGTGTTCAGTTGACCTGGAGTGAGCCAACTGTCATTTTGACTGGTTGGTTCGTTACGTTACATCGTCCATATATGGAATGGATTACCGAATGGTATCTATATTCAATTAGACTCGATCTCAAACAATGATTTATGGCCAACTATTAATGAATTTAAACAAAACTGAGGAGTAAATTGTAGAAATATTAGAATATACATATCTATATATAATATATACACATATATACATATGTATGAGTATGTTTGCTACATGTGAAAACGTACATAAAAGGACGCGAGGAAATATGGTGTGTCCGTAAGGTTTTATGACACTATAATACTGAAACATCGTCCATCCAAACGTAATATCGTTTTTATGGCCCCCGGTAACAATAGCAACATAACACGTGACAGTATGTGAGGCATCTATGATCGATAAGCAGGAAGCGTTGATCATAAAAAAGAAAACGAAATAGTCTCATTGCGATCAACAAAAGGTTTACACACAATCGGAGACAATAGATGAAACAGAACTAAGTAATCTATAGGTGTCCGATACTTTTTAAAGTATATCACGATCACGTTCTACTGTAGGGTATTTTACCGGCCTATGATCTTCCTGTCTTTCTACATGACTAAACCATATGAAAGCATGTGACCCTTCCTCTTACTTCTGTTTTTTTTTTCTTTCTTTTTATTTTTTTTTTTTTACACTATCCATATTTTCAACACTTTTTACGCCGCATATACCATACAAACAGTTCATTTCAAAGATATCCACTTTTTTTTTTTTTTAGTTTTCTATAAAAGAAAACTATTGAGTTGGCTTTGTTTGTCCGCCCTCGGATCTTAAATACTGCTAAGGCTGGAGGGCTGCAAATAGGTATGTTGAACTGAACTGAATATAGAATTTAGGCCAAAGGCCATGCGCTGGGACCTATGTGGTCATTCAGCACTGAAAGGTAAACTGACATTAAAAAGGCTTGAAAGGTGTAACAGGAGGAAACCCTCGCAGTTGCACTGTGAGATAAGTGTTACAAAGGGTGGAAAAGTCAAATGACAGAAAGAATATGGAAGGAGGTACAGTAATAGAAATGATAGGGACGCTGCAAAGAACCTCAAGTAATACCTACAGTGTACCGCATGAGGTGCACTGATGCCACTATCCTCCAACGGGGAATTGGAACGTTGATCATCAACCCTCCAATCATCAAACACACTAAATTGCAGCACTGTAGCCTCAGTAGTTATTTCATTTTATTTGCTGTTAAAGTTAGCCATGATCATGTGTCTGGCAACATATAGGACAGCCCAACACCGGGACGTGGCTAAAAGTTTCATGGCTGGCGGGTCATACAGCATTAAACGCTGTAAAGAAAAATCGATTGGGCCGAAGAAACTTCGACTAATTTTCTACTTCTTTTTTCCTTCACTTGCATTTAATATATACACCGCACTTCTGAAGAAGTAGAACCGGCTCGGCAATTATTTGATACATTCGACTATGGATGGCTTTCTGACACATATCTAGTCTCTTTTGCTTTAGTATGTCTATCTTTCTTGCCTCAAGTACGTATACAATGACACCTCTTCTCCCATCATATCATCTGCTACGTTTACCAGTAAATACTTATATGCATCAACTGCCACTATTCTCCGACCATACCTAAAGCATCTTGATATGATAGTTCCTGAGGGTGTTAACCCGGCAGGTCTTTAAGAAAGTATGCATGATGTGACGATGCTGGCCCAGCCCTTGGCCCAAGAGTGTCCAGTGCCTTGAGCTCCAGTGGAGTCGGTCTTTTCAGGAAGGTTGTCCATCCAAATGTACTGACCGGACACAAAGTTGCTTAAATACTGCTCAAAGTAGAAGGGGTTAGTGAGCCATGAAGGAACAAGTCACTCTTGACCTAAAACCATTTTGATAAAAAACCAGTCACTCTCCTATCTAAATATTCAAACACATGCTTCACTCTGTCAGAAAAAAATTAAACATACTCAACCATGCGCGCGCACACACACACACACACATACACACACACACACACACACACACACACACACACATATATATATATATATATATATATATATAAATATATATATAAAATGTACTGATAATCTTCTTAGGCACGAAGATATGGTAATTCAGTTATATTCCACATAGGAAAATGAAAATGGTTTATCTCACAAAATGGAGCGTTTATTAAGAAAAGCTTAATAAACGCTCCAAGAAGAGGTCCATTGGAGGACGAAACGGTTGGGCATTTTCTGAGAAAAACCATTTTTCTATCCCTATGTGGGAATTAGATCCTTAAAACAGGATAAACCAACATTCTTGCATAACGTTGGAAATGTCTTCTTTCACAATCAGCTGAACTGACAATGGTAAACTACTGGATATTCATTTATTCAAATACTTTCCAAAAGCGATTCAGTTAGGAAGCCGTCGCCGAACAATTAAATGCTTCTGGGTTGGTCATTGATGCGCATCCTGTTTACGTTACAATATATAGTCGGCTGCTCGTTCCCTTGCTTATAAGAAAACATTTAAATTTGAATGATAAACTAAAATTATTCGGGAAGACAAAACTTCACGTTAATGTACTTTATATGTGATGCTTTTATCGATTGACGAAGTCTCTCTCTCTCTCTCTCTCTCTCTCTCTCTCTCTCTCTGTAAGTTAATATATAATTATATAAATTAATAAATTAATAATATATATATTTTTTAATATATATATATATATATTATATAACTTACAGAGAAGAGAGAGAGACACCGAGAGAGAGAGGAGAAGAAAAGAAGGGAGGAAAAGAGAGAGAGAAGAGAGAAGACTGCTCTTAAACTCGAATTAAATAAAGCATCACATATAAAGTACATTTAACCGTTTGAAACGTTTTGTCTCCTCCCCGGAATGATTCATACTACTATATATATATATTATTATTATATATTATATATATTATATATATAATAATATATATTAATATATTATAATATATATACATATATATATGCTTGTGTAAAATATATAACATACTTAAAAATAATTAATATATATAGTTTTTAAGAATATAAAATACATGTATATATATGTCTATTTCAGATCACTTGATGAGAGATTTAATATCAATAACGGTTGCTGAACTAATACCAACCAACGAACTCATTAAAGTAACCGATACGATAAAAAATCAGAGAACATAAAATGCTTATGCTGAAAATCATAGGATTTCAGAAGAGTCTCACATGAATATTGTCCTAATTAGACCTTTATGAACTCAGAAAAGGTCGAGGTCGAGAAATGTCAATAAAAGGATAGATTAACATCACGCGAAGCTCCTGGTTTCCACGTGATAGCAATATAACCTAGTTTAAATCTGTGCCAAAGACGATCATTTTGCGACTGGCGGGTGGAATGTCCGAGACAAATTCGTCGAATCCATTACGTTCCTGCAAGGAAGGATATATATATATATATATATATATATATATATATATATATATATATATATATATATATATATATATATATATATATATGTATGTACGTATGTATGTATATGTATATGTGTATATATATGTGTGTGTGTGAGTGTGTCGTTCGTAGTCTATTCTATGCAGAAGCATCTGATTTCATATATACATACACACACATGTATGAAATCAGTGGTTCTGTAGAGTACAGACTACGAACAACAATATATGTCTCTGTAAACTAACCTCTCCGTTGACAAAATGACAGCACGAACGTGTGCTATTCATTTTTTTTTTTAACTTCAGTGAAACTTTGCTCATGTTCATCTCCCTGACCCTCATATCCCAACATTTTCTCACTGCACCCTGATATTCCACTACTGAGTAGGATTACTTCTCAAAACATTATCTGAGGGACATCAAATATACTACAGTGGCATAAACTTATTCAACTCGCAACGTAATGGATATGTTTCATTATGGCAAGGAATGACACATTCCTAAGTATCAAAATAAAAATAAGGTCATATTCTGAATACGTGGGTAATTAAACAACTAGATACTACCTGGAATATGGAAAAAAAAAAAAACTTTCCTGCCTAAGAACTGAGTTAAGTCATATAGTAGTTCTTGGGCTTTTAATGGCATGACGTCAAGGTACTTGCTCGACAAATGTCGTTATTCTGAGACGTGAAGATGGCAATTAGTCTCCTTCCGAAGTTCTTGAAAGGAATGTTATTTTCAAGCCAAGTAGACGTCTGGTTTGATGAAGAATCTACTCTTGGCATTTTCCTCAAGATGTGTTATTTTTTCGTGGTATACTTTTTGTAATGGTTTTAATTATAATTTTATTAACTCAGGTGTCAGTATTTGCCTGTAAGAATGAATAATAAAGTTACTTAGTGAGAAGAGGCTATTCCACGTAAGAGTTAACAGTTACATGAAGGTCTACTATATCGTTATTTCAAAGTTTTATATTCCCATAAATCTGGACCATTTTCTAACATTAAGCAATTTTTCACAATGCTAACTTGAAATCACGACATGCTCTGTTACGGCAAAACTAAGTGTTCCATGAGTATAGTTTTCAATATTTCTAGCCTTTATCTACAAAGCAAATCTCGTTTATGCTACCCACAGCGGGGAGAGACCGGAAGTAACTTCTCTAATGGTTAAATTGCAAGTTACAGCTTCTATTTACCTTTATACTTGACAATATTATAAAATAATCACTAAAATTAAGTTGCCTTAATCAGAAGAGCTTTTCCTAACAGATAATACCCGATTTTGTTACATCGTATTACATTGCGAATATATTACTTCATATGAGGTGTTTGAGTCAAATACCAGACTCACGGAAGTACACAATTGTTAATAATGTAATAACCTTTCAAGAAAGTTCATTCCATGGAGTATAAATTTCGGTAGATGCTGACAAATCAGTAAAGCACCTTTAGTCTCAAATGTTTTAGGTGCAATCATTTATGCTAGTGAAAAAATTTTTGAAACGTTAATGTTGTTAATTTGATTAATGTAAGTAAATTCACTAAAAACTGTTACTTTGAGTGTATCCAACATACATCCATTCATAGTAAGTACTTAAACAACAGAAATATAAATCAGTGGATAAAATATAATCCTTTTTAAAAGAATTCAAAGCCCGCCCTACTGTTGATTCCCACGGATTCAACTTCAGCAATATTCATTTTGATCATTTTCATGACAGCTTTGGCCAAGAGAGAGAGAGAGAGAGAGAGAGAGAGAGAGAGAGAGAGAGAGAGAGAGAGTAAAAAAACATTTCGGATATCGAACGAATATTCTACCTCTTCCTCTGCTCTTCAAGTTGCATACTATTCATTGTAATCAAATAAAGGAAGTTGGAAACGCAATGGTGCAGACTTTGGCCGGATTTAAAACTCATCCTTTCTCCTGTCAACCTTAATTAGGAGAAAGTTTCCTTATAAAGAGGCATTGCCTTCCACTGTCTCAGTATACTTCAATGCAACCTGCTCCTTCTCATCAGGTGTCTGTAATGAAATATGAGCCATTTAAGAAAACATGAAAGGAACATAATCACATACTTTCATTTCCTATATGTTTTGCAAATCAGTAGGCTAAGTTTTTTCTTTATAATTTTGATAAAGAAACATTTTTCTTGTTTCTAATTAAGATATAAATCTAGGTTTTAATACTGTCCTATTACATATATAACATAGGCCAATAGTAATCATAAGAACGTATAATCTAAATCATCATGTTTTGTTCTAAAATTACAGAGTTCCACTGCGAAAAATAAATTATTTGATGGTGAATTACTATCTATGACCTTACTTAACTTAGGAACTTAACAATAAATCAACCATCACTGTAAGAGGAAAATGAACCAGCAATGGAACTAGCAACAGTACTTTAACATAATAAACAGAATACGAAATGAGTGTATATATATATATATATATATTATATATATATATATATATATATATCATATATATATATAATAATATATATATATATATATATATATTATATAATATATATATATATATATATAATATATACACACACACAATGAAGGTCCTCTCGCTTATTTCCACGGCTATTTACTCAAAAGTTACGTTTGCCATTGTATTTTCGAATAATAATAACAATTATATCTTAGTTTTACCAGACCACTGAGCTGATTAACAGCTCTCCTAGGGCTGGCCCGAAGGATTAGATATTTTTACGTGACTAGGAACCAATTGATCACCTAGCAGCGGGACCTACAGCTTATTGTGGGATCCGAACCACATTATATCGAGAAATGAATTTCTATCACCAGAAATATATTCCTCTGGTTCCGCGTTGGCCGAGCCGAGAATCGAACTCGGACCACTGGATTAGTAGCCGAGAGCGAAATCCATTCAGCCAACGTGGAACTATTACCTTAATGCTCTTAAAAAAGTAAATAGAGAACTTTGTTCCCCACAACCCAAGATTCTTCTGTACATCACCTGAAAGCAGGTGCAGAGATAAGTAAGAAAAACGTGACTCTGTAACATTCGAAAGACAACTTTAGTGTTTCCAGGATTCCACTGCCCGAATGAAAGACTAATTGCGAGACCAGCATCTACCACAGAAACCAACACTTCAGTTATTGTTGCAAGGATTGACGACTACAACTTTCCTCCTTTTTCCCCTCTCAACAGCAGAAAGAGTAAGAGTAAACAAGAAATTAGGAAGCTTCACTAGTAAACCATTCATAACCTTCAAACCATGATATTAATATATTGGAATATGTCTTTCAAAAATCTATACTTTTCTGGACACGTTATTAAATAATGAATAAATATTAGTAAAAGATACCAATATACAAATTCCTTTATGGCAACTGAGATGGCAGACATGAACGACCGCACGAACACTCATTTGTAATTCAGACGAGTGTCAGGTTTAATTACGTTCTTGGATTTGGAAGAAACACAATAACGTCTGCGGGGAAACGTTGGAAGAAACACAATAACTGTCTGCGGGGAAACGTCACAGATTAAATTTGGATGTAAAAATCGACGATGAAATCGAGCCCTATTACTCTCCTAGATCTACTTTTAGACAACCATTTACTCATTATATGTGATAAACCGGATCATCCATTACATTTATTTATAGTACTTGTATAGGTCTTCCACATATCAAGTCTAAAATATCATTTTTATAATAACATTTAAAGTACCAAAAAAGTGGTCTCTTATATTTTAGTATCCTCTGAAAAGTGGATGTATTTGGATTGACAACTTCAAAATAATTTTCAATCATTTGAAACAATCATAGAAAGGAAAACTGAGGAAAAGTAAGTTAAATAAGGGCGCAGTGTGTTCAGTTATTAATTTAAACGTATGCTGGCTCTTGTTTACATTATTTTCCATTTTACTAATCGTTGATGCAGATGGTGAACACTCCCTTCATGTGCATATGGGAGTTTTCAAATAATCTAGGCGAACTGTGGAGTAGGTTAATAGAGTATGTCAAGCGGAATATTAATTGACATTTAATTTCAATCTAACTGATTCCTCTAAGGATACAGTTACCAATAATAATTACCCTTCTACATAGTTCTAAAGATATTTTTACCGTTTATAATTCATGTCTCAACCAGATTATGATAGAGGCACCTAGAATTATATTTTCCAAAAAACTCTTTATGTAGATTGTAGTTAGCTCAAACCACTTTGAAAATAAGTAAAATTTGAAAAGGAGAGGTAATCCTTAATAATGGGGTCAAGGGAGCATATGCAATCACTGCGAGAGTTTCTCGAGAATGGAAATTTTAATTTTCCTCTTGACTGTTGGGGAGCAATTGAGAAGGTTCACTGACCTCGCCCTGATATTCACGTATTCTTGAGAGAGGAAAAGGAGTATTTACCTCCAAAAAGGATACCACCCTTTGTGTGGTCGTCTTCATGAATGGACCCATCAGCAGGGACAATATTCATTTTAAGCGAAGTGGAAAGATTTTAATCAAACCGGCTCTAGGTGACGTTGCATCCAACGCGGAAGGAGTAAAAACATGAACGAATAAAGCAGTTATGCTTTAAATGGAATCTAAATATAAATATGGAATTATTAAATATTTAAGTGGTTCGTAATGAATATGGCAGGAATTATTGACCAGGTTTTAAGAAAACCTCACTCTGTTTCATTTGTTAAGACGAAAATGTAATTTACTGTGATTACGAGAGAGAGAGAGAGAGAGAGAGAGAGAGAGAGAGAGAGAGAGAGAGAGAGAGAGAGTACTTCTTGAAAACTTCTAGGAAGATACATACATTATGCTTGAAGTATGCCGGTCATAAAGAACACATCACGTTACAGTTTTTAAATTTTTAAATAAATGGTTGTTTTCGATGTTGAGCACTCCTTTTGGGTGCATAGTTTTGTCTAAAATCAACTTAGACGAACTGTGGAAAACGTTAATAAAAAGTGTATAACGCGGAATGTTAGCTGACACTTACTTCTGATTAAAGCTACTCCTTTAAAGGAAGAAAACCATGGAATTTATTTTTGTGGGGCTGTTAAAAGATTTTTTCCTTTTAAAATTTCACACATCATAAAAATCATTCCTGATCGCTGCAGTCAGCGCAATGACCTCTTGAGAGAAATGTTTAATTACCTCTGTTGTCATAATCTCATTGAATCACAAAGTTATTTTTATTACATCCACAAACATCAGACGAATAAGAAAACATAAAAGGAAAAAGTTGCAAGACTATGACGAAAGTTCTTAAATATTCCTAACTGGGTCAACGGAACAAATGCAACTGTTATAAGAGTTTCTCTGGATTGGAAATATGATTTTCCCTCTGATTGTTAGAGAGCTTTTTAGAAGGTTCACTGACCTCGTCCTGAAATTCCTGAAATTCATGTTCTTGAGAGAGAGAGAGAGAGAGAGAGAGAGAGAGAGAGAGAGAGAGAGAGAGAGAGAGAGAGAGAGAGAGAGAGAAAGTTGGTTTAAATACATCGGAAAATCAAACGAATAAAACATTTTTCAAAATAAAGTTTTAAAGTTATTTCACGGTCAATATTCATATATCTAAGTCATATACGGTATTAATTGAAATTGGATGATGAAACTTAGGCAAAAGGCAAAGAACTGGGACCTATAAGGTCATTCAAAGATGAAAGGGAAACTGAGAGTAAAGGAGGTTTTAAAGAAGCATCTGGAGGAAAACTTCGGAGCTGCCCAAAGAAGCAATTGTTAGGAGGAGGTGGAAAGTGAGAAGGAATGAAGAGACTATGAAGGAATGAAAGGGGTTGCAGCTAGGGGCAGAAGGAAAGGATATAACCCTTTTTGCGGTCCTCTCCGTTAGTTGGCCCTTTGAATTGATAATAATCATATGCAAAACAGAAACGTTTTTAACATAACGGCTCTTGTTGACGTATCCAACTCGGAAGGAGTAAAACCTGGCGATAAAAGCAACTAGACGAAAGCAATTCCAAAAACCAGTTACAGCAAAAGCAGTTTCGATAGAGTTTAAAATGGAGTCTTAAAATGATGCAGATGATATGGAAATAAGTTCACATGTCGTCCTTCATGATGATGACAATAATGGCTGCCACGATTTTATGAGAATGCATCTTTATGTTACTCCATCTCATTTCTCGGGCAAAAATGTTGAATTTAATTATTGCAAAAGAGAGAGAGAGAGAGAGAGAGAGAGAGAGAGAGAGAGAGAGAGAGAGAGAGAGAGAGAGAGAGAGAATTAAAATATATAAATTATGTCAACTGGGTAAAGGAAATTATGATCTCTCTTTAATATGAACCACAACATTATCAAGACACTTTTAATTTTGTTTGAAGTATGTTAGTCATAAAGAACACTTGCAAAGAATATTGGTTACTTTTTTTTTATTGTCATATGCTCCCTTTGGGTCATATTTCTGACGAGAAATATTTACGACGAATCGTTGAAAACGTCAATACAGAACAAACCAAGCGAAACGTTAGTTGGCATTTAATTCTGATCAAAATGATTCCACTAAGGATGGAGAAATTAAATTAATTACTTCTGTCGTTGTATTAATGACTTGTTCCTTTAAAACTTTACATATTTTACAAAACAATTCGAGTTAACTGCGATCAAAGCAAATATTTCTTGAAAGATACATTTTTAACTGCCTCTGATATCATATCTCATTGAAACATGCTATTTTGGTTGCGTTCACTAACATCTCAATACAAATAAAAAGCGTAAAAAGGATATCTGCAAGACTATGACGTAAGTTCTTAATTAATCCTAATAGGATCAAGGGAACAATTGCAATCGTTGCAAGAGTTTCTTTGGGTGTGAAATCTGATTTTCTCTCTGCTTGTTAGATGATCATTTGAGAAGGTTTACCGACCTCGTCTTAATATTCATAAGTTCTTAAGAAGAAGAAGAAGAAGAAGAAGAAGAAGAAGAAGAAGAAGGAATAATTACCTAGATAAAGGATATTACCCTTTGTGCAGTCCGCTTACGTTAACTGACCCCATCAGACTGGATAATATTCATCAAAAACGAAATAAAAAGGTTACAACGAAACGGGCTCTTGATGACGCTTCCAATGTGGAAGGAGTGAGAGCAGTTACCGGGGTCAGTTTTAGATGCAATTTTACAATAGTGCTGATGAATGGAAAACAAGCGTTAGGGGCTGGGAATGAATGCGGTAGTAACAGATGCCAGGATTTTAAAGGAATATTTCTTCAAATAAAATTATTGAGAGAGAGACAGAGAGAGAGAGAGGAGAGGAGAGAATGGATGATGGGCGCCGAGAGAGAGAAATCGGAGATACATGAGGGGAGTTGGGAGGGAGGGAGAGAGAGAAGGATGCTGGCTGACGGAGTGAAGGAGGATAGAGAGAAGACGAGGGGGGGAGGAGGAGGAGGAGGAGATAGAGAGAGAGAGAGAGAGAGAGAGAGAATGGCTCCTCATTGCATGTTAATTAAAGTTTGCTTTGATTATGTTTTGTTCATTTCTGAGTGAAAACGATGCCTTGGTGTCTTGCATAACCGTATGAATTTCAACATAACTGAAAAGAACTCAAATGTTTAAGATGAAGAACTCTATTGAATTATGAAGAGTAATTCAGGTAATGCTAAGCGATAATACATAATGTCAATTAAAAATCAAATTCTTCTACTCACTTATATAACCGTAATGTTTACATGTTCCTCCAAAATGTCTAAATGTTTTTTGTAACCGGCAAATTTCAAAAGAAAATTAAAACTATTTTGATAAAGTTATGGTTTAATATTAGACTAGTTAATAATTTCCTTATTTCGTTCACACAATATATTTCTCTCTCTCTCTCTCTCTCTCTCTCTCTCTCTCTCTCTCTCTCTCTCTCTCTCTCTCTCTCTCTCTCTCTCTCTCTCTCTCTCTCTCTCTCTTGTAATCATCGATTTTAAGTTTCGTCTTGAGAAATGAAAAGGAGTGAATAAAGACGCATCCACTTCAAAACCGGGCAGTAATTATTATTACTACCATATTCACTTGCAACCCCTTCGTGCACTTCTTTCTGTGATCAGTACAGTTCAAGGATGCATTTAAACTACCTGTCATAACTGCTTTTATGATGACTGCTTTTACTCCTTCCGTGTTGGATACGACGTCATCAAGAGTCTGTTTTATTAAAACGGCTGTGTTTACTTTTGATGAGTATTGTCCATTCTGATGAGTTAATTAACGAGGTCGTCGAGCTACACAAAGGGTAATATCCTTTTTCTATTTAACTATTCTTTGTTTTTCATTCTAAAGAACACATGAACGTCAGGACGAGGTCACTGAACTTTCTTAAAAGCTCCCTAACAGCCACATGGAAATTGTTCGTTCCAAAGACAATCTTGCAGCGAGCGCAATCGTTCACCCAATTAGGAGCAGTGGAGACCTTGCGTTATAGTTTTACAAGTATCCATCCTTTTTACTGCTTTTGTTTATGCTAATCTTAGTGAAAGTTATCAAAATAAGAAGCACTGATTACATTTGACTAAAATGATTTTAAAAATTTATGGATTTTCAGAGAGCAGATAGGTTTACTGACATTCTTAATGCACAGTGATGCTCAAATCTCATGCGACATGACTCCATAGGATTTCGTTCAAAATTCACTAACTGGCAACCTAGCATGCTACATATTTATCTATTATTTCAATGCGGAAACGCGATTATTGCATACAATATGGACATAATATGTTTCATAAGAGTGAAATCTGTCATATATTTCAAAACTGTAATAAAATGTCACGTGTATCAAATTTCAGAAAAAACTCTTTCGCAACATTTTCAAAACTTTCGTTCACACATCGCTGAAGCATTTGACCAAAATGAAGTCGTCATCAAGCATCAGTTCAAATAAATAAAAGAAGCACACAAAAAAATTGTCATAACATTAATAATGCTTCCAAAGCCAACATAACATTTGAAATAGTCCTATTTGATTGCTTTTACACGTCAATGCAGAAAAAATGTAAATATGTATATACAAAAGTAGAATGCGCCCACCGATATCAACGTGTGAGGGGAGTATGTGTGACGTATCTATCATTAGTGTCGGTGCAACAACAACCACCCGATGTAACATAAGTAGGTCTACACTGAGTAACGACAATGAAATTATCTTGAAAACACTTACTTTACATGTGTTGGAGAAATATTTGGATTTTCATACATAATTAATTGTTATAATTCTTAAATATTTAAAAAAATTGTGGCATACTAGCAAATATTCGCCTATGCAATTATTCATTTTTCAAAGCCAAGATATTGTTCCTAGGCCTAGGTGTTAGATTTCTTTAGTTTACAATTAACAGTCACATCTCTCTATTAACAATTTCTGGCCAAAAAGCAAATGAGGTTATCAACCCATTCTTGTTCTTCAAGTTACCTTATGAAAGAATAAATTATACCAAAAGTAAGGAGGACTTTTAAGAAAATATTTTAAACCAGTTGAAAAACAAGTATTCCATACACCTTGATATTAATACTTATGATATTTCGATTAATAGTCATCTTCTCCATATAATCAAAATCATCATCATTTATTTCTCCAAGAACAGGTAATCTCTACAAATAGAAACATTAGTAACATTACATCTCATAAGGCTTAGGTTATTCTTTTAGGCCAATAAATCATTTTACAACATATTCGTCAAAAAACAGATAATCTCTACAGATAAATTTATTAATAACAGATTATATCGCAGAAGGCTTAGTTATTTTTTTAGGCCTATAAAACATTTTGCAACATAAAGGTAGCTGCAACATAGTCGAAAGCTTCAACATTCAAAGAAAACTTGTTTTAATTCATATTCCTACTTTGAAAATATTGTTATGACTGTTGAGCTTATTAGGTGTACTGTCATAATGCAGCAGACGTAGTTATGTTGATCGGTCCGAAGAGCATGTTAAGTGTGGTTTCGTTCATGGTACCGCTAACCTTATCACACCGCACTTTGAACGTAGCAGCGTAAAAAAAGAAAATCAGTTCAAATCACACAGATTACGAATTATACCAATGCATAAAATTGATCATATTTATATAGCCATAAGGAAAATAGGGCTAGCTGTGAATTCACAAACTTTTCGACATGTATGCCATTAGAAAAAAACTGAGAATCTGGACGATACAAAAATAATCATGTCGCATGAGATTTGAACACCACTGTACAACTTTTATTCATTTGTTAGGTAAGACATCAATTAACAAAGCACTTTTATTGATATTTTTCGAAGACTGTCAGCACTTGAACTGATAATGCGAAACGACAGCTAATACATGTTTATCACTGTTGTCTTTTCGTTCTTATCGTTGTCAATGTTTTAGAGAAATATCGAAAAACAAACATATAATTAAATAACCTCATACACACGGTATGCACTATACACAAAAAGAAATGAGATTACGGATTACGAAGAGAAGTAATACGCGAATGTGTAAAAGGAGGTGAGAAATTCCAACAGAATGAATGTTAGTGAGACGTTGTGAATGAGAGAAATTATTAGATTATAGACAATATATATGTTATTGATAACATACCCATGATAGACAAGGTTAATAAACAACATGGCTTAATAATAACTAGAGGTTGTTCAACTATGCCACGAAATGGTTGTGCCTGTTAAATAAAACAAAAACGCGTAAATTAATCTAAGGTTTATTAAAAAGAACGAAATTACTTCATAAGGAGAATGCACTGCCAGGGGCCCTGTTAAGAAAGCCATAATAAATATTGGGGCAAGACTTTTCTTTCGCTCGTTTCAATGAAAATGTGCAAAGTTTTCAAAACTTCTCTGTAAGGATTTGCTTCAACATCTGGGGTAAACGTGGTGGGGAGAAAAAGTTATGTTAATTTTGGGAACATGTTTCGGTAAGTGCAACCCGTAAATTTACCGGCAGAAACATATGTTTTTGTTCGAGGTACATCATACCGAGTGATTAACACGAGAAAAAACTATACAAGTCAAAATGAACCTGTTTTCCGTAATCGCCGATTTTTTTTTTATTTTTTATTTTTTTTTTTTTTACAAAATATTTTTGTTTTTTCAATTCCTCCTTTCAGAAAATAGCACCATTCCATCATAGATCCCTTGATACTTCAAGTGTCCAGATTGCAATATGCAAATAGCTCTAGAGGATTTATATACAGTATATTTTAGTTCTTGGAAAAAAATTTTGATAGTATTTAATTAAGTCAAACGTATACATGCTTTCACCAAGTGTCAGTGGTATTCATGAATGTATAATCCTTCAAATAATATATTTTCCACATTCTATAACTATTGCCAAAGTTCACTGCCCCAGATTTTTCGGCCATTTATTTTCTCCGTTTACAATTCATCTCAAGTAAATACATGACATCACTCTTTTGTAACCTAAGATAAGAGCTCATAAAGTTAGGTCCATTTCAAGACTGAGAAAATTATACTAATTAATATGAAGTGAAATCTTCCCGAGTTTCGAATGAGGTTAGGATATTTTTTTTCACGTCAGTTATTCCTTCTAACTTTTACAATGAGTGTAGGGAGGGCATAAAAAAGAGAGAGAGAGAGAGAGAGAGAGAGAGAGAGAGAGAGAGAGAGAGAGAGAGAGAGAGAGAGTGTGTGTGTGTGTGTGTTCAAGCACGTGCCACTGATTATGCTGTTTCAGAAACCAAACGTATAAGTCAACACAAAATGCTAGAATCAAAGGCAATATTTTCTATTTCTCCCTTGCACTCGCTTCAGTGGTGCTCTTTCAGTCGTTCAGAATTGAAATACTTCGAGTACCATGATATGCGTTGATGTTGAGTGTCTCTATATCGAGAGCTCCGCGAAAAGGCTTTATGCACAGACTACCTCTGCGTACGCTTCATGCCGTATTTGCTTACTGCATTCCGGCCGTAAATAAGTCTTAGGTGCGTTTGTGTGTATAAGAGAAAGAGAGAGAGAGAGAGAGTGTGTGTGCTTTCAAAGCATATCATATTCTAAAAGACTATTAATCTGTCATATCAGATTACACACTCATGCCTCCCCAAGTGTTTTTAAAACAGGAGTATTAATCCCGGGGTTAACGACCTTGCCTTGCAAAATATATGCGTTCCGTACAAAATAAAGGACAGTGACCTGATACAAGCTAAAAAGGAATCGAGAAAATTGCATATTGCACAACGACTTTGGAGAACCTTTGATCGTTTCAAAATTAAGACTCGGGAATTTTAAGCAATAATATATTCAGCAATTTAGGTTAATTGGTTTTCGAACTATCTGCGTTGATTAGGCACTCGTCCTTTTTCTCATTTGAAATGGTAGTTTCCTGAATATTTTTAAAAAATGCACACTGATACTTATACATATTTTGTGAGAAGGTTACAGAGTCGAGGCTCAACATTTGGGATGTATATCCCCATACTGTTTACATCTTCATAATAGGAATCAGTTATTCTCTTTCAAGTATCAATTCCATTTCAAGTAACAGTTACACTTTCATAATGTCTCGTTCGCAATTTTCTTTATTAAAAGTTTCCACCTAATTCTCATTCTCTATCACATATATCTCTGAGCTGCAAAGTGCCAAACTTCATATATTGACCTTTTCCTATCAATGATTTCTGGTAACTGACATTACCACTAACGAAAATAATCTTAAATCGCATAAATGATTGATATATACAAAGCTAAAGTAGAAGGTATATAATACTACATTTTTCATGTCTTTCAAATCGTCTACGTACTTTTATCAATTGATTATAAATTTAATAAATGGATATTACTTTATTCTTGTAACGTACTGGGAACATAAATCAATTTGGACTTTCTATCATTTAAGCAGTGTGGTAAAATCAAATAATTATACCCGAAGTTATCATACATCGGGCAGTCAAATATAAACAAAACTTATCCTTTAACGTAACTCCTTTCCCAGAGTTCATATTATTGTGATGAATCTATACAACTTCTCTCTGATAATGCCAATTCAGTTCAGTGGAATAACTGATGTTCTTAATAAAAACCATTTGATATAGAAAAAATAAATAAATAAATAGGACGAGATGAGACTTATTATTGAAGAGAATAGGATTCCAACATTCATGAAGCCGTTCATTAGTATTGAGTGACCAATCAGGAAGTCCAACGTGTCCCATCGTGATTGGCTAGACATCGCGATGTAACTCGTTAATATCAAATAACCAACCGGGAATAATTTGAGTCATTCATTATTGACTGACCTGATCAGAGTGCGATGACCGGTAAATGCGACGTTGCCGCGGTATATGAATACCTTTGGAGCATGATTACTGGGAGAAGGAATGGTGGCTAGAAAAGTTAAATTGGAATGGATATAGAAGGGGAAGTAAGGAAGGGGAAGCTGGTTATATATGGGATAAAGTCGGGTAAGATAGGTAGGGTAGCACTGGGTAGGATGTACTGGATCGGGCACCACCAAAATAGAAGCATTTTTTTCTGAATAAATTTTATCTTGTTTGGGAATTCCAAGAACTTCGCTATTAAAAAACCGGATACACAATTACTTTTTATAGAGAGAATTTTTAATGCTATAATATTGGTAGAAGGAACAAGGATTTTCTCTATTTATCACCGAGTTTAGAAATTTTCCCCTTGATCTGTCCTTTCTCATATCCTTAAATTTTGGTGAATAAAGAAGATTGGTTATGGTAAGAGTAATAATACTCCAATTGACCATAACTGGCGAAATCATTTATCAATTGATGATATATTTCAACAATGGATGACTATTATATAGTAACAGTTCTATGCGCCATATCAACTGAATCGTAGCCACACTAATACGGAAACGGTTTATTTTTCATAAATATTCGTGAGATAAAGTTCAATGAAAAAAGTTCATAAGAATGCAATTGTCATTAAACATGTTACTGAAATGTTTATAGTATTTTTGGAAAAGCTGCTTGGGGTTAGCATATATCACCTTCTCATGATAGTTCATTCTTTCTCCAATATCTGGACTCGCTTTTTTTTTATTATTATTATTATAGCCAATTTGGGCAGAAAATTATACAGTAATGAGAATTATATAAATGACTGGAAATCATAAATAAAAATTAAATTTCTTACTTTAAGTGTTAATGAATGAATGAAACATATATACCAATAAAACGCCTTGTTAAGATCACCTGTAGAAGTACTTTAGATTGTTGCAAAAATTGCCAATTCCAAATAGAAAAAGAGAAAGCTCGCAAACACTTTTTGGACGAAATGGAGTTTACTGGGCAGTTTCTCGGCTTCGGCCTTCTTCCCTTAATCCGCATCGGCTTCTTTCGCAAAAATACTTCAAGATTCGTATCCATGGGCGATGCGGCTCAGGTGTTGTGCGTCCATGTGCCAGCGCACGGATGAACTTATCCAATAAGAAATTGATGGCAGACTGAGCTGTGAGCCAAAGTAATTTCAGTCCTCTTCAGTTTAAAATGATTTCGGGATTTTCCCTTATTTTCCCTGGAATCTTATTTCTTGAATGGAAAAACTTTTTAGTTGGAGAGAGAGAGAGAGAGAGAGAGAGAGAGAGAGAGAGAGAGAGAGAGAGAGAGAGAGAGAGAGTTTTAAATGAAACCTTGTTTATGAGTGGCTATAACTGGATACATATATTATATTTTCCCATTAACCTCTTCGGCAGATTTTCAGTGCCGGTTTTATCGCTGTCTCCATTTCTAAACAAAACCACAAAAAACTGATTGTTCATTCATACTGAAATGATTGAACAACGAGTCACTGTAACGAAAATACAACAAGTAAAGCATCTGCCATTACTGAGCGATTTTGATGCACTGAACAGAACAAATAAAAAAACGCCGATACTCATAAATTTACTTATATTCCATTTTGATTGAGTTATAAAATGTCATATTATGTCAAACCCAATGAACAGAGCTTACACATGACTCAAAAGTTGCCTGTTACTCGTCACGCTTTTAATTTGGATAATCACATCTGTGTCATCTGTCGTATACACTCTCGAAATCATCATAATTGCATTCAGCATTGACTCATTAATGACATGATGTTTTCATATTCGCTGGAATCAAGAGAGCGCGACAGCACTAACATTAGTCGACATACATCATTTACAGTAGCAAATTATATTTAAATCATGCACAATTACCAAATGGTTAAAATGATAAAAGTTTGTAATTTGATTGATTATATATAGCATGATTCAGCTGGCTCTAACACATCCAGTTAGCATTTAAGTTCTTTTAGGAACAGATTCTGTTCTTATTAACCTAATCATAAAAAAAAATGTGCCGGACTTTAAAGCTTATTCGTTTTATCATCAGTTACCAGACTAATAAAATTAGTTTGAAGCCACTAAAATAAAATAAAAATAAAAAATAATTATGGCTCGGAGGCGTTAAAGAAATTAAAAAAAAAATTATGTTTATAGAAAAAGTGAAAACTACAAGTCGATCCAAATATACATGAAACCACCGAAATATAAAACAATCAATGTCGTAATTCTTGACTCCTTCATTGATATCAAAATGGCATCTCCTATAATTGGTGCATGTTTCACATCTATTCAGCATGACAGACACTTCGCTGAAAAGCATGACCTTATCACAATGACTCGTTTCAGAATGCAATTTCATTTTCTAAAGAATGCTGGCGCTGTCAAGGGCTGAATTCAAATGCCATTGAAATAAGACATTGACTCTAATTGGTAAAACGACAGTTTATTTGTTCGGTATCGCTTCCTGCCGTCATAAATCGTGATATATGATTCATTTATTACCCAGCAATCCTAACCCCCCCCCCCCCGCCATATTCAAATACAACAACGGGAAGAACCTAACACGATAATCACCCATTCTCTCTCTCTCTCTATATATATATATATATATATATATATATATATATATATATATATATATATATATATATATGTGTGTGTGTGTGTGTGCGCGTGTGTGTATACATAAACATACAAATACATATATATATATATATATATATATATATATATATATATATAAAATCTGATAATGCGACTCTAAAGAAAGAGCCTGACAATGAAAACCTTTTTACATTCCCAAAGGGCACGGGATGTCGATATCAAGTATTCCGAGAAAAAATCTGTATCCCTTAGATCATTGGAGAGAATATCCAAAGGACTTTGGGTTCACTAATGAAGGCTTCATGAGGTATTTTTTGTTTTGGGGATTTTTTCCTTCTCCCTCGCTCATTATTATTGTGTCAAAGGCATCTTTCATCATTAAAGATGACTTTGATGGCATTTGTTTTTTGCGTAACCTGTATGAAGTTTATCTAAGTTTTAAATCTCCCTTAGATAACTGGGTAGGTTTTGATCGATTCGTTCATTTTCACAATTTCTGGTTAAATTCCAAGCCAGTAATTTCCAGTTAACGAATTAACCAATTAAATAAAGAAAAGGTTTCAATATTGATGGTAAGTTTATTGAAATACTGACCTAGCAATATTCGTCAAATTCTTGTACGTATATGTAAAAGTTCTTATATATGTAAAACTAAGCATTCAAGCTCTCAAATAGTTGACAGATATTGAAAAATTCTCTTAACTCCGAAGTGATGGATCATTTCTCATAATAAATTAGGGAACATTGTCCACGAGAAACTAAACATCCACACTATAAATCTATTGTACTCGCTGAATCCTTTTCAGTCCTTTCAAGGAATGAAAATCTTAATTCTAAAAATAAATACCCATTAAATATTTATTTTTTGTATCTGTCTTAGGTGTGAAACAGTAATATATAATTCCAATTTCTCTAAGAAACACAAAATCTTCTATGTTTTATGCCCTTTGCAGACACGTCTTTGCAAATCTCTTGTCATTGTACAGTTCTACTCAATATTATATGCCATAAAAATGAATGGTAAGTGTAGTAACCAGATACTTGGCACTTCGTAACACTGTATTAATGGTGCCCAGAGACACGCGAAAGCAGATTTCATTATCACTCTAGTAATATATTGGCGGTGTTAGGGATATATTTTGTTAGGAGAGTGACCATATAATTTTGTTTTATATTTATTGTATTGAATTGTAAGTTGATAACTTAGAGGAAAATGGCCCAGTTCAAGGTTCAGGAATTTTTAGCAGCCCCTTCCATCCAAGTTTTATCTGAAACCACTCTGACTAAGGCACAGTGGAGAGCTTTAGCAGTGGCATGTGGTGGTTATGTGTCTACTAGTATGGTAAAGGCACAAATAAGATGTATTGCTATGGAATCATTGATAAACTCTCGTAGAATAACTGATGAAGATGAGTTAGAATTGGCTCAAGAGTTGTTGAACGTAGCACGTGCTGATCTCATAAATAAGCAAGCAGAAAAGAAAGAGAAAAGTGATGCAGAGTTAGAGCTTAGACGCATTGAAGCAGAAGATAATCTGATTAAGCTAAAAATGCTTGCTGAAAGAGAGAGAATGCAAGCTGAAAGAGAAAGAATAGACAGGGATAAACAAGAAAGAAGAGAAAGAGAAGAAGAAAAAGTAGCAGAAGAGGAAAGAGAAAGGATAAAAGAGGAAATAGAAAGGATAAAAGAGGAAAAAGAAATCGCAAGACATGAAAGGGAAATGGAATTAATAAAAGCGAGATCCACATTACCTGTAACACTGTCTAACCCTAGCCAAGGTAATCAAGACCCTGTATTTGATGTAGTGAGAGTACAGAAGTTAATCCCTAAGTTTACTGAAGAAGCTCCAGATGAGTTTTTTTATCACTTTGAGAAAGTGGCTTCAGGTATGGGATGGCCAGAGGATAAATGGTCAGTTGTGCTACAAAGTGTCTTGATTGGTAAAGGGAGAAGTGCTTATCTAGCCTTAACAGCTGATCAGTGTAAAGACTACAAGGTACTTAAACACAGTGTGCTACAAGTTTACCAGATGACCCCTGAGTACTACAATGAAAGATTCAGAAATTTATGAAAAGATGAGAAGGGAACATTCTTAGATTATGCTTACAAACGTTGGGTAGAAGCTGCTAGAGTTAAAACTTTTGATGAGTTGAGTTACTTGTTCTTGAACAGTATCTTAAGGGAATTCCTGAACATATAAGAGCCTATTTAAGAGAGAGAGAGGTGAAGAAACTTGACAAAGCTGCTACACTGAGTGAAGATTACAATATAATCAGTAGTAAACATAATTACAATGCCAAGTACCAGAGTCAACAACGCCCAGGTTTTAAGTCTTATCCAAATACCAGGAACAAATTTAATGGGAAACCTACAAGTGATACTACCAAGAGTACACAAGGTAATACAACTCAGCAAGCTGATGTGAAATCCTCATCCAGTTTTTCAAGACAGTTACAGAAACCTAATGTTGTCTGTTTCAAGTGTGGAAGAGTAGGACACTACAGTCAAGAGTGTTACCAGAATCAACAGCAGCCAAAGCCAGTTGATCAAGTTGTAAAAGGTGACCAGGTGAAACAAACTACGAAGAGCAGTGCGGGAAAGAATCAGACTCCAGAGAAGAATGAAACTAAACAAGCTGAATGTTTAGCAACCAGTGGAAATGTTACCTCAAGCAGTGAGTGGCTTAGCAGTGTGGAGGCTTTTAAGCCATATATCTATGAGGGTATGCTGTCAACTCAAGAAGGAAGTGTGCAGGTACCAGTCAAGATATTATGTGATACAGGGAGTAACCATAGTGTGGTAGTACGTGGTTCTCACCCCCCAGTTGGAGAAGAGTCTCACAGAAGATTCAGTTATTTTGAAGGGTATAGGAACAGAGGAATTAACTCCTATATGCCGCTTACACCTGTCATGTGAATTGGTGACAGGGAGTGCTGATTTTGCTGTAAAGGACTCACTGGCTGTGGAAGGTGTATATGTTCTGTTGGGGAATGAAGTTGGTGGTGTGCCATTTATTCCTTGTCCTGTAGTGACAGACAAACCATTGAGGATTAGTCCTACAGTAGAGTTGGAGAAGAACCTGATGTACCTGAAGAGACTCCGAGTAGTCAAAGTATACCTGAAGACAGTATTGAAACTACAGTAGCTGAGTTAGCAGATATTGAGAATTCAACCCTAGAAGTTGGTCAAGTGACAAGAGAGAAGCTAATGGACTTGCAGAAGAAGGATGCACTGTTAACTGATTTGTTCTTCAGAGTTATTGATCGAGAATAGATAAAACAAACTCCTACCTGTTACTATCTGAAGGAAGGTTTGCTGATGAGGAAGTATAGACCTACAGATATACCAGGAGATGCTGTATGGGGCAAATATCATCAAATTTTGATTCCATATCCATTGAGAAAGCAAGTGGTTGCAGTAGCTCATGAGTCTGGACATATGGGAATCAGGAAAACTGTGGAAAAGATCATGAAATATTTTTTCTGGCCTGGACTTCACAAAGATGTTAGCAGGTTTTGTCGTGAGTGTCATACCTGCCAGATAGCTGGAAAACCGAATGAAACCATCAAGAAAGCCGCCCTACAACCTATAGAAGTTAGAGGAGAACCCTTTAGCAAAGTGATTATAGATATGGTTGGACCACTGCCGAAGACAAAAAAGGGAAATGAGTATTTGTTAACATTAATGTGTCCTGACAAGATATCCAGAAGCAATCCCTGTTAGAAACATATCTGCTAAGATAGTTACTAAAAAAACTTGTGGAGTTTTTCTCAAAGTTTGGAATACCAGAGATAGTACAAAGTAACAGAGGAACAAACTTTACTTCAAAGTTATTCCAGGATGTGATGAATTTGTTAGGAGTGAAACAACAGTTATCCACTGCCTACCATCCAGAGACTCAAGGTGCCTTGGAAAGGTTTCACCAAACATTGAAAAGTATGCTAACAAAGCATTGTTTTAAGTCAGGAAGAGAATGGAATGTTGGTTTACCATTAATGTTGTTCGAAGTTAGGAATGCTTATCAAGAAAGCAAGGGATGTTCACCTAATGAAATGATTTTTGGAAGAGAAGTGAGAGGACCATTGAAGATTCTTGCAGAAAATTGGGAAGAAATTCAAGAGAAAAGCCAAGGAGTGTATGTAAAGAACTTAAGGAAAAGGTTGAAAGAGATTAGAAAATTCTCTTTAGAAAACTTAAAAGTGAGTCAAGAGAAAATGAAAAGGAGATTTGTTGCAAAGACTAAGCTAAGAAGTTTTAGTGTTGGTCAACAAGTGTTAGTGTTCTTACCTGTCAAGAGATTCCCCTTACTAATAAATTTCAAGGTCCTTACAAGATAATTCAGAAGTTAAGTGATAGAACTTATGTGATTGAAACACCAGAAAGAAGAAGAAGACAAAGGAAAATACATATGAACCTCATGAAACCTTATTTCTCAGAAACTAAAACTGAAACTGTGTCAGTAACCCAAACAACTTTATCTACAGAAGAGGATGATGGCTACGAATTGGGAGCTGCAAACAAGATGAATAATTCTTCAATTTTGTAAAATTTGGAGGATAAACTGAAACATCTGAAATTTTTGCAGATGTGCCTAGACGTACTGATTTGACCAAGCATGAAATCAAGATTCAAGAAGATGGAAAACCTTTAAAGCAAAGAGCCTATCGCTTATCACCTTATCATCGAGATGTCTTGAAAAAAGAAGTTGAGTATTTGCTGCAACATGGATTAGCAGAACCTAGTTCAAGTCACTTCAGTTCTCCATGTGTGTTAGTGAAGAAACAGATGGTTCATTTAGGATGCATATATCTCCTCTGTGACTGTATAAAAATGTTATGTAGAATTGTGCAACATTTTTCCAGATTCCTAGATAGCTTAGAGATAGGATGTTTTAAAATGTGTGTTCAGATTTCACATAACATATTGTAAAAGAATATATATATAACGTAGAATGTAAAAAGAGAGAGATTTTCTTTGTCCATTCGGAACTACGATTGTTTCCCTATTATGTAAACACTTTGAGATTAGAGGGTCTCCAAGAACAGTTTGCTTTCCTAATCTGTCAACACGT
>NC_061108.1:105652282-105674782 GCF_015104395.2 Macrobrachium nipponense
AAGAGCTTCCTTATGTTTAAAAGTTTAAGTTTCCTTTTCGAGGACTGGCTCGGATATACATACATACACATACATATATGTATGCTATATATACATATATATATGTATATATATGCATATATACACACATATATATTATATATATACATATACTATATATATGATAGGTAAAAATGTTGTTGCAACAGAATTCCATCTCATAAAAGGAGCCAATAAAAACGCCAAAATATAAAAATATATTCCTTACTTTCTATATTTTGGTGTTTTTATGGGCTCCTTTTATTAGATTATATATAGATATATATATATATATATATATATATATATATATATATATATATATATATATATATATATACATTGTAAGTTACTATCAAACCTTCTTCCACCTTACTTTGACGTCTTTAGTGTTATTCACAGTCTCCTCATAGGTTTCCTTCATCATAAGGAAAAACAGAAGGGAAATTTGCATGTGCGAAACTTTGATCTCTATTCGCCCCATTTACCCCTTAATCTGGAACGCTGAATTAACGTCGATCATTGGCGCGGAAAATGAGGGGGGCTGAGGATAACGAGCCCCTGCCGAATTTGCACCTTAGCCGATGCGGCTTGAAAATACCCTTGCTGGGTGTTTTAATGCAACGTGGGAATGATGGTACTGGTCAAAAAAAAAAAATAAATAAAAAAAATAAAAGTTGGGATGATGCTTGTGATGTATTATAATGAGCTGGGTGCTTCTCGGATTTCATTCGTGTACGTACTACACAATACACTGCGTGTATAACTGAATCACGAAAATATGGAGCGTGATGATTATGTGAATAAAGACAAAGTCGTTTCCCTTTCCCTCGTGGATTTTGTCCTTATTTAAAACACTGTATAGTAGTGTGTGTGTGTAGGTGTGTGTGTGTGTGTAATTATTACAATTAGCAGCCTGGATCCTCGAATTTCATGCGAGTTCGTCTACCACACACTGATTATTATTGTGTGTGTGTGTGTGTGTGTGTGTGTGTGTGTGTGTGTGTGTGTGTGTGTGTAATTAGCGCAATTAGTAGAAGAAGCTAAAGTTACAGATAGTTTGGTGGGAAATTCAGTTAACAAGTGATACATCTCAGAAAAAGTTCAAAGGGTTTATCTTCAAACCCAACACGGCAGCATGAAATATCTTTTTTGCCCTTTTATTTGACTTATCAAAACCATGAAATTGAACAAAATTAAGTTTATTGAAGAGGGAATCTAAATAGTATTATAGAATTTTGATTGGTGGTAATGTAATGCGGGAAAGATGATAATAAATTGTATTTCAAGGAGTAACATAGCTAGAAAGGACTATGTAGGTCATGTTACTGTTATTACTCTTGCCCGTTGGGTATGAAGCCTACGTGCGGTCTCACAAACTCATTAGGTTTATGTGATCTGGGAATTGGCCACCTGGATGAAGAGTAGAGTTTTAGTGTACAGTACAAGAAATGCCACAATCTATATATAAAATATATATATATATATATATATATATATATATATAGTATATATTATATATTTATATATATATATATAAATACATCCTGTGTTTGGAAGCTGGAGTTAAAAATGCCTCATTATACACACACAGAAATGCATACACATAAATACTCACACACACACAATACATATATATATATATATATATATAATATATATATATATATATATATATATATATATATACATATAATATATATATATACACGCATTATACATATATAAGTACACACACACACACACACACACACACACACACACACACACACACACACACACACACACACACACACACATATATATATATATATATATATATATATATATATATATATATATATATATATATATATATATAACATATATATATATATATATATATACATATATATATATATATATATATATATATATATATATATATATATATATATATATATATCTTGTGTAAGGAAGCTGAATTTAAAAACGCCTGCTTATCTATTCCCTTAAATCTGGAGTTGGAATACTCCTTATACCGGATAAAACAGAAATCCAGGTAGGCGTACTTTAGTGATTTAGCTCCCTTTAGAATAGATTAATTATCGCAGTTATTACCCTACGAGGGCCTCCTCCACAACGCTCCGGACTTACAGACTAAGTTAGGAGAGTTACCTGTTTGAAACTTAGGCCTATACCGTCAACCCCTAAGTAACTTCTATCTTGATTAAGATAGTTTGTCAGTGGTAGGTCCTATAGCCTAAGTTCACAAGATTCCCCATCACGGTAATATATCTCGTTGTAACTAGACGGAACTAGGCAACATCAAAGGACGATCCCATACTTACAACATACCACTCATTTTACAACTATTTCATTATTACTCAGCGAGATTGATTCAGTAGAAAAATAAACTGTGTACGGATATCACAGGAAAGTGTTACTTTATTTGAAAATACCTCTAATGGATGTTATGGACAATATCAGAGTTTTTTCCGTTCTTTAACTTTGTAGTTTAGAATTAACTGTAGTATATTTGCCATTAACATGAGAAAAGTCGCTGAAATCAGCTTTTGTTTGTCATGTTTTACTGTATTTATCACTGCCGAGTTAACATTGTATATTTCATTAGACTGACAGATTATTTAACTATTTTTATACCAAGGAAAATCGTTCCCTTTTATCAGATAAAAATACCATTGGTAGGTAAAGCGCGTACTATTTCGTGGTAATGGTAGGATTTATGTTTATGGATGGCTATACGTGTCATCAACTGTGGATTTCGTGCACGTTATGCTACTTTATGGGGCTTTCAAGCGGCCTTCATGTCTCCCTGCCTACACGACTAGCGGTCACACATACACACACACAAATACATATATATACACACATATATATATACATATATATATATATATATATATATATATATATATATATATATATATATATATATATATTTCATGCACAAACGTAGGATACAAAATTACGTTCATGTGAAAAAACTATTTTTTTTTCAACATCAAACCTTTCCTTCCAAAAGGTGGTGGCTCAGAAACATGAACAGAAACATACAAGTCCCTCCCTCATTCATATATTAGCTGCTGCATCACAGATGAACCTTTTGTGTAGTAAATTTGCATAACTATGGCTACTTGATACACCACTGAAAAGGCTCATCAGCAGTATCGGCCAACTTGTATCGTTGACCCTATTCAACACGCAGTTACGTGTTTCCATGACATTAAGACCTTTCCTCTCTACTGCCTCTTGCACGCTATGTATCCAACCTTTTGTAGGTCTTCCTCTTCTGCCTTCCACTGGCACATGATTGAACACTCATTTCCCCAGCCTTTGGTCATTTTTTCGTACAGCGTGACTGAGTCATCACGAAATATTCAGTTCCATCCTTACATCCCCACTAAATGCTCTATTACCTGTGCAAATTCTCGACCTTAACAGTTCTAGTTTTATTTCTTTCATTGACGTTCAGCATCTCCACTTCACTTCCATATAGGAGAGTTGGCTCAACCCCCCTTATTATATTCTCACCTTGGCATCCACAAACAATTTTTTGCTTCATTTGACCTGACTTCTCTCTCACTCTACCAATATCCGTTGTTTACTCCCAAATACTTATCCAAATCAACCAATTCTTTCTCCCACTATCCATATTACCGTTCATTGTTCAACTTTTCTGTGTTCCATGTACATTATAACCTCAATACCAATCACATTTACACTTCACTTCCTCCCATTGCAAATATGTTCATATTATTATACTGGTTTCTGCTGTTTCTCTTAACCACAACCGATCACCACTGTACCACCTGCAAGCACTGACCATTTGGCACTCCTGTCACGGTTCACTTTTTAGCTTGTTTACCACTAAATCCGCTTTATTACATGCGAAGAATATGTCAATGATTTAATCTAAAATGAATATTTTCACAATAATTTCCTGGTCAGTTCGATTGTCATGAATTCGTGTACAGGCCTAAAGCATTATCTTTAAATAAATGGAAAACAGATTTTTCTTTACACTGTTAGCACTGTTTAAATATATGTTGTTAATTCTCTTGTGAATATTATCACGCTAAACTAAGTTTGATTTTCGTGTCAGATTTTCTAGATCTATAGTTTATGTATAAGTGAAATTCATTTTACTTGCTTACATTAATAATATTTGGTTTGAGCTTGTCCTCATTAGCATTCTGTTCCGACAAACTTAACAAAAGTTTCCAATTTAATGGTTACACTATACAAATGCTCGAAGATTTTTAGCAAAGTAATAATAATCATCATCATGAGCATCATAGACAAACTAAAAAAAAAAAAAAAAAAAAAAAAAAACGATTTTTTTCGTAACGTTGCATCGTTTGCTCACCTTCTATAAAGCTGTCACCACTCTCGAACAGTTTCATTACTAGGACTCGTTGGCCGAAGGATATTGTGCGTCCCTGCTGGTGACACTTCCTGGTAACAAATTAATGGATCAGGATTGACATGAACTGATCATATCACTTCCATCGAGTCGCTATGTCGAGCGGAAATTCTAACGTATTTAGGTCTTCCGTATATGGAAAACTTGCAGTCACTTACTTAAGGACTCTTAACTTCAACTTCTGGTCGCTTTCTTCATTTTTTTAACTATTTGTTTCCTTTTTTTTTCCCAGTTGTATATACCGCATTGACTGAATAGAGTTTCATATGGGACAATTCCTTCATGAGCATTTTATGTTTTTCACTCCTTTTTCTTAATTCTTTGTTTTCTCTCTTTTATGTGTCAGAATAATTATCACCTTCATACCCTAGTTGACCTGACAGTTCTTGAAGGTTTGTTAAAATAGTGTGCAGGTTCCCTATGACAAATTGCTTACTTCAAAAGTTATTTCAAAATATTTTATGTCCTGAAAACTTTCTATGCTACTTTTCATTTTTACGATATAACCCTCCCATTCTAATATTTTTAGATTCAAATAGTTAAAAAAATATTATTTCGAGTATGAAAAGGCGATATGAGTTAGCTGAAAAACTATTCAATTCATTTTAATTTTAACTGTTTTAAAATTGATGCTTGCGTTTTAATGAGAAATTTGTCCATATCAACAAAGCAAGATAATTGGGAATCAAGCAAGAATAACATATAAACTATTTCGAATAAATGCTTTTTTCCTCTAATTGCTATTGCGAACAAAGAAGCTTAGATTTACTGGAAATTAATCATAAACTAAATGGAAACTGCAAGAAAATAACACGAATATAACTCTAAAATAAAAATTGTTATAGCTCAAAGCGACAAAAGAAATATTCAAGTGAAGTTATATTTTGATGATTCGTTTCATCAAAGGGACTTTGACTGAGTACAATTAGATTATTCATATTTTGTTATACAAATGCCTTTACAAACAAAATAGAAATTTAGAAAACTAGAGTTTTTTTCTACCTTTAACGGTATAAAATAAGATACTTTTTACCTTGGCACTGGCATCAGTCCAACATTAATACTTATTCCTTATGATCAACACTGAACTGTCTATGTGGGAAATGATGTGTAAGCGTGTGTTGAGGGTGGGTTGGGGAGAAAGACTTCCAGTAACTTATTGTACCTGTCTTAACTAGATGTACCTAGCACAAGAAAATATGAATTACTCTCAGACATAAGATAATAAAAAGTGTTGTATTACACCAATATCACAATTAGTAAACCTTGGCTTATGACGCAACGCAAATGGTTCAACTCATACAGCAGTAGAAACTGAATTATGATTTCAATAAGAGAAGCCTCCCTTGCCTCGTACTGGCATGGACGAATTGGCCATTCCATCTGCACCCATTAAATGATAACAAACAAGACGAGACGAGAGAGAGAGAGAGAGAGTGAGAGAGAGAGATTTTTGAGAGAGACGAGCAGAGAGAGAGAGAGAGAGAGAGAGAGAGAGAGGAGAGAGAGAGAGAGAGAGGTAATAAATCATGCTTGACTGCTGAAGTGCAGACCGTGTATCTGCTGTTCCTCCATCACAACATGTATTTGTACTTCCTCGTTTTATAAGAAACAACTGCGAAACTGGAAAGTCGGTTTTGATTTTTTTTTTTTAGAAGAACATTAATAAATTAACAAGCGAAGTTTAAATTACCCATTATCGCCAAACATTACACGTTGGAAATTTATATGTATAAAGGAGATGAGTTTTCAGAAATATAATCCAATTGACACTGAAAAATATAAAACTAAACTTCTTTTGTTTAACGACAAACTCTCTAACTGGCTGTCTTCCTCTTTGACACTGTTTTCCATTGTATCACTAATCTGTATCACACACATAACATATGTGTGTGTGTGCATGTATCCATTTAATATATATATATATATATATATATATATATATATATATATATATATATATATATATATATATATATATATATATATATATATATATATAAATTTCTCTCTCTTTGTATAAGAGTACATCACACAAAAACATTGTTACAGACAAAATCACATTTTACGCGCGCGCACACACACCATATATATATATATATATATATATATATATATATATATATATATATATATATATATATATAATATATATATATATATATATATATATGGTGAGTGTGTGCGCACGTAAATGTGAGTTTGTCTGTAACAATGTTTTTGTGTGATGTACTCTTATACAAAGAGAGAGAGATTTATAAAGGAATGAGTACCTAGTATCATGATACTACTGAAGGCTATAACGAAAGGAAATGATATCATACTCTTTCCCGTAACTTCCCCTTTTCGGAGGAAACAATCGTCAGGCTGGAAGGGTAATTGCATTGCGATCCTGGACCTAATGAGCTGACGTCATTTGCGAGGATAATCATGAAGCCTTTGTGCAGTGAAACGAATTTCACGCTAAATTGTAACTATAGAAATTTATTTTCGACTAATAAAAATGAAAGAAGTCGAAAACATTTGTGCATTGGGACGAATATCATGAATTTGATTTGACTATAGAATTTAGGCCAAAGGCCAAGCACTGGGACCTATTGGGTAATTCAGCGCTGAAACGGAAATTGACAGTAAAAGGATTGGAAGGTGAAACAGGAGGAAAAAACTCGCTTTTGCAGTTGCACTATATATCAATTGTTATGAGGGGGTCGAAAGTATGATGGATGAAAGAGAATGTAAAATGACGTGCAGTAAAAGGAACGAAAAAAGGGGTTGTAGCCAGGGGCCGAAAGCACGCTACAACGAACCTTGAGTAACGCCTACAGTGCACCGCATGAAGTTCACTGACGGCACCGACCCCCTACAAAGAAGGTCAATTTCTGGTTAAAGGGTAACTGTATAGAAATTTACGCAATACTTGACTGTTAAAAATCAAAGCAGAAGACATTATATTCCGAGTTCAATACCTCAAAGTTAGTTAAAAATGAAAGACATAAATAAAAGTTAAACGCAATTCGCTTGCAAGTGGTTGAGAGGATAATGAATTCTTAAAATAACAGTAAAGATTGCAGCTTGAAGTTAATAAACATTCCCGTTATGTATTTTACATCAAGAGCTTGACACGCCTCACTTCAGGTACTTGGGTCTGAATTCAGCTATCATTTCAGCTTTAGTTTGTATATATTCCCATAATCATTTTATACAGAGTAAAAAAAAAAAGAAAAAAAGGACTCATTTCAAGTATTTGGGTCTAAATTGTAGTATTATTTCAGCGTTTTTATGAGAATCGCGGCTCCTCTGTTTTCATTCACTGAAAATTAAGCCGTATCTATTGTCATGGATTAACTTCAGTGTAAGATAAAAACAAAGAGAAAAGAGAAAAAAAATACGAATGGTCACTGACCTAATGACACTAAACCGTTAAATCATCGATGATCCCAAGTGCAATAACATTTCCACCATATCAGCTTCTTTATGCACCTACAATGTGTCTTTTCCGCTAGATCGTCGACACCCCCTTAAACCCACTGCGCTTGACACCCCTATCTTGCACAATATGTTGTTCTCTATACATTATGGGCTTTCCCTTCCAATACGTCTTTCATCTCTTCTATTCAACGCGTTTTAAGTCTTACTCTGATCCTTCCTCCTAACAGTTCCCGGTTAACAGACTTTTCTTTCACATAAACTGTTATCCTACTTTTGCATTAGTACCTAAGCATCTGCCAGTGTCGACGCTACTTCGAAGAGCCAAACACAAACAAATCGTTTGGAGATATCTAGGAAAATGCCCGGCATTTCATTTAATTTTTATAAAGAACAGCTTAAAAGCTTATGAAAAAGTATTTCGCCAGAAATAATGAGGAAGGTAAAGCTCTTGTAATCATCACAGAGAAAAAAAGATATACTGATTTTATCTGTCCTTGGACAAAAACGTGTTACATTTTTAAGCGCAGTAAAGAACTGACCTTACATTTATAATTAGGTCTCTCTCTCTCTCTCTCTCTCTCTCTCTCTCTCTCTCTCTCTCTATCGTCGTCTCTCTCTCTCTCTCTCTCTCTCTCTCTCTCTCTCTCTCTGTGTGTGTTATATGTATCACTTGACATGTTCTACTTGATGATATAAAATAAAAGAAAATCCCTGCAATGAACATAATAGCATCTTATTATCGCCTACAATTATCATTACATTTCACTGTAACTCCATCCCATTACACACTGTTATTTGCAGTTGCAGCAATGAACTCTTGATTATTCCATAGCTTCACACGCACAAACACATACACACACACACACACACACACACACACACATATATATATATATATATATATATATATATATATATATATACATATATATGTATGTATGTATGTATGTATGTATATATATATATGTATATCATATATATATCGAATAATTAAGAGATAATTGCTGCAACTGTAAATTCTCACAAAAACACTCAGTGTATGTATACAGATACATAAGGGTTGTCTTCGTTGATGTAATTATGAGATAAGAGTTACAGTGGAATGTAATGATAGTTGTTATTGGTGGATAATACGATAATAGTATGTTCATTTCAAGGATTTTATATATACATACATATATATATATATATATATATATATATTATATATATATATATATATATATATATATATACTTAATCAGCAAGCAGAACGTGTAAGTCAAGTGATACATATGAGAGAGAGAGAGAGAAGAGAGAGAGAGAGAGAGAGAGAGAGAAATCCTAATTATAACCGTAGGGCCACTTCTTTACTGCGCTTAAAAATCTATACATATTTTTGTCCAAGGACGGATACAAACAGTATATTTTTTTCTCGCTTAGATGATTACAAGAGCTTTGTCTTCCTCATTATTTCTGGAGACATTTTTCCATCAAGCTTTTATGTTTCATTGCTATAACAGTCCGGTATTCTTGCAGTTTATGCGGAATGCCACGCTTTTTATCTTCTCTTTATAAAATTCAAATGAAATGTCTGCTATTTTCCTTATTTAAAGAAGAGAAGTTATTAGTTTCGAAGCGATTGGAAATCTGCCTTTTCCAGTTAATTTCTGGTATTTGTACATATAAAGATTGGTAAAGTCTTCTGGGAATCAATCATCTTTTATAAGACGTATTCCCATGTTTTCCACTTAGAGGGTGCTGAATGGTGCTAAAAACATTATATCATTTTTCTTACATTTGTTGAAAATTATCTTGGAACAAGATGCAATGGACTGTCCAATAATAAATTCATGATGCTTAAAGAATTTTGTTTTTTTACGAACAATAAAACCACTATGGCCTGTGCAATTATGGAGTAATGATGCGTAAAACACACTGGCTTTCATTTCCAAGATATCGAAGACATAAAAAAATAAAAAATAAAAAAAATAAAAATCAAAAAAATTCAACAAAACGAAAAACAAATTCTCGCTTTTCTCAAGACAGTCTAGAGAAGCAGCAATGTTGAAAGAGAGAGATTTTCCCGAGGAGAAAATGAAACTGAAGTAAAATTCAGAGCATCCAATTAAGACGCAGGAAACAATTCCATTCACTCCCCATAATGAGGTCCGATGCACCGAACGAAAGCACTAAATAAAGGGAGGAAAACAAACAAAGGGATAACATTTGGTCTCTCGGTGAGAAAGGCAATTGAAAAAACTCGTTCTGCAACGTTTCGTTGTTCGCAAACGTTTTCGTTCTTAATACTGATCTGAGAAATGCACCTAGACATTACAATTGCCGGTAGTATTACAGTGGGGAAAAAAATGTTTATCCGCTTAAAAAGTCAAAACATATAAATGCGTACATTTTTTGGAGTTCAGTAATTTCTTGACAATATTCTCTCTCTCTCTCTCTCTCTCTCTCTCTCTCTCTCTCTCTCTCTCTCTCTCTCTCTCTCTCTCTCTCTCTCTCTGGGTGTTAAATGTCTCACTGTGAGCTTATTCCCTCTATGTATTATTATTTCGAATGATAAGGTAATGCTACACATTTTGCATATAGACACAACTACGACTTCATGAAAACATGGTGGCTGAACTATATTTGTCCTGAAAATACAAAGAACTGAAAAATTCAGTTACTTACTCTTTTTATTAAGCAGATTGATCAGATAACAGAATTCTGTCCTTATGGCATAGTTCTAATTTTCGTAAAAGTTCATAACCTCCAAGACTGAAATCGGAAGTTTATTGTCTTCTATATGAAACGATTTGAAAGTAACCTATATTGAAGGAAGCCTTCCAGTGGCAATGGGAGCTTTGACGTCTAACTAAAACCCCAGATACTTCTTAAATTATCAATATTTGTCATAAAAGACCTATAACATTCCACCTATTATAATTGCATTAGATGAAACCTATTCACATGGAACATAGACAGGTCCCAGTGACTTGAAATTCAACCTTTCACCTTACACTGCAGCAGTAACTGATCAAGATACAGAGCCAGTGATTTTCCATCGATCTGAGAGACACACGAACCCACGACATCTGAGCGGCAATCCACGATGCTAGTCCCCATACCAGCAGCCCAGTAATCATTCTTAATTTTTTTCGTATGGTGTTTATACATTGCATGGAACCATTGGTTATCCAGCAACGGAACCAACGGCTTCACGTGACTTCCGAACCACGTCGAGAGTGAACTTCAATCACCGGAAATACACATCTCTCACTCCTCAATGGAATACCCGAGATTCGAACTCGCGGCCACCGAGGTGACACGCCAACACCATACCGACCACGCCACTGAGGCGCTCCATTCTTAACATTTATCACACAGCGAGTAATAAATGGTACACCGTTGTTTTAAGAATGATTCCACTTTACAGAAATCAGTCTATTGCCTGAGGGCTGAAGAATGGCTCAAAAGCCGGAGTTTCGTCATATTCACCGCGTGAGGGAATAACTCTATGAGCTGTCTTGTAACTTATACATACCATCTCCCAAAGATTAGCCGTGTTAATAAATTTGCCTCGATTTCAACAATCTCTGTCAGTAGATGGCATGCACCTTTTGTTTGAAATGACAAAGAAAATTATTGGAATAAAGAAGTAAAGATTTCAGTACGGAATTTATAACTTACCTATAAAAAAAACACGTCGAAACATTTAAATATAGAAAGAAGAATTTCTACACGCTAAAAAATAAGAATTTTGAACGTAAAGAGAAATTACATTTTTATGACGGATTTTTCTTACTGTCACTTTCATTTGACAAAACTTGTTTTGAATTTTGGTACTGTGTAGTTTTTCGACAGAGAAAAGAAGTAAATAAATTTAAGAAATTTCGCAATGCTTAGTTTTGCGATTGGCATCCAGGGCCTGAGGTAAATAAAGAATCTTCACGGAAACTTGGGTGTTCGTTACGCTGGATTTATGCAACATGTTTCCACAACTACTATTCTGGTAAATTCAACAGAATTTACCAGATATATATATATATATATATATATATATATATATATATATATACTATATATATATATATATATATAATATATGTACACAAAATAAGTACATAAACACGTGTGTGTGTGTATGTGTGTGTGTGATGGAGGACAAATAAATAAAATGAAGAGACCTTTCTAATTCAGGCCACCTGTCGTCCCAATAACAGTTTGACACCTAGACATGAATAATACAGATATTCTGCTCCGCTTAAAAGATTAAAGTCATAAAGGTAATATCTCAAATGTACACATTTATCAAAATATCATTATAATGACTCCTTTCGAAGTCCTGGCCGTCAGTTGAAAAAAAAAATCTTTAGATCCTTCTTGGTTAATACTCGTTTATTATCTGCCACCTTGCAAAGAAAAAAAAATATATAGTATATTTATAAAACATAACGATATTTCTTCCTCCCAAAATGATATCCTGTATATGTTCTCCCGGTCTGCCATCCAATAACAATGTATTCTAACAATGGAATATACACCGTTAGAAATGCAATAACCCGATAGCAATAACCAGGTCCTTACCAGAGGAACTTATCCCTTCCGGGGTTATTATTCCATAACAAGAGGAAATATTTTCTCATGATAACGGCAGTCTATCGAGAGATGCTATACAAACATGCCAGCGATCTCCATTAAGGAAAATGTAATCCTTGACTGTATACCTAACCTTCCTTTTATTCTTAAAGTTGACATTCTTCGAAGCAAAATTTTTTCTGTTCGGTTCAAGTTTGTGGCGAGTTTTTGTACAGTTTGACGTAGGGAATAGACATACAATTCGTAATGTAGGTGTTTACTGCATTCCATCGAGGCATTCCTTGTGTATATATCGAAGTATTATAAGAAGTTATTCATACAAAGACCTATTTCATGGATTTATAACCATTCTCTCATTCCCAAGATGCTTTCACTTCTCCACCAGTGCAACCAAGGCCGTTGTGAATAGGCAGTCATTTTTGTTTGTTCATCAAATATAATATCGGAAACTGGTGCTTTATGTGGAGGAAAATAATTTGTGTTTAATGGTTCATTTTTCTATTTGCCTCCGAAATGAAGGGAAATAACTTTACTTCTCTTGAAAGCTTCACATCGATTTCATGCTCACTTTCTTTGTAAGAAGAAAAATCGGTAACGTCAATAAAGTCTAGTCCAGTGATTCCCAAACTGGGGAAAATTTCCCCCTGCGGGGAAATTTGAAGCTACCAAGGGGGAAATAATTACACTACCTACTCACTAAAAAAATCTCAGATGCATTTTCTCAAGTCCTTTTATTTGTTACTAACCGCTCTCTATGGCTATGCGGTTAGTTGTTACTGACCGCTCTCTATCCACTTTACTCGGTAACTATATGTTTATCAGTATTTTTGTACATTTAAAAAATAAATTAGTAAATAGTCACAGTGTGTTTTAACTACTCTTTCCCTCATACACATGAAGGGGGAAATCTGGATGGCTGAACTGGATGCAGGGGGAAATGACAGAAAAAAGTTTGGGAACCACTGGGTCCAATGAAAAGGACCTCCTGGCTTCACTAGCGATAAATCTATGCTTTTTAACAGATCAAATAGTCTTTAAGCCAGCAAATTTTTATTGTAGTGTAAAAGCCACAATGCAAGCAACACTCCTCAATCCTCCTAACCCCTCCTAACAGTTTTGTGGCTACGAAACTCTATTAACAAATAAGCCTCAGTTTCTTCAGGTTTAAAATTTTCCAGTTTTTTAACAAATCCATCGTTGTCAAGGAACGTTTTTTGTTATATTGCTTGCAAAGGTGCAAAAAAAGGCCATTAATAATGTTACAGTTTCCTAAGAAACAGACGCAATAATTTCAGAAAATGTGCCATTATAATGTGACCTCCCCTCCCACAGGAGATGGTGTCCCTCGATATCACCTTTTCATATTTGCCATTGAAGCACTCTCCAGATATCATTAAGGCAACTAGGACTCTTATTCCCCAAGATATTTTTGAGATTAGCGGAGGAAAGCTTCTTCACGGACGCAAGAAACCCCGCATATGAGACAGATTCTTGGATGACATTTCTGTCAATGTCCGAGAGAAAATAATCCCAATAGTGGAGGTGAAGGGTTCTCAGAAAAAGATGATCTCAACGTCCACAATAGGAAACCACTGGAAAAGGCACCTTACTGCTCTTGTGTTAATATCAGAAGTCAGCTACACTTGAAAGAAACTTCTGTACGATGTCGATGAGTGAAGGGCGCGTGATGAGTATGGGACATAAATATTGTAATGACAGCTACAGGAAGAGAGTATTTGCCACCCTAATTGAGAAATCTATCACGACTACACAATCTTTAGCGATAACACAATAAGGCTGAACCGTGTTAGTGCAATTTTTAATTTCAATAGCTTTGATGACTGCACCAATTTAAGGGACACAAAAAAAGAAAAATCTGTGATGAACTCATGGAAGTGAAGACGTGCATACAAACCTGTTTTATATTTACATAGTGCTTAACCAAAACCACATCCACGAAGGAGAACAAACTAAACCGCATAGAAAAAGGTGCGGAAAGATGCAATAATCATAGTGTGCACAGGTGATATATATATATATATATATATATATATATATATATATATATATATATATATATATATATATATATATATATATATATATATATATATATATATATATATATATATATATATATATATATATATATATATATATATATATATATATGTTATATATTACTACTTTCAAAATGCATATATGCTCTCTTTGACTGTATAAAATGTTATATATAGAATTTGCAACATTTTTCAGATTCCTTAGCTAGCCTTAGAGTTGTAGGATGTTTAAAATGTGTGTTCAGATTTCGCATAACATAATTTAAAAGAGTATATAACGTAGTATGAAAAGAGAGAGAGATTATCTTTGTCCGTTCGAAGCTAGAATTGTTTCAGTAACTTTTCATTGCCTTCAGATCAGAGGAACTCGAGTCTCCGTGTTGTTTTTTAAAAAAACATGTCAATCTTAAGTATCGCTCGATTTCCGTCTCGATCGGGTAAGTGAAGTAACCAGATACTAGGTACTTTGGCACAATATATATATATATATATATATATATATATATATATATATATATATATATATATATATATATATATATAGATATATATATGTATACTATATGTATGTATGTATATATTGTTAC
Organism: Macrobrachium nipponense; assembly: GCF_015104395.2. Classification (NCBI taxonomy): domain Eukaryota; kingdom Metazoa; phylum Arthropoda; class Malacostraca; order Decapoda; family Palaemonidae; genus Macrobrachium; species Macrobrachium nipponense. The sequence goes on from NC_061108.1 coordinate 105,667,378, forward strand.
GTATACAGCTGGCCTTGAGAGAGGCTAGATACGTAAACGGAAATAATTGAGGGATTTCAAGAGGGAATTGCTTCAACTTACCGTAAACTGATAGTTATTATTAATTTCTTTAGAGGGAAGGTCGCCAGAAAACTCAGCTCGTTACTTTACAGCTATTTATTTACAAAAAGGCCCGTGCTGGCCTGGAGAAAAGGTAAATGATGGCTCCACTGGAGCTGTTATAGCTGGTTTTCGTACACTTGGGGTAATGCACACTTGCGGGCAGAGAGACGGCACAGGACTCATGGAATCTGGATGTCGTGTTCAGTGGCTCTTTGTAGAAAAGCATGGCCCCCTTTGTCTGAGGTCTGGGTCATCGGCGCGCAACTCACACCCTGGGTAGGCCTAACAGGAAGGCAGGTAATTTGACCTCTGTCCGAGATCACGTCTCGCAGCCGACTGAGGCAGAATTCAGGTGGGTTGCTTGGGGGTTGGAAGTCAGCTTAACCCCCCACGATCAAGGCAAATCCTGGAAAACAAGCATACAGCCAGCAGAGGGGTCACAGGAAAGAGAGCTTAAGGTATAGGTCTAAGAAGTACCAATCTGCCTACACCCTTCCCTTTTGAGATACGTCCCTACAGCTGATAAAAGACACTTTTCCCCCAACTGGGGAATCCCCTATCTCTGGCTGGCGGGTTTTGGTTCCCGCGTTTCCTAAAAATCAGCTGATATTCTAAAGAAATGGCTGCCGTTTTCCAAATCGAATTAATTAATTAATTGCGGGGTAGACGAACGATCTATAAACGTCACAGCTCCCCTTGTTAAGAAGGCATTCACTCCCTTTCGGGCGTGAAGGTCTTGGCTTAAATAAATTGATCGTTTCGAATACCCAGTTCTCCTACTCCAACTTGAAGTTTTTTGAGCAGCGATACAGCTAACTACAGTGGCCTACCTAACTTATAGGCAAAGATGCTAAGTGTACTAACTTAATGTAGTGATGTAGTCTAGCCTAAGTAATAACTACGGGTTGTCTTGTGACGACAGTCTACTCTACCCCTAGATAAGGTTACTTGAAAATTCTACTTGCTACTAACCTAATGCCCTGGTACTAAATCATTAGCCTAACCTACTCAATACAGTTAAATGAAGACGCAATCATTCCAGAGTGTGGTATGCACAGCAGTAGTTCAGCGACGGAATTGTTAAAATACATAATGAGAGGTAATGATGCGTGGGGATGATGAGTGGTTAGTGCGTTACCAGGATGGAAATGTAATGAGGTAATTATATTTAAGTGAGGGTTAGTATTACAATGGCTAGGGGTTAGAGGGTTAGTGCTACTGGCAGAGATCAGGCTGGCTACCTTCTCTGGGTAGGTGCCAGGATCATTCTGCAAATGAATGCGACACTGTACCTCGGGCACAGGTGTCAAGGAGAGCATGTGGCTCTTTTGTTAATATGTTAATAATTGGTTACGTCCCTTCTTCTTCTTCTTCTTATTCCTCCAGGACCTGGCTATACCAGTTCTAGGAGTAGACGGAGGCACAGACTCTGGGGAAAGGCCAGAAATGCCGGCAGGAGCAGAGGCAGTGGTAGCCTGAATGATTTCAGGAGAACACCCTACTTCGGTATCTGCAGCAACCGTCGTAGAGGTGGAAACTACTGCAGGGGAGGCCCTCACTCCGGCTGCTGCGACAGCCGTCGTAAGGGGAAAACTCCAGGCTGACTCCTGGTCGGGCAGTTCCTGGTTTTCCAGAGGAGGTATGAAGGTTAGGTCTGCCAGAGGTTCATCCTCGGGCGACAGTGGTGAGGGTGAAGAAGACTCATGGACTTTGGGTTGGCCATGGGCTGCGGTAAGCTCCATGCCTGTTGGAGGACCTCCTGTAGGAGGATCCTTGGTTAGGTTAGGCGCCGGCGCTAGCTCAGGGCCAGGCGCAGAGGTCAAGTTCGGTGGTGGCTCTACGTCCAGGCTGGACGGAGCTTGGCACTGCCCAGTGCTGCCAAGTGGCACTGGCAGAGAGTTAAGGTCGACTGGACCTGTGACGGGTACCGGAGGTGCAATACCTCTCAGCGTGCCCTTGGAAATGGGAGACAGAGGCTCCTGTCTCTTTTGGAAGGCTAAGCCTTGTGGAAAGTGGACATTGTCCGCTGCTGGTAGTCGGCTAGGGCACCTAGGCCAATTCGTGGAGTGCCCTATTACGTTGCAGGTTTTGCAACGGAACTGTGAATGGTCAATCTCCCTCCTTGGTAACGGGGGAGACTGTTGGTGGACGTACTTCCTGGAGGAAGTAGAATTTCGATGACTCCATGCTTTGGAGTGATTTGACGTGGGGTTAGGACCCCTAGGCTTTTTGAACGGTGAGGGAGACTTCATGTCTTGCCCTAGGAGGAGGTCGTAACCTCCTGGAATGTAGCTTGCAACTGCAAGGGTACATACTCTGGAGAAACGAGGTCTGGTGACTCTCAATTGTACGGTCGGAAGGATCAGTTTAATGTGATTGATGCCTTCAATGGTTATCAGTTGACGTCTGTCAATATTAGCCTCTCGGGGGATTCGATCTTCCCGTATCAGGGAGATTTGAGCGCCAGAGTCGTCGTAGGCTCTGACGTGGCTTGGCGGATAATGGCTTTGGAGGGTGCGACTGTATAGGGCCCTTAGCTGGGGGTCCTAGTGAAGAAGGATTGGTGACGGCCATTGCGATGGCAGGAATATGGTGGTTTGCGCACCCTCCATAGTTGGCAGACATGTGACCCTTGCGGCCACAGTCTCGGCAGAACGTGTTCCAGAACCTCTTCCGTGGCACTGGACGGTAAGGCCGAGATGGCCCCACAGGTTGCGAATCTGTGGAGTCACCAAGGCTGGCAGTGTGCTCTGGCACAGGTGAAGAGTCCTCTCTGGCAGTGATTTGAGTAGGGAGGTTAAGGAATCCTCCGTTGAATCACCCTCGGAAACAAGGTCCGGGTTAACTGGTGGGCTTACCTCTTCCAAAGTGGAGGAGGTAGGCGGTAAAATGGTAAGAGGCTGAGATGATGCGGAAGAAACGTCTGGCTCTGACACTGGGTCAGGGCCAGGTTCACAAATAAAAGGGATGTCTGGGACATCGGAGGCACTAGCCTCTGAATCTAAAACGGATGATTGATTATGAAGCATGCTGCAGGGATCCGGTGCATCTGGTAGTGGGAGCTGCGTCCAGGGGAGATACGGCTTAAGTAAATCTCGGCCCAATATCACCTGATAAACATCATGAAATTGGTCAACTACGCCCAGGCAGCACAATGTGGTTTCCCTGGTCTCCTGGTCCAGAAAGGGCATTTCCACATTCAGAAGGACCGAAGGAACAGAATAAAGGTTACCGTCAATCCATTCAAACTGAATTTCTTCGTTCGTCTGGATTTTGGCACCCCTAGGCAATGCCTTTCTGGAAATAAGGGAGACCTGGGCTTCGGTGTCGGCCATGACTTGTACCCACTGATGGGCCGTAGGAGACTGTTCATCAGGCAGGGCTACATGGTAGCCTTGGAGCAGTTCACCCTGGAAGCTCTCCTCCCAAGGTAGAGACCGACTTGGGCACTGGTCGGAATCCACAGCATGCCCACGCACACAACAAGTGGTGCAGAACCTCCGCAACCACCTCTTACCGGGAGTCCAGCTCATGGTCTGGGGCTTAGAAACTAGCAGAGAGATTGCGTCATCTATGAGAGCTAGCTCATGCTTTCTCTCTTCTTCTCTTTCCTTTCTCTCTGCTTCTCTGGCTTTCCTCTCTGCTTCTCTTTCTTCTCTCTCTGCTTCTCTGGCTTTCTCCTCTGCTTCTCTTTCTTCCTTTTCTTGCAGGCGCGCAGCAGCCTGCTGCGCCTTTATCCACTGGTCAAGTGCTGGTCCAGTGTAACCGGCCTCCTTGCCCAGAGTTATGAGGGCTCCGAGCTTCTCTAGCTCTCTGGCAAAGAAGTCGCGGGAAGCAGGGGAAGTCATTTCCCTTAGGCTGCAGTAGAGGCTCGGAGGAAAATTATATTAATGGCCAGGAAAGGGTACTGAATGGAATAGGAGTGCCTACTGTGGAAAGTAGCACTCACTTGGAAATGTGTTCTGCGACGTGGTAATGAAGTCTGAAAAGACTGGGTGCTCGGTGGCACTTTGTGAATGGCACCTTCTGATGAGGTGAAAAAATCGAAGGAAGTGTGCGGCGTACGTCACACTTACGGGCGTTCCCAACTTGGGAGACGTTGGAATGGGCTACCTGTACGTCTGTACAGGTGCGCGGCACTTATGAGGAGGCGTTCCTTGGGTTGGTCCGAAGGATCACTGATCCTCGTACACGGACATTAATGAATTGGGCGTTCCGTAAGGACGGACACGCAGGTTTGTCAGCACTTAGGGCTGGTATTGCGGCGCTTCGGGAGGCGTTCCCTTTGTTGAGTGTTCCGAAGGAGCACTGACCCTTGTACATGGACACACTCGTTACTTGGGCGTTCCTTAAGGACGGACACGCAGGTTTAATGGCTACCTGTACGGCCTGTACAGGTGCAATGGCACTTATGGAGGCTGGAGCACTGGTATCGTGCTGGTGTGTCCCGGACACTACATGCAGTATACTTAAATATACTGAAGTGAAATGGCACTGCTCATGGCAGAGGGTAATAGTGGAGGAGAGAAAGTAAAAGGTGGGAGTACTTCAGCAGCCAGTCGATGGACAGTGTCAAGAATTAGTGGCACTGTAAAATGATAAGACCTGACGTGCACTGGTGGTGGCCAGTCCTAAACTGGTAATGACTTCCCTGTCTGGAAGTAATGAATTTGCGTGGCACACTGTGCGAATTGTGCTTGCGGTACACGCAAGTCTTTTGGGACAAAAATGAACAAGACCACTCGGGCAACGACAGGTAATGGATTTTAGAATGCTCAGGCCCTCGCTGAAGTACTCGGTAATGAAACAAATAAATGTTTGCAAACTGCAATGGACACATGCGCGTACGTATCACGCTGTGTAAATGAAAGACACAAGAGACTAAAATAATGTTAATTCTGCATGCTATAATTAATGGTAAGATGTAGTACTCTTGGCTTCGTGAATACTGGGTTTCTCTCTCTCTCTCGAATCTCTCTCCTCTTTCTCTCTCTCTCTGAGAGGGTGGAAAATGATATATGAATGAACTCCCTTATATTTGAATTGAACTACTAATGTTAGTTTAATATGACGCAACTTGCGTTAATGATTTTCTTACCGTTAACATAAAATGAAAGAATTGCTTTAGATAACGTTTTATGAAAATGATAACGCGCTCGTGTTGAACGATTTTTACGCTAATAGTAGCGGCTTGCGCTTATGAAATGATTTGCGTTTTAATATGAAATTTACAAAGACGCGTTTTACGTTAACAATTCTTGCAAGTGACTCTACTTTTAAGATTTACGTTAACTTTACGTAAGGACAAGTGAAAAATTACGGTAAGGGTTTGAAAACGATGTTAGCAAACAATTGTAAATGAGGTTACGTTAAGTGCGAAGTGAAATGAAACTTCTCTCAGCGAGCGAGTGAGTGAGCGATGCGAGGTGAAACACGGGAGCGAGCTGACCAGCGCGGGCGAATCAGCTGATTCTCTGTAAATGCGGAGGCAATTTACAACACAAAATTCTACTTTCTTATTCAAGGCGAATTACGTTAATTTCTCTGGCAGGACGATAGATACTAGTACCGAGATCGATATTATTTACGTTAAAACTTTGAGACTTACGTTACTTTGCTTAAAAGGTTTAGATAATTCTGAAAGGGATAAAAACATGGCTGCCGCTGTAAGCGAAAACGAAGGCTGGTTGAGACCGCGCAGGCGCAAAAGCTTACTAAGCTGAGAGGTAAGCGGTTACCAACACTTGGAATTAAAACTAAGTTAAAAATGGATACCCTAACATATCACAGACAAAAGAATTGTACACTTCTTTTGCCGTAACTATTAGTAAAACACTCCTAACTAGCTAGGCTTTCTAATACAGCAATAAACCCTGGCAAAGCACTTCCTAGTTTGATCTGGTCCTTTCTGGCATCTATCTGCACACGTGTTCGTGTGAGCTCCTACGACAACAATGCGATTTACAAAAATAACAAAATTCGCTCGGCGCTCTGGCCGTTACAATATAATATTTCTACCTTCACATTTGTTTAACACACTTCTACAATAAAAATACTTAAACGTACCTTAAGCTAACATTGGTTATAGAATAATCATATTAATGAATGGAATACCTTACCGTGAGCCAGTGTGTCTTTCTCTGCAAGTGTGCTTGATTTACTTTTTGTAAAATAATTTACAGTTTACGTTTTACAACGGATAACGCGATTTACAAGCTTTTTTTAAGCAAGCTAGGTTCATATCCTAGCAAGGTCGCCAATGTTACGTATAAAGCTGGCCTTGAGAGAGGCTAGATACGTAAACGGAAATAATTGAGGGATTTCAAGAGGGAATTGCTTCAACTTACCGTAAACTGATAGTTATTATTAATTTCTTTAGAGGGAAGGTCGCCAGAAAACTCAGCTCGTTACTTTACAGCTATTTATTTACAAAAAGGCCCGTGCTGGCCTGGAGAAAAGGTAAATGATGGCTCCACTGGAGCTGTTATAGCTGGTTTTCATACACTTGGGGTAATGCACACTTGTGGGCAGAGAGACGGCACGTGACTCATGGAATCTGGATGTCGTGTTCAGTGGCTCTTTGTAGAAAAGCATGGCCCCCTTTGTCTGAGGTCTGGGTCATCGGCGCGCAACTCACACCCTGGGTAGGCCTAACAGGAAGGCAGGTAATTTGACCTCTGTCCGAGATCACGTCTCGCAGCCGACTGAGGCAGAATTCAGGTGGGTTGCTTGGGGGTTGGAAGTCAGCTTAACCCCCACGATCAAGGCAAATCCTGGAAAACAAGCATACAGCCATCAGAGGGGTCACAGGAAAGAGAGCTTAAGGTATAGGTCTAAGAAGTACCAATCTGCCTACACCCTTCCCTTTTGAGATACGTCCCTACAGCTGATAAAAGACACTTTTCCCCCAACTGGGGAATCCCCTATCTCTGGCTGGCGGGTTTTGGTTCCCGCGTTTCCTAAAAATCAGCTGATATTCTAAAGAAATGGCTGCCGTTTTCCAAATCGAATTAATTAATTAATTGCGGGGTAGACGAACGATCTATAAACGTCACAATATATATATATAATATATATATATATTATATATATATATATATATACATATTATATACATACATTACAATACATATATATATATATATATATATATATATATATATATATATATATATATATATAGATAGAGAGAGAGAGAGAGGAGAGAGAGAGAGAGAGAGAGAGAGAGAGAGAGAGAGAGAATGTGTGTGTGTGTGTGTATAAGATCTTTTTGGTTGTGATAAAAACAAACGCAGATTATATA
>NC_061108.1:105677282-105689782 GCF_015104395.2 Macrobrachium nipponense
TAAAACTAATCAATTTACCTATTGCTCTTTAATTGAGTATCATATTAGAATTATTTTCTTTTCTAATTCACGCATCACTTTATTTCCATTGCACGCGTATTGCCCACAACTGACTCTAAAGGATACTTGATCACTTGTAGTAGAATACACCTAGTTGTTCAATAAAGTTACGCCCCCCCCACCCCCCCCCACCCCGCCCCCCCACCCGCCCTCCCAGTCTCAAGCGATCTATTTAGCTCTATATTTGCAACAATTTCTAACATTCCTCAAAAAATAAATAAATACATAATAAATAAATAAAAACACGCTAGCTTGACGGTTGTTTAAAATTGTGCAAATCTTAGTTCATTTCCAAGTGTTCCTTTTTCAATATATAACAAAGCTCCCATCCCTATCTTAATAACATTCTTTCGAATTATTTAAACGTGTAGGATTTCCTTTTTAAAGTAAGGAATATGTAGACCTACCATAACCATCAGGCTCCCTTGATTGACGTATCAGTTTCCATATAATTTAATGAAAACTGATATCTAATTTCATTATGACTTTGAAACAATATAATGTGATTTTATCTTTGTTATTCATCTCGATTTCAGTCTATATTTGTTTTCTTTCACTCGTTTACACTGCACTGGTAAATTATCTATTTTGAATCATGTAATTTTCCCCTTCTTTCAGCGCATTTATTGGTAATTTGATAAATTATTTTTGAAGGGTATCACATAATTTATTCATTACTTTACCTAATTAATTGATTAATATAATTGAATAATGCATTGAGGGAAGTACGTGCAATACACGGTACATTTTCAATGCCTTATACCCTAAAGTTTTTTGCTTTGATTCTTATAATTTTCTAACATTTTAAACAACGAAATAAAGGATGTGAATAGATAAGTGTATTCGTTATCTACAAGAAAGACATTTTCATGGACTGACCCTTGATTCGCGACTTTCTCTATTGGTTACATGTATCTTTGACAGCAATATACATTGTGATCTACATTTTTATTTCATATCACTTTTCTGAATGAAATACAAGATTGATTGAAATAAGATTTTGGTATTTAGTATAGCTTGTCACTCAACAGCAAGTATTATTTGATAGATACATGATGGCCTCTGTATTTACGTATATCTCGAGATTCTGACTAATTGTTATATGAAACTTACAATTTTCTGCTGTGCTCAATATCTTTATTAACTGAGCTGTCGTTTTACGATCCAGATGTGTATATTTCATTTCGAGAGACCCTGTTTTACTATTGTAGATTCACATCAACCGTGCATTTGACGTCTAGGCCAATCCCTTCCGACGCTCCTGATTGGCTGTTGATAAGCCATTCACAGGGCTAGAAACTCTCAGTCTCTCTCGAGAGTTCACATAGACAGGATGTATGTTCCACCTCTCCTTGAGGGATACGTCTTTCAGGAGAGGTGAAACATACATCCTGCCTACGTGAACTCTCTCGAGAGACTGAGAGATTCCAGCCCTGTGAATGGCTTATCAACAGCCAATCAGGAGCGTCGTAAGGGACTAGCCTAGACGTCAAATGCACGTTGATGTGAATCGACGTAGTTATTTGCCTTTTAGGCTAGTTTCATTTTGGAATTGGTCCACTTTACATATGAGTATATATAATATACACGCGCACACATATATGTATATATATAATTATGTGTATAATGTTTTACCAAATGCCTTTTAAAATGCAAATCAATCTTAGAACTAACTATAGCTGGGTTTATAGCAAATGCAGTACAAAATTTTAGGCATAAATATTTCTTGTAAGCGACACAGGTGATAAATTTAATTCTTTATAACTACCATTTGTTGATTTCGTAAAAGGCATGAAATAATATATTCTGTAACCAAACACTATATTTCATAACACTAATAAAACAATAAATTTTTATTGGAGCAAAGCCGAAAAAGTTACCGTTATCTGAACAACCCATAAAAGTTGAAGGCAAAATTGGCCATTTATTTCCTTACGAATGGTTTGCTATTAAACATGAAGTACTCTTACTGTTTTTTCCCATAAGTTACTTAATTTATCATTATCCTCCTAACCAATGGCAGGTTCCTGTTCAATATTAGACTTAGCCGGTGCATTTTCGGTACGTTCAATTAAATTCCTATATACCTCGGTCGAACAAAGTAGCGAATTATGTACCTGGCAGTTAGTCGACAGTAGGTGGGTCACAACTAATGAAGGGTACGGCTCTTCAACTACTGTACGTTCTCTGAGGAGGGGGGCGGGGCCGTATGGCGAATAATGTTAAAAAACTGAGACAATAAACGTAACTAGAAAAAAAAAACTATGCTTTTGTTGACCAAGGAATGGAATGGAATAAAGATTTTTGGCCAAAGACCAAGCACTGGAACCTATGAGGTCAATCAGCGCTGGAAAGGACATTGCGTGTAGGTAGGTTTAAAAGGTGTAACAAGAAGAAACCCTCGCAGTTGCACTATGAAATAATTGTTAGGAGAGGGTGGATAGCAAGATGGAACAAAGATGAATAGAGGTACAGTAAAAGGAATAAAGCGGGGTTGCAGCAAAGAACCTTTAGTAATGCCTATAGAACACCCCGTGAGGTGCACTGACGACACTAACCCTCTACGGGACTTTGTTTACCTAAGAGCGAATAACATACCTGACATTTGGACGGCTCTGGGAAGTAACAGCCAGGCCGGGTAATTGCTTGAGGCTATCAATTATCATCCCAGAATAACTGCAGAGAACATGTAGGCGAATGGGTTTTAGATTTACTCTCTCTACGTGCAAATGAGGGGCACTAATACTAAATGGATACTTAAGGCAGTTTGATCTAACATTCAAAGCTGTTTTGTAATAATTTATTATGTTATTGCAACCATGTGAAAGGGTCATTTTCATTCACTTTACAAGTGTAAGTGCTTGCATCTATTAAACGTGCAATTAAAGCTGCCGTATTGCCCTGCTGGACTTGGGTCATAAGGGATCCATTATTGCTTAACCAAGTGTCGGGCAAATCCCACAGTTGCCAATAAAGCCTGATGGGACCAAAGAGAATAGTAATATCATTCACCTCTGGTAATGACATACCATTCAAAGCACAAGGCTGACATCACACGTACAGAGAGAGAGAGAGAGAGAGAGAGAGATAACGTAATGGTGTTTAATTATTTAAACCTTTAGAGCACGATGACAATGCGCTTTCTTTTTTTTAATACACCCGTAGATTTTCCTACCTTAGTACTCTTGAAACACGCAAGACTGCCAAGAAACTCTCTAAACTTCCTACAACATAGTACTAAGATATCCTTTGAATCACACTTTTTCTGAAGGAAAGATCAATTTTGTAAATCTAATTATGATGCTAAGCATACATATTCACTTTTTCTCTCCTACTTGCTCCCTCGTTGGACGAGGGGATTTCGCGCTGGTCTACCAATCCGGTGGTCTAAAGTTCGATTCTCGGGTCGGCCAACGTGGAACCAGAGGAATCTATTACTGGTGATAGAAATTCATTTCTCGATATAAAGTGGTTCGGATCCCACAGTAAGCTGTAGGTCCCCGTTGCTAGGTAACCAATTGGTTCCTAGCTACGTAAAAATATCTAATCCTTCGGGCCTGCCCTAGGAGAGTTGTTAAGCAGCTCAGTGGCCTATTAAAACTAAGGCATACTTAACTTTTCTCTCCTACTTATATTTTTATTTGGACACCAATTGAAAACTATGGTAGCTTAATTATTTGCAGTAGCACAATGAAGATTTTCAGAACTCTATTTATAACAGCTACCTCCCCAGACCTAGTTACTGAAGTCCGATTAGGGCGATACTTGAGGGACATACCCTTCAAAACTGGGGAGTCCGTCAACGGTATGGGATTGACTAAGGTGGATCAGTAGATTTTCCTCATGTATGCTTAACCATAAAACTAGAGAGATTGTACGAATGTCAGTCATAAACATATATAATGGAATCATTAATAAGTAATTAAGTAATAAACATTAACCAGAAAGAGGCTTTGAAAATTCACATATTTTAATAATTAATTAAGTAATCAAGTAATAAGTATAATTAAGAAATAAACATTAAGAAATAATCAAAACCAGAAAGACCTTGATAATTCCCAGATTTTAACTACAAAAATTAAGATTTCCGGATGCTTAAGCAATAATATTAAATGAGAAAGGGCTCATAAGGATATAATGAACTGTCAAGATTTTCTGGAGAGAGAGAGAGAGAGAGAGGAGAGAGAGAGAGAGAGAGAGAGAGAGAGAGAAGAGAGAGAGAGAGAGAGAGAAGACTATTAACTAAGAAGTAAAAGAAAATTATTATTTGAACAAGACTGAGAAGTTTTGTTCATCAAACTTCATTGAGGTAAAAAAAACATACAAAATCAATATAAAAGTCATATTAAGAGTGATTAATAAAGTAAGGTTTCTGTACTTACCACTAAAAGGAAGCAAAGCAATTGGTCATTAGCTCGAAGGATCAGCTCAACCTCATTTTTTGTGTATGGGCTAAGCCAGTCCTATTTTCAAGAGGAAAGATTAACTATTAGTGGAAAAAGAAAGTAAAACGTTAGTTTGTTAACATATGTCTTAAAGTATACAATGGATACAGGATGTCCTACTGTTTTTAGACATGAAAAATTCAATGACTTTATAAGGGGGAAATATGAAAGACAGGCAAAATAGTGATCAAGGCTAATGAATTGAATGGAAGAAGCGTTACTTAACGAATGGAAAGACAGGGAAAACTAGTGAAAGCATATTTCAACTCTACTCTTCATTTACTTTAATCAGGGGTTCTTCATTAAAACATCACTTTCTTTAGCTTTTAGTTTTCCAGTAAAACCAGACCAAAAGGAAAATGCATAGCGTACAATTTGTTACAAAATAATAATTATTCATTATTCAGAAGATGAACACCATTGATATGGAACAAGCCCACCACGAGAGTCATTGACTTGAAATCCAAGTTTCCAAATAATATGGTGTTTATTACAAAGAAGTTGCGGAAGGTAATGGGAAATACAGAAAGAAGAGAATACTTATAAAAAAAACACTAACGAATTAATAGATAAACAGATAAAAATATAAGGAAAATATTAAAATAGGAGAATTTTATTAGGGTAATGTTGTTTCACATTGGTATTTAGAGAGGCTATTTAACCCTTTCTAAATACCAGTGTGAAAACAACATTACGACCAGAGAAAAACCTTTACCTCCGTAAAAACCTTCAAACGAATTTTAGGGTCTTTTTCGAGGTCAAAACAGGATCTAATAGACTTCCTCGCAAAGACATCGAAAACGAGGAAACAGAAAAATCCTCTCGCTGCATTTTCCAACTTTCGCCTTTAATTACTATATCACTTCGCACCAAGACCTTAATGGAGATCTATCTTCATTTGTCGTCTTTTTCGGGCAGAGAGAGAGAGAGAGAGAGAGAGAGAGAGAGAGAGAGAGAGAGAGAGAGAGAGAGTTTGTTTTTATGGTGTTTTTACATTGCATGAAACCAGTGCTTATTCAGCAACGGGACCAACGGCTTTACGTGACTTCCGAACCACGTCGAGAGTGAACTTCTATCACCAGAAATACACATCTCTAACCCCTCAGTGCAATGCCCGAAAATCGAACTCGCGGCCACTGAGTTGGTAGGCCAAGATCATACCGATCACGCCGCTGAGAGAGAGAATTAGTTTTGCCATGACCTGGTTCATCTATGCAATGCTGGACTGTAAAACATGTTTCAGCTTTTTTCGACTTCTCTATTTAGCTTGAGAGAAAGGCAGTTTTTTATAAATCACTTACTTCAATTGAAATGTAATCCAGTTGTAAATTACAGGACTAATTCTTTAAGTATGTATTATACTTTCTTGGAGTTTACTCACTATTTTCCTTGGAAAACAGCTTGCAAGAGAGAAAAAAATAATTATACAAAATTTGACAAAGTGAGGAAAACAATGTATGTGAGAGAGAGAGAGAGAGAGAGAGAGAGAGAGAGAGAGAGAGAGAGAGAGTTTCCCATTATTTATTTTCACAAGGAAGGATTGTAAAACATGACTCTGCTTTTCGCCATATTTCCCACCATATTTCCCAAATACTAAAAATTCTCCATCTACGTTGAGAGAATGGAAACCATTATAAAGGAAATATTTCAGTTAAATACAGTCCAACAGTTAACTATGAGTCCAATTTTTTAAATACAGACATATACTTGGAAATTGCTTGAAAAAGACAAGTGAACAGAAAATGAAAGATTCAGATCTACAGAATAAAGAAGAGAGAAAACCAAATGACAACCACAATAAGAGAGAAAGAAGTCAACAGAGAAATATGGCGTACATGGGGGAGAGTTTAGAAGAATTCACCTGTAATCACCCAACTACCATCGGATTAATTATCCCAGGTATGTGTTGCGTAAAGGTTTTTATAAGTGGCCACTTATTCCTTGATGCATTTCAACTAAGTTCTCATTCCTATTTATAAATAAATAAGAATGGGGTAATTTATATATCCTATTTCTCTCACTCTTACTTTTATTAATTTTACTTTCGATTTATTCTACTAATGGAGAATCAGTAATATGGACGGATTTCTTTAACTTACCCAGAAAGTATATCAAGGTGAATAAAAAAAAATTGACTTAGGGTGTTCAGGAGTTAGCAATATTGACCTAAAAAGTAGAGACCAAAAAAAAGCGAGTCATTCAATCAATGGGTGACTTGACAAGAAAAAAAAAACAATGAACTATTAGTTTAAGATTTAAGATAAATGTCAGGTTTAAAAATCAATGTCACGAACGAACTAAATCAAATGAATTAATATCACAGTACCAATTCACAATAAGTCACATAAATGCCAACCAGTGTTGTACATAAGATGTTGAAAGTGTGATGTATGTTGGAAAATTGGTCGCCTTGTCGTCTATCAATCCAATTTCATATGTATATGTATTGAAAATGGGTCGCTTGTCGTCTATCAATCCAATTCTATATGTATTATGTATGTATAAAATATATATACATATAAATAAATCAATCAATCAATATAATATATGCATATGTATATATATATATATATATATATATATATATATATATATATATATATATATTATTTATAATTGGAAGGTCTTGTTATTAAAGAAATTAATTTTATTTACATTGTCAGTTTCTGAAATACCAATAAAATTCACCCGTTTAAAGACAAACATTTATATTTACTTTCATTATTTCCAGTCGCTTTATGATTTCGTTAAACGTAAGGCAAACTGTACATAAAGTGAAATTTTATGAAATTACAATGATTGAAAAAGCAAGGAATTCGATAGGAAATATGTCTCATGAAAAGTAGCCTAATGTCTGTTAGTTATATATTTAAAATAAATACTAAGTTTCCCAATTAAATTCCCAGACTGTCTTTAATGACCGTGAATTAATTTCTTAATGCCACAATAAACAACTGTTCCTTTTTACATATGAATATTGGAACCCATTTATAAATAATTTATTTCAGTGGCACCCGAAAGGAAGAAGACTGTCGGATGCAGCTGTCGTGAATTGCCTCACAATATTTGCGTCATTGAGCAGAAACGTGCAAATCAATCTCGCAAATGTTGCATGGAAGCAAAACGAGCCTGACATAAAACGAAAATTTGCATTGCAATGGTCAAATGTCCTTTGTTGAAGACAGCAGACACATTCCAGGAGACACTTGTGGATTATCCAGGAACCTTTCCTGTATGTGTGTGAAGCTGTATTTTGAGGGCCAAAGAGAACGCTTGTAAACTATCACACCAGTCACTATTTGCTACAGTTAACCTTTTGTTTGTCTGAAATTCCCTACTGAAATTGAACATTTGTCTAATTTCCTAAATAATTGCCGCTGGTATCTAGGTTATTTTATAAGAGTTATTTCTATGTCTGCTATTTTCTCAGTTATTTCGACCTTTGATGAAACAATACTCATTGCAAAGGGTGATTATCGATAAGCTCCCAGTTAAATCAATTGTGGATGTTGGTTTCAAATGCAGCGGTGATGTGTCAGCTAGAATGAAGAATTTATTGTACAGAGGTAATGGTGAACGTAACAAACGATAATGAGTATTATCAGAGAACTGGGTTGCAAGATGTTCACTTCATTGATCATTCTCAAGTTGTTACAAATTACTGAAGCATGAATGAAAAAAAAATAAATAGGAAGATAGTCAGATCCTTCTGCACCAATGGGGAGTATTAAGATCAACATAGCGTAGTGGCAGCACTACGCCTAAAGAATTCAGTAAGCAAAGGGACTAATTTAAAAAAGCCAAAGTTTGTGGGTTTGTTAGCCACTATGACTAACAGGCCACTGCAAAGCACGTCAAAGTCAACTGTTGAAAGATTAGTACTGACTAAAATTTTTGGCCACCTCCTTGTAAGGTCAAGTAAGAAATAACAGAACATGCTTATGGATTAATAAGGACAAAAATATAACAATCTGGCTGCCACCTACATCCTAGGTAGGAACTGACTGGCTGGCATCCTATCAGTAATTAAAATTTTATCCATCACAAGGAATAAGGTTGAAATCCTCTCTGTGGGACATAAAACGAAAAACCAACTAACCTTAATCTGTGAAGACCACATAACATTCATCTGAATTGTCTGAGCTTTCTGAAAGTTACCAGGAAGTATTCAAAGCTAAAAATCTTCGAAAAGGTATTGCAATCATAATAAAAAGCATTATAAGTATCTAGTCTTCTCTGAACGTAGACGATAAAGACAAACCTCTTCTTTGGGGATTTGAACAGCAAATCTGCGATTTTGATAAGCCAATAACATAGCCATTATCCAGTCAGCAGGGCATACAAGGGTTAGGACCAGACATGCTTATATATTTTGCATGTTTTGTTTCATACCGAATCGGAGCGACAACATCTTCAGACGCTAGACATAAAAATGCAAACCGCATTTTTAATTGAGTTTTCCCTTGTAAGAAAAAATCGGGAATCGGGCTGCAATTTTGTTCCGGTTCGCCTCAACTGGTTTTTCTTTACTACTATGAGATTCAGGGTATCTGTAACACGGTTTTTTGGACTTTGCTCCTTGTCAAAGCATATGATCTAGCTGAAAGTTGACATATGTAAATTTTACAACCACACACAAATTTTGTCAGCATTATCAATAACCTAACCCCGATAGTTTTAATTTTTATAGAGTAAAAATGATCTAGCCGACGCCATGGCCAATGATTACGAGCCAAGAGTCAAAAAACATTCATTACGTAAGCAAGGTAAACAAACACCTTTGACGAAATGTTGCCCCGCCCATCCACTAGACAGAAACTCCATCGGTTCTGAAACCCAAAGACTTTATGAATGGCGGAACAATACATAGATGTGGGTGGGGTATCAGTGCTGGCGTAGTAATACTACTATAGCAGTAGTGCCGCAACAGTATAGCAGTAATATACATGAATTAAACGTTTAGGCCAACTGCTGGGGTCCTTGAGGATCATTTAGCACTTCTTGCAACTACTCAAGAAATTAGTTTTTATAGCCAGAAGTTAAATTTTCTAATCCAACAATGCCCATGGTAGCCTTCAGTGTTATCCTGAATTATAACGAGGCGAAAGTGGGTGGAGCCTCATGGTTATCATTCTGACGATAATTATTGGTGAAGGTTTAAAGCCAATATACGGTACCGGCTATTTTTTTTTTTTTTTTTCAGTAAATAGGTAGATAGCCAATAAATAGAAATTGCTTGACATTG
Organism: Macrobrachium nipponense; assembly: GCF_015104395.2. NCBI lineage: Eukaryota > Metazoa > Arthropoda > Malacostraca > Decapoda > Palaemonidae > Macrobrachium > Macrobrachium nipponense. The sequence continues at coordinate 105,687,033 of NC_061108.1, forward strand.
GATATAGCAGTTATCAAATCAAGCTTGTCTACTATGTTTTTGAAAATTACCAACTATTCCCTACATCTTGTCAATCTGATTGTGACCTATAAAGTAGACTGTAATTTCTTAGGAAACCTATTTTGGGAGTTAGACTAATAATCGAAGTGTTTTTGTATTTATTAACATATTTTGTTGGTTTGTTCATTATGACAATTATCAGTGGAGAGGTTCCAGAGTTCATAAAGGTGTACTGCTTTGCTTGTATTTAAATTTGTATGTCATTGTTGCCAGAGGTTTAGCCTTCGTTACGAATAGCCAATCATCCATCGAGAAAGAGGGAAGAAATGCTGTCATAAGTTACGAAACGAGTGCGTTCAACACCTTTTCTCTGAGTAAGTTGGCCCGTCTTCAAAAAAAGTCACTTTTACATTGTAAGTACCAAATTTATTCAACCTACGTAATGCAGAATACAGTCAAAATTTATGTGTAGATATAATATTCTGAATAAGCGTTATATTTATGAAATGCATAGATAAAAAGTTATTGCGAAAAAACCGTTACAGAAGCCCTGAATCTCATAGTAAGTTGTTTGTTGCCCCTTCACCTACAATAATGATTTCTCAGTTCCCATTCTTCAGATAAATAGAACAAATGAAATAACGTCTATGTCTCACAGAGTTGTGGAAATGGAGTGGAATATATAATTTAGGCAAAAAGCCAAGCACTGGGACCTATGAGGTCACTCAGCGCTGAAAGGCCTTTGATTCTATACACGTCTCTAAGGAGAGTTATGTTTTAGTAATTTCCATTGCAATCGAGCTAGTTACATCCAAGATATGGTTTTGCACAATGATTTTAACGCGTCTTTTGGCAGTCACAAAGGAATTTTATGTCTTAAGATTTTGAAGACATTCCCTTGATACCACACTTTTTTTACTCTTGATACCACACTTTCTTTAGACAACAAAGTTATTGTTGTTTACGAGATTTTTATTCATCCTTGACCTATTATGTCAGCATGGAAGGATATTTTTCGTTTATTTCCTTACAAGTATGATTGGTTAGTAGCAAAAGATGGAAGGCAAGTCATCCTTCGCCAGTTACTTACATTCTGTCATTCATCCCGAGGTAGAATTGCTGACAGCCATAACACAGATCCGGAAACGCTTAATAAGTAGTATAGTTTACTGGGAATGACGATGAAGTAGTTCAGTAAAACAAATATTTTTCCTGAATAATTTATCTAAATTCCTGATCCATGACTTCCCTAGCATGGGTGATACTATACTTTATAAACCATAATATTTGGCGATGTTTGAATTTAACTGTCACATAGCTTTCTTACGCAAAGCAACTGAAAAATAAAAACATCATCTAATGCAAGATTAGTTATTGTTTACAAGGGTTCCTAATCTGCTCTAGCATTGTGGAAATGCTGCTCTACTGACTAGCAGTCTGAAGCCAGATGGGGTCTCCACCTTTAAAGAAAACGCCTAAAATGCCGGTATCCTATCTCTAAAAATGACAATAAAGACTCAGGCCAACGGCGAAAAGTGTTCTGTTTTCCAGGCACCAAAGGTTTTATTTCAAAACAACACATTAACGCCTCTAGTGTTTGCAATCCAGCAAGTAAAGCGTGCTGCTCGCATTTACAGCTCATCAGCATCCACTAACTTCGAGGTCCAATGTCGTCATAACACGAATTGTTATATGCCTTTCAGTCAATTCCGTTTTAAACGTTGATAGTCATTAATTCGAGACGACGTCAAAGATATAAAACTTTACTGTGCAATTTTCAGTTTTTGTTATTAATTTTTAAACTCGATTTTCCGACTGTTTAAGAAGAACGATAATCGTTCACTACTTCAATGAGGGAAATCTTTTTTTTACTATGATGGGAATGCTTCCACGGCAGCCAGACCCTAGATAAATGGGTGATAAATGTAGGTCAAATACAAGCATATGCAAGCATCTGAAAGCAGACCATGACGCAAGCTTTTACTGTATGAAGACGCCGTTTTTCTCAATCATGAAAACAAAAACTAAAAAGACGGGTGGGGATGAGAAGGGAAGGATTCGTTATTTTAAAAATTGATAGGTAATGAGAGATGTTATCTATTTCTATTAAATAGATGATGATTTACAAGCATAATGCCAAGCACTGGGGCAACAAGGCCATTCAGCGCTGAAACGGAAATTGACGGTGAAAAGGTTTGAAAGGTGTAACAGGAGGAGAGGCTCGCAGTTGCACTATAAATCAAGTATTAGGAGAGGGTGAAAAGTAAGATGGAAGAAAGAGAATATGAAAGGAGGTACAGTAAAAGGAATGAAAGTACTTGCAGCTAGGGGCCGAAGGGTCTATTAAATAGATGCAGGTATTATTTTTATGAAATCAAGACCAAATACGTTGTCACCTACAACTAGTAAAAAAAATATGCAAAGAATGCTCGAATAATAATGAAATCGAAATAACGCACATTCAACGAATGAAACTAAAAACGAAAGTGGAATTGTTTTAAAGCTGAAATGAATGGAAACAAAAATAAATGTTGTAAAACGAAAGGAATTGAAAGAGAGAGCCTTCACTGGGAGGAATTTAGGAAATAACCCGCCTTCCACCAAGCGTCGGATGCTGCATCTGGCGATGCTGGTTTTCATCCGGCGTCCAATTACCTAAGCATCAGGTAAGATTATTTTCATATATTTCCAACTTACTTCCAGAGAGAAGAAACAAGACTGATGTGAAATTCTTTAAAAAAAAAAAAAAA
>NC_061108.1:105704782-105722282 GCF_015104395.2 Macrobrachium nipponense
TATCCCCATGTAAACATATTCGACCCACTCTAAGAAAAACATTGTCCGCAACAATGATCATTACAGAGACGTAATGATATAATGATAAGACAATGGACTAAGAACCATCGACGTTTACATTGTATGTACTGCAGTTATATCATGATTTTTTATCATGATGAGTAGATTATCTGGTGTCACGACAAGAGTGGTCATCGACACCGAAAAATATTGAAACATACAGAGGAGACAAGGCAACTGGCTTTTTTTTTTATATCAGTTTAAATTTAATTTTGGTATACGAGACTTAAACTGAAAGGCACATATATCAACGTATCAAAAGCAAGTCGAATTTTGAGGCTGACTGAGCCACAAAATTTGTCTCAAAAGATTACGCATATTGAGGAGCTAATTTGGAGGAGGAGGAGGAGGAGGAGGAGGAGGAGGAGGAGGAGGGGGGAGGAGGAGGAGGAGGAATGGGTCAACTACCCATACGAGCATAATTTCAATTTTTTTCACACAAACTACCGTTACAAGAAAAAAATATCGTTTTTACCATCCTGAATTACCTAGACCGTTTTTACGCGTGTCCTGTCAGAAGAGTCAGCAAATCATTCGATAGAGAGTTGTTGAATATAAAGGCTCTCGTTGTCAAGGATGTGTTTATGCTAGGAAATTTTTAATGAAAATTTTCCATTATTCCGCGTCAGTGGGTGTGAACGTCCCTAAAAAGTCGATGGAACGTGTGTAAATTGCTGTGATGTTTTAAATATTATCACATATTTGATTTTATAGGGTAAGGAGCGATTTTGCTCTTGACCGTTTTCTGGGGTCCGGCAAAACTGTTGAAAAGAATAGGTTATTTGCAATTAAAATTAAATATTCTTGTATAACCTCTTAGGAGAAAGATGAACAGAGATAGGGATAAAATGGGACATTCAAATGGACTAGTGATTACTTTCTTTATCAAATTGATGAATATCTAGAGCAGAACTCGGGCTATGTTTCATAAAATCAAATAGTTCTCTCAGGTTCTATTGCCAATAGGAAAAATATGAAATTATGTAATATATGCCCTGGTTTGACTTATTTATGCATCATATATATATATATATATATATATATATATATATATATATATATATATATATATATATATATATATATATATATATATATATATATATATATATATATATATATATATATATATATATATATATATATATATATATATATATGTGTGTGTGTGTGTGTGTGTGTGTATATGCACAATTACATCTATACACACATATACCTACATACATGCATATATACTTATTATATATACATATACATATATATAGCATATATATATATATATATATATATATATATATATATATGCATAATCGTTATCACTATAATATATCATGTGAGTATTCGTGAACACACCTCGAAAGGTCTTTTAGCTCTGAATTGAATAAAAATAAATCCACTCAAATATACAGAAATTATGAAAAACCCCAATGATGAAATGACTCTAATGAAACCAAATCGTTAACTCTAAACCAATTTCTCCAAAACTTCATCTTGAAAATACTAGGTGATAAAAATATATTCTAAAATTTTATTTAGTATTGTTTGTCAGTTCATGAGACATTTTGCTGAAGGCAAATACGGAGGCGGATGTGAAAACCTCATACAAGTATCTTCATACATTTATATCCATAAATATAAAGGTAGATTTTAAAAAAAATCGAAATGGCACCAAGCTGCAGTGAACTGTAGGGAGTTGGCAAAAATCATAAAATGCTCCATTTGGGAAACGGCTGATCCAGGGTAATGGCCGGTGTGACTAACTGACCAGACCGAAACGGTTGTTTGCAAATTTATAAGTTTGCCCGTTTAACCCTCGATTTATGGATTCCAGCGACGTTCCAATCATATTTCTGGTGATATACGAGAACTTTTCGCGCGGAAGGTAATGGCTTCGCATATTGCTCTCGCAAAAAGCCTCGATTGACAGACGATGATTGCAGCCGACCAAATGCTCCCATTACATTCAATAACCGGCAATGCTCCTGGAAATGCTCGCGTCAGCTGGGAAGGCGGCTGTGAGCAGATGTGCGTCTGTATTATTTCATCCGGTTCTCTTCTCTCTTTCTGTGTGAAAATTGGGATTCAAATCGCATGTAGCAGTGACATAATATATATATAAATATATAACATATCTATCCATCTATCTATCTATCTATCATAATCTATCTACTATCTATATATATATATATATATATATATATATATACACATATGAAGAGGTCTTTCACATGTCTTTCACAAGTACCAAGTTTATCATGCCAACGTTTCACATCACATGATGCATCCGCAAGGCTGAAAAATTACAGACTTTGAATGCTAAAAACATTACTTACGCACATAAAGTTGTTTTCCATCCCACTATTTCCACAGAGTCCTTAATAAGCACCTAACACAAAAATTAAACAACCTATTCCCATATATACCGCTCCAAAATTATGTATTTATGCCAAGTTCCCTTTCCTTCACGATAAAATTTTTAAAAAGAAATGTATGAATTTAATTCATCATGAATTGCCAGCTGTTAATTTGAAGTCAATCCCAAGAAATCCTCTAAATATACGCTCTCTTTTCAGAGTGAAGGACAGACTGAGCCCTTCCTTGACATCCAACATTGTTAATAAATATACCTGTCCCAGATGTAGTCTGGGAAACTAAATTGTTGTACGAAGAGGCTTCTCAAAGTCCGTTTCTGCTCCCATCAAGGTGTCAGCTTCAGGACAGGGTGCAGATAATCCAATCCCGAACTATCCAATGTTCGGAATCATTCCCAGATTAGTGGTGCCCGCTTGGACATAAATACTTTTAAGATTGTCGGAACTGCCCGTAAAGAAGATTTAACGCTGTTGGAGTTACTTTTTATAAAAACTATTGTACCAACACTAAACACCTAATCGTCGTCCACACAACTGTTTATAGCATAATTGCCTCTTTGTTTACCCTCCACGTTCGTCTTAGGTATTTTTCGTATGTTTATTTTCTCCCTGTCTTTTTAGTCACTTTTTAACTCTTACCTTGGTAGGTGTTCCTTTCAAGTTCCTGCTTTAATTTTTATATTTGTAAATGTGATTTTTTTTTTAGATTTTTTATGAGCGTAAGTGATGTTTTTAGCATTCATAGTCTGTAATTTTCCAGCCTTGAGAATGCATCATGTGATGTGAAACATTGGCATAATAAACTTGGTACATGTGAAAGACATGCCTTTAGCTCTTCAACCTGGATGTTGGTAGGGTCTGCTACCCACATGATTCTTCTTCTTTATATATAAATTATATTATATATTAATATATATATATTATTTTTATATTATATATATATATATATATATATATATAGTAAATATTTTTTTAAATTATATATTTTTAATTATTAATTTATTATATTAATATATATATCTTTATGTGACGATCTCTTACACAAGCACGCGCACACACACATACACACACACACACACACACACACACACACATATATATAGTATATTATATATATATATATATATCTATATATATATATATATATATATATATATCACCTACGGGGAGGGGGGGGGGATGTCGCCATCATGACTACAGTATTAAAGTGAGGCCTCGAAAACCTTTTTCTTAAACCCAGCAGACATTGGGACCCATTTACAGTCTGACAGAAAGCGGGCCACGAATCACGCACGAAATGTTACCCAAGTGCGGCTCAGTTCAGACACGAAACTCTTTGGTCGACTGCTTTCCAGTTCTGTAACTGAAGGCAGATCAGTAATTCTAATGTATTTCGAGATGAGGGAAAAACAACAAAGGAGTTGGTGAGGTGACTATTAATTGTTTTGTTTCAAAAAGGCACTGTGACAGAGGAGACTGTACGAATTATTGGAGCGTGAAATTAATTAGCATACCAGATCATTAATTTTGTAAGAGTTTATTTGGAAGAAGAAAGACCGAGCGATTGATAAAACGGAAAAATTGTGTGGGAAGAGTGTATGTAGGAAGTTTCTTGTGTACCATTTATGTGAGGAGTTTGAAAGTACAAGGAAAAGATGCATTTCTATTAACAGACGTAAAACAAGATTATTATATGATAGATAAGAAGGCATTATCAAGGTTGTTGAAGAAACATAGACCATCAGTTTCTGATAGTAATTAAAAGTACCCATGGCAGAAGCAAATCGTGTTAAAATACCCAAATGGGAGGGGGATAATCTGGTGTCAAATTTGGTCTGGAATAAGAGCATCCTATTTTCCATGGTCCTTTAATATCTTTCGGGATGGGGTGGACGCGAGAAGTCAAAGAAGTGATCGGAGATGAGTGTCCAAACTTGCAGGGTAAGAATATGACTTGTGAATGAAGTTTGGAATGATTGATGTTTCAAGTGAAAAAGCGCTAATTGGGATGAGAGAAAAAAAAATGTTCAAACTACTTAAAGACTTTGCTGACTAAAGATTTTGAGAGCGCTTGCAAGAAGAGCAATTTGAGATTAGATTTCAGACGAAGTAAGTTATGAGGACCAGGAAGATGAAGCAAAGATTTTAATACGTATTTAGGAAAATAATTGAAGTAGATTCCAATAGCAAATTAAAATGTACGTAACAGGAAATATGTCAAGGACAACATCATGGATTTGTTGACGCAACTCTCCTTTAAGGGGCAGAAGCAATGATGCTGAGAACGAATGAGAGAAAGGATATGGAAACCACAAAGATGAAAGGTTTCTGTATTAATGTGACAAGTTAAGTGAAAGCTTGAGAATATAGTAGAGATATTTAGAAGAATGATAAGAGTGGGGTAAAGGGTCTTTCTAATTGTTTAGGTGGTGTTTGGTTATTTTGGATAAACAGGGGAAGGCAGGTCGATGACAAGAAAAATACAATTCGCAATTGCTGCTAGGCAACTGGAGAGGGGAGCCTCGATTCGCTGGATCGCTTTTTGAAAGAAGAGAAGCCAAAAAAAGGCCTTGATATCCAAGGAGAATGAGAATGAGCAGAAGACAAAAGTAAATGGCGCAGTGTGTGTGTGTGTGTGTGTGTGTGTGCGTGTGTGTGTGTAGTCTATTTGTATATGTATATGTATGTGCATTTATATATATATGTATATGTATATATATATATATATATCTTAATATATATATATATTATATAAAACTATACATATATAAATTTATATAAAGACAAATATATATACTACTTGCATGGCATAAATAAATTAATTAATATATATATAAATATATATATATATATATATATATAATATATATATGATATATATATATATATGTATAACAGAATCACGAAAGTTAGGAACGTGATAAATCCATAAATAAAGATAAATGCCACGAAGGAAAAATAAACGAAGGAGTCTGCGAGATCTTTCGGCTGAAAAGCCCTTTACTTAAGCAGCTACTGACAAAAATACGAGAAAAGACAATACAAGAAGGTTCGTATAACTGACAGATAGGGATTATAGAAGGATTAGTGCCTAGAATCCGACACACCTGGAAGATAAGAAACCTTCCCAAACAAGCATAAACAGAGGGTGCAATTAAAGGTTTAAGACAATCATCTCAGATACAATCTCCAGACAATTAAGGATTATAGGTGACAGCTATACGGAACCTGGTAGACAAAACCATATTCACAAAAAAATGACAGACATACATTACAATAAAAAAATTTTTTTTTTTTTTTTTAATAACTCTAAGGCAACTGATTTTTATTTAAGTCAGTAATTATATATTTGAGGTCATTCTTAAACATGTTACAGATACAAGGGTCTAAATGAAAAAGGCCACGACTAACATTGAAATTACAATGAAAAGTAAGTTGTATTAAAGCAGATTCTAAAAGATTTCGTGATAAGACATCTCTTGACCGTGCAATTACTGAACTGTCAATCCAACCACCGAATTAATTGGATTGACAGTTCAGTAATTGCACGGTCAAGAGATGTCTTATCACGAATCTTTTAGAATCTGCTTTAATACAACTTACTTTTCATTGTAATTTCAATGTTAGTCGTGGCCTTTTTCATTTAGACCCTTGTATCTGTAACATGTTTAAGAATGACCTCAAATATATAATTACTGACTTAAATAAAAATCAGTTGCCTTAGAGTTATTAAAAAAATTTTTTTTTTTTTATTGTAATGTATGTCTGTCATTTTTGTGAATATGGTTTTTGTCTACCAGGTTCCGTATAGCTGTCACCTATAATCCTTTAATTGTCTGGAGATTGTATCTGAGATGATTGTCTTAAACCTTTAATTGCACCCTCTGTTTATGCTTGTTTGGGAAGGTTTCTTATCTTCCAGTGTGTCGGATTCTAGGCACTAATCCTTCTATATCTATCTTTCCGTATCATTCCATTTCTCTTGTAACTTTCATAACTAAGTTACATTTTTGCCATAAAATAGATTTATATTCTATTGCACTCTCTGATACCTTAAATCACTATTATCTAGCAACACCAACAGCAAATTCAAATTTCTTCAGTGTATCTTATAGGTATTGCAAAACATAAGTTCGTTTTTACAATGAATATTAGATACCTTTAACCAATAGTTATATACCTAATGAAACTTTTTTTTATATAATCCATCAATATCAGTGGCATAATATCAACTTGTTTCCTTAAATTATCTAAGAATTAGGGCCGAGGCTTTATTCGAACAATCCTAAAATTCAGGATTATTTTTTGTCAAGTAAAATAACGATAATTATGATTATTATGATTAATCATTATTATTAGTTTCCAGTAAAAAAGGGTAATTATTATTACTGTAATTATCATTATTATTCGTTAAGTTGAAAACAATCAGTGACGAATAAGCCTAATTATGATAATTTTTTTCTAATAATGTAGTAAAATCTCAAATTACGTTCAGTTTACAAGAAAATTATGAAAAACATAAAATTCTGATTATTATGTTAATTAATAATTCGATCCCTTTACATTTAACGTAAAAATCTAAAAGAAATGTGTTAAATGCATATACATATATATATTAGATATATATAATATATATATATATATATATATAGAGAGAGAGAGAGAGAGAGAGAGAGAGAGAGATAGAGAGAGGAGAGAGAGAGAGAGAGGAGAGAGAGAGAGAGAGATTGCAATCCCACTTCACAAAGCTTAAATAGAGTTCGGTCCTACAGACGGAACTCATTCCTACTCAAGTAGGCCAACAGTTGGTAGACTCATCTCAAAGTAATTACAGAAAACAAGAAATATAATGCACTAGTAGGCGACCTCATCCTTGGAAAAGGCCTATATTGGTTAATATCGTTGTTAATGATAAATCAGCGCTCATTAAATATCAGCATCACAACTCTTTGACTTGAGAGGTGGTGTTTTTTTCTTTTTTTATCAACAGCGAATTAGTTTAAGACCAAAAAAAGGTTTTACCTAACTCCAATATTCGAAATATCCTTCTTAAGACTACAGAACCCCAAAATGAAGGGGTTTGTATGAAAATAGCAATGAGTTTCACGCAAACACATTATCATACCTGTTAAGAAAGTCAACAGTTTTCTTGTATCAAAAAGCTCATTAGCACGAACATGAAGTACAAAAACCTACCTTTCATAATGATGGTGTTTCTCGGATCTTGAAAATACTTCGGAAGGTTTATATTTGCACATCATGGAAGTTGATGACTGGCCCTCATACCTAATCGTAACTTCAGTGCACAATCTGTAAGAATGCTAAGGTTAATGACAGATTTGGGTCCGCACCTCATTAAGAACGTCTATCAAAGTAAAATCGCTCTATATACATATATACATTATATATATACATATTATATATATATCTATATATATATATATATATAATATACATATATCTATAAATATATATGCATGTATATACATTATATATATAATGTGCGTATACATACATATATTAGGGCTTGTGCCTTGTATGATAAGGCGCCCTATGAGGTAATGTTAGACTAGCGATAATCTTACGCTAAGTCGGTTGGTATTGCACTTCCATCTTCAATGGAGTGTCTGGGGGTTTGTAGATCACTTACGAAGTCGGTATTATCTTGTTGGTTATTACGACGATGTGTTAAACTCATGGTGAGGAGGTTCTTATAGAAAACACGAAATATAAAAATATATGTATTCTTCTGAAGTTTTACATGCTGAAGATCAGATATGATTGTACAAGTCTTCTAATAACGATAGCTTGATCGCTTCTGCCAATGATGATGGCTAATCCTATTCCTCTACATGATAAAGCTTAGGTAAAGAGGTACAGGTCTTCTAATGACGATAGCTAACTCTGTTCTGCTTGTCTACCATCTCTGTTACAAGTTATGAAGGAACAGACAGTAGTTCGAACATATGAACATACATACAAATGACATAGTTTCATACGAACACACAATCAAAATGAGACACGCTACAGATCACGTAGGCCGTTTGAATTATAGGTCGGGGTAGTTGATTCAAGCAGGGAGCTTGGACTAATGTTTATAAACAATTGAATGACTACAGGTGACGGCATGTTATCTTAGCCTACATACTTATTGTATACGTCATCTTTAGCGTCTCTAGTCTGATCACATTCCTGCAAGCAATCTTTTATATATATGGACTAACATTCCATATTATTATTATGTAAACACTTACATCAGCTCGGTCAGCTACCAAAACCAACTACTGAATATTACTCAAACTTGACTTGCATTTGACTTATAGGAGTGTGATACAGACACTATGTGAATATATATATATAAGTAAATAAAAATTCATTGTGTACATGAATTGATTCAAGTAATAAAATATAAAACAATGATATTGGTAAATAATAGTGATCACGTGATATATAATGATACAGTTTTTTCACTTCATCGCATTAAGATACATATGCTACAGAAAATACTAAAGTACTCTGATAATTGCATAGAATGAAGATTAACATGATTAAAATCATATTTTAACTGATAAAAAATTTCATATATGAATTGATAAAATTATTAATGTTTATGCTGATTGATTCGTTGATGTTTATGCTAAATGTTATATATCTGATTCATTAATTCATATACTAACTCATAAACAACTGCAGATATAGGTAAGATAAAAAGGTAACAGATTGATTATAGCTACCTGATTTGTTTATACATATGTATATGGATTCATATAATTATGATTAATATATGTGCACTTTAAATAGATTCCTATTGCGTACACGCAAAGATATATTTCAACTCTGTTATTTATGATCATTTATATATAGATTCCTAGTGCGTACACGCAAAAAATATATTTCGATTCTGTTATTTATGATCATTTATATATAGGATACATGATACTTTATATATATAGGATACATGACCGACGTTATACTACTTCACTTTTAACTAGCGTTCGAACAACTTTTCGTCCATTACACAGTTCCAGACAACCACCTATAGCCCAATGAAACGGCCTATTTCACAGGGTTAAAACAAGGGGAAAATTTGCCTGGGCGGGTCCAACGTTCTATTTTTGCGCTCATACTTGTTCTCTGCATCCTAAGCTACACGATTACGTTCGCGATGAATAAAAAAAAAAACATCCCCAGCACGAGTCCTTCGCCAGCAAAGTAGAGTTGAATATCCTTCGGGTCGTAATTTGTCGGAAGTATGTCCCTTTTTGTAGTCGATTCCGACAGCCGCCGGAGCGTTCCGCATTAAAACGAGATTAACGACGAGATACGGTGTCGGTCGAAGAAGTCCATGATGGTGCTTATTCCTTTCACATTGTAGGCGGTTGTTACTCGACTGCCGTCGTCCGCAGCGACGAACGATTTTTCGAAGTTGCGATGTGAAATTCTCGTACTGCAGGATACTGTAACCAGGTTCCATTAATCAGCCTGCAAGTGAAATTATACTTGTCACAAGGGCAAAGTAAATTCAGACGACATCCAAATACAGGGGAGGGGAGAGAGCCATTTAGACCAGACTTAACCCACATGAATTCGCTGATATTTTGGAATTCAAAAGAGTCCGCTGTACAAACTTTTTTATCCATGGCATTAACAATGAGTGAACCTATCCAGGTCTATGAGGACTGTAAAAATATCCATAATTATAAAAAATAAACAGATATTCAATACGAATCCCAAAGAAAATTCGATATTACTGGTAGTAAGTTACTAGACAAAGAAGTGTGAAACGGAGCTATTTGTAAGATTGCCAGGCAACATAAGAGTCAAAGAGAAGATTAATCATGATTCTGTATTTCTCTATGCTAACTGAAATTAAGTTGTGATAAAATCTGATCCTATGTGCCCTAACAAAAGTTTCATATTCAAGTTTCCCGTCGCATCCTCTGAGGTTAATTTTAAAAACATTATTAATAGGTAGGAGATGCAACGAAAAAACCCACTATGTAACTAATTTCTAAATAAACTTTGGGTTTTTCAAGAAAATGTGACATTTTCCCATGAATGTTTTACTTGAATTGCAATAGGCTAATGTTGCAAGTAAATATATCATATACATATCTTGATACCTCTAAATGTCTATGAGGTTCAGAAAAAATTAATCCATTTTGTTGTTATAGAAATCCTATTTGCTTATTTTGTTATTAATTTAGACACGTCTGCCTCGCCCATGAGATGTTCGGGCTAGGCATTCCTTTCTCCAGTCAATCTGCTTTTGCAAGCAGAGACGACACACAGATGAAGCCTGTGTAAGCAGATTATTGAGGTTAAAAGGAACAAATGCTGATACGGCAATGATGACGTCGTCACTTGGCAGGAGATTGCTCTCAGCCAGCTAAGAGTTACGTTACTTGCTGTAATAAATACGACTTTAGGATAAATTTTTTGTTTTTTTAATACTCGACCCACATGAGAAGAATGTCTGAAAAAAAAAAAGTACCAAAATTGAACAATATATTAGTTTCATGTTGGAAATCTGCATAATTGTAATTATGTTAAATTAAATATTCCTTATTCAAACTATATGAAAAAGGTTTCCATACAAATTCTATATATATTATTAGCCCTGTATAAGATTCATATAGGATTATTTCATAGATAACATTTTCACTTCTAGACTTCCTGACTTTAAAATCTCTTTTATTTTATTTTATTTTATTATTTATTTTTTTATTATTATTATTATTATTTTTTTTTTTTTTTTTTTTTTTTCATTGACTACGAATATAAATCACCGGGACAGACAATATGTCAGTAGGTTTTGGATATGTGTTTGAACTTTTAGCTTATTTGTCATTACTAAAGCGTTAAGTTAGAGTTCAAATCTTTACGCATATATATTTGGATATTTAATTAATCTATGGTTACGTTTTGCTTATTGATTTTATCGTGATTCCTTTTTTATTATAATTTGTAACCCTTCCGACTTCTTACGGAGTGTATTATATTGACTCCACTTGTATCCATATTTATTTTATTTTTTATATTTATTTATTTATATTTTTTTATATATATTTGATAAATTAATGGTTGGCTTGAATATGTGGAAAGTGTTTCTAGCGGCGTACCGTATAAGGCTACTTGCGGCATCAATTCTATAGATACAAGATATAAATGATAAAGGTATTTAAAACCGCGAGAACCGCTATAATCCAGTTCGGATCCAATATCACGAGTTGTAACTCGTAAGACATTGACACTTCCTATTTAATTATCAGTTATTCTACCAAACCGATTGACTCTGGGTGATAAAATATATTATTGGTTTTCTTAATGGAAAGGAATTCACACAACGTGTTAAGGAGATTATTATTGATTTACACCACCCGAGTCACAGATTATTATGTGTTGAATTCCATATTTACTGATTTAGCACTCATAAATATTCGTAACGCACTCAATTGCGGTGTTTGTTTTTAGTGCTATTAATTCTATATAACGTGTCAAGGAACTATTAACACTAAGAAGTGTTTATTCCCTCTGTCAGACTCGTAATTCTGTTAATAATTCTACGTATATTCTTTCAAGGATTGATTTGGCACAGGATAGGCCCTTAAACTGACAGGTGTCTTAGTGTATCCCTTGTTTTCATGACACGTGTTACAATTAGTTATGTGCTTTTTATATCTGTAAGCATTGTAGGCCAGTAAAACAGTGATTTGGCTTTCTGTGACATAGTAGGGAACCCTGGATGACGGAATGCAACCAGTTTAGGACGATTGGTATGAAAGAGATTATTACTACTACCTGGTCGTTAGTCACCTGCTGTGTTCTTCGGGTTTTCCTCGTCACGGACCTACATATAATACTACATTTGATTACATAATTCTGATACACATACTTTAAATATACTTTTGCTTTAGGGTTTCTGCTCGAAGTGTTTATTGTTTTTGCCTATCGCTGTTGACACTTGCTTTGTTCAGTTTGTAACAGTTCTGCGCTCCAACCCAGATATTCAATGCTCGCGATCTCTTGGGTTAAGGAATTTTCTTGTTTAGATACGGTTTTAACAATAGGCACGGATGTTTCTATATCTTTTAGTCCAATTAATGGTTCTTTGCTATATGGTGCGGGATTGCGGGATAATGCGTCAGCTATGATAATTGCTGTCCCAGGTAGATATCTTATCTTGGCTCCAAAGACCTGAATGATCATTTGTCACCGAGTTCCTTTTGGACTGTGATTAAAGCCTTTGAAAAACTCGGTAAAGGACTCATGTTCAGTAAGGACTTTATCAGGATAGCCATAGATTATGAACTTAAGATGTACTAGTGAGTTAAAGATACCTAGCCCTTCCTTGCCTATTACTGTATATTTACTTTCAGAGGGCTTTAGTTACGTGAATAAAAAGCTATAGGAAAGAACTGTATCACATTACTGAAGTAGTATCCCTCTTACCCCTTGGTCTGAGGCGTCTGTTGCAATAAAAAAAAAATTCCTTATTTAAATCAGGGATTTTTTAAGTTAGGTAAGCTGCATTATTCCGCTTTTAAGATATCGAACGCCTGTTGATGCTTTTTAGACCATAATCAATCTACGCTCTTCTTCGTAAGATCTGTTAAAGGAGCTGTCATGATTGAAGAGTTACATATTTGCATACGATTGTAATACCCACTACAGCGCAAAAGTGCTGTATCCCCCTTTTACGTTAATAAGTACCGGAAAGTTATGAATAGCCGGCACCTTACCATGGACTACTTTAAGACCTTGACTAGACACATAAAACCTAGATAAACATGTTCGGTTTTTTAAAACTCACATTTAGATATTTTACTCTGAGATTATTTGTCTTTGTCTCTGTAGCACTAGCTCTAGTTTATGTGAATGTACTTCTAAGGTATTAGAAAAGATTATAAGACCAACCAATAGGCATGTAGGGTATCCCCTAAAAGTCTCCAAACACTATATTGTAATTGGGGCGCAACGTAAGCCGGAGGAATACGTAAAAATTGATAATGTCCCCTGAGTGTGCTGAAAACGGTGTATGAGGTACAATCACTTAGGTAATGGTATCTGGTAAAAGCCTTTAAGTAAGTCCAAGTTGGTGAAAAAAAAAATTTATTCTAACCTAACAGAGATAAGATGTCGTCGGTACATCGCACTGGAAACTATCGGGAGTCGTTTCCTTGTTTAAGCGACAGAAGTCTACGCAGATACGCCAAGTCCGATCTTTTATGACATGACGTTTGAGGGAAAAATTATATGGGCTTATTTGATTTCCTAATGGCTCCTATTACTAACATTTTTCAACTTCGTCATTTATCTCTATTTTGAAATTTCATTGAGAGTCTACACGAAGGTACGTATATAGCTTTATGTTTGTCCTTAGACCGTATTTTGTGTTAAATTACATCCGTTTTTTTCCCAGAGATCACTCGCTAGTGGAGAAACTTCCTGGTATTCAGATAAAAGATAAAAAAAAAAAAATTTCTGCTGAATCACCTCTGCTTGAATGACTTTACGGATATTACTTTAGATAGATTATCAGAGAGATTCATCTACGACTGGTTGGGCGGGATTAAAAATTAGCAACAATAAAAAAAAATGCGATATTTATAACTTCCGTATCCACGATATGTATACGTTTGTGGATCACTAGATTAACTTGTTGCTGTGTCAACCGTGTCTAGGGCTTTGTTCGCGGAAATCGTTATATTTCAGAGTGTCGGGAAGGATTAAAATTTCATTTCCCAGCAAAGTCTTTTTACACGCACTAAGACATTCGAGGGTGCATGCTTCTCGAGATTTTGCGTGCAAAGTGCGACTGCGGTTGTGGGAGAATTCAGTTGGGTCATTTGAACAATGTTACGATTTATGAGACAAATGTATAGTTCCTTTATATAAGTTATTACTTGATTAACTGTCTCTTTATGTTCAAACGGATTTCAATATGTTTGAAGGTTTATAGGATTTTCCTTTGATAAACACGCCTTATTTTGCAGGATGTAAGATAATATTTTGTATACCCCTAGATGGATCTTACAATTACACTACATACAGATCAACGTTTTTTATAACTATAGAGGTATCTGTAAGCGCTCGCTTATCCGGACTTCTCATTAGGGAAGTTCGAACAACAGACGGTGAGTCCGCAAATACAGGATATTACGTGTACTAAAGAAATAAAACAAGATATTCTAATTTTTACGGCGCGTACAGTCGGGCTTTATCCACCACTACTTATAATAACTTACGTATTAAAAAAAAAACGAAAACCTGCTCTGATTACTTTATACGGTCGTGTGTTTCATAGGAAAATCCTTTTTAATTCAAAAAGATATTGGCATGTATGAACCAACATCGCTTTTCCCCACTCTGCTAGAGTCGCTTATTGTGTGGAATTTGCTATGCTTTGAACACTTCGGCAGTTTTTGACTGACCTTGACCGCTTGACTAGGTGACACAGTCACCGAGTTTGCTTGTTTGATTCTGAACGGGCTACTGTTTCTATTTTTTTTTTTTTATAATAATTAAGATCCTTCTCTTTATTACCATCGGCAACGTATTGTGTGTTTTTAGCATTATGTTGCTGGTTACGTATAAAGCAACGAATGACGAACTATTAGGAACTGAGCGATTACTAATAAGACAAGTTATCACTACTGCATTCAATATTAACTGTTTGTACTTCATTCTTTGCTAAAATTTGAAATAGTGAGGGATCCTGGTCAGCGCATTTAGCCTGATGAAAGTTTTTTACAGACATGTTATTCCTTGCAATCCAGCCATATTTTTAAAATTAAGTTGAGTCATTGAGGTTCGATATTTTATTTAACTCAAAAAACTCAAGGCTAAAACTGCGATCGGGACTTTGCAAAGGAGCATTTATTGTCATGACCCGAAATAGTGTTACCTCTAATTTATCTAGATTTGTACGGGTGTTCCACTTGTTTTTGTGTGTTTTCTAATCACTACGGTGCCTAACGACCATATCCATGCATCTGTATAAATACAGACGTCCACTGCGTAAACGCATATTCACTGTTTAATATGATTTGTTACGTAAGGGATTAATAATCACCCAAAATGATAAAATTAACATAGTATATGATTATGATATTTCAGTAGAACTTCTGGAAACAGACACTCAAAGATAAAAACTCGCAGTAGCAATATCTCAATGATGTAGATAATTTCTGTAAAAAAAATAAGATTAAGAATGTCTCGTAACTTCAGCCACAGGAATAACGAAATTCGACCTGCAAAGGAAACACTCAAAGTTACTCCAAATGAATAAAAAATTGTACTTAGCTTGCTTTTGTGGGAAGTCACGGTGTTCCGATAACGACACACGGCCTTGGTCCTCCTTCTCTATTTAGCGGATGACCCGGTTTGGCTTCAGTTTCCCCCGTGCGCGTTATTTCTATGATTCGAGCCCTTGAAAGATCCGATGCTGCAGACGCGTTCGGTTTGTTTCTTGAAGTGCCGGAAACGCTCACTAACGATGTTTTCTTGAATGATTCTAATGAGAGACGAAGCTTGCGTTGCCGTAGGAAAAAGACACGTCGGTTTTGTTTCTTGAAGTTATTCACTAAACGATGATACTAAGTTGCTTGACGAATCTTGTTGTTTTCTGAAGTCGCTCACTAACGATGATACTAGGTTGCTTGAAGAATCTGCTGCTTTCGTCGTCGTTGACTTCATGATTTATTATTCTGTTTTATCTTCGGAGAAGTTGTAGAGTCCTTCTGGTACGCTGGCCACCAATATTAGGGCTTGTGCCTTGTATGATAAGGCGCCCTATGAGGTAATGTTAGACTAGCGATAATCTTACGCCAAGTCGGTTGGTATTGCACTTCCATCTTCAATGGAGTGTCTGGGGGTTTGTAGATCACTTACGAAGTCGGTATTATCTTGTTGGTTATTACGACGATGTGTTAAACTCATGGTGAGGAGGTTCTTGTAGAAAACACGAAATATAAAAATATATGTATTCTTCTGAAGTTTTACATGCTGAAGATCAGATATGATTGTACAAGTCTTCTAATAACGATAGCTTGATCGCTTCTGCCAATGATGATGGCTAATCCTATTCCTCTACATGATAAAGCTTAGGTAAAGAGGTACAGGTCTTCTAATGACGATAGCTAACTCTGTTCTGCTTGTCTACCATCTCTGTTACAAGTTATGAAGGAACAGACAGTAGTTCGAACATATGAACATACATACAAATGACATAGTTTCATACGAACACACAATCAAAATGAGACACGCTACAGATCACGTAGGCCGTTTGAATTATAGGTCGGGGTAGTTGTCTCAAGCAGGGAGCTTGGACTAATGTTTATAAACAATTGAATGACTACAGGTGACGGCATGTTATCTTAGCCTACATACTTATTGTATACGTCATCTTTAGCGTCTCTAGTCTGATCACATTCCTGCAAGCAATCTTTTATATATATGGACTAACATTCCATATTATTATTATGTAAACACTTACACATACATACATATGCATGCATGTATTTATGTATACGGAAATAGACATTGTTCAATAATAACAAAGGGATCTAATTCGTTTTTAAGCTCCATACACCAGTTCTTCAAAATCTTTAATATATTTCGACCCCTGCATATTGTCTCTACATTTGTATCCATTAATCCTTATTTATTCATTAAAATCTAGTTTTCACACACAAGTTACAGAATCTGTTATGGCTATTTACATTATGAATTGTTGCTTAAAAGTTGACATCGTTGCCGGTGGTAAAAATATTAAGCTAATATCTTCACTCGGAAATACTATATCCGTATATAAAATTAACTTACTGTCCACTCCTGGTTCATCTCGATTATCTTAGATTCCATCAAACAGGACATGACAGAGAGAGAGAGAGAGAGAGAGAGAGAGAGAGAGAGAGAGAGGGGTACTTGGGAGAAGGTAGTTTATCAAGCTACCATGGCTGTAAGTGGTTCAAAGTGCCGTAGTTTTCCAGTTGGTGTTTTACCTTAATTATATTTGCTTGAAACTTTTCCGCGCTTTCCATCTGGTAAAAGCCAAAATGTCTTTG
>NC_061108.1:105727282-105734782 GCF_015104395.2 Macrobrachium nipponense
GGGGCGTGTTTAGAATAGACGCATTCATCTTTGTTTAACATGTAAGTGTGTATAGAAAGTTTTCATGCATACGAAACTGTGCTTGGATTGCATTTTTGCTTGGAGACAAAGAGCGCCCACTTGTTCTTGTGGGCTCAGCAAATTTCTGCTAACGAATGTAGAAGGGCATTGCAAGGTGGGTACTGGCCTGCCTCGGGGGTATTGCAAGAGGAAGGCGACTGATGGCCTGCCTCGGGGTGTTACGGCCTCTGAGAGAGGTCCGCTTCAGGTTTGATATGAAATAAATAAAAAAAAATATTTCAACACCAACAGTTGAAACTGGGGATATGAATATAGAAAGAAACACTAACACAACAAAGGTTTATTTACAAGCTTACTAACATAGGTAAATGCAGAATGGTATCTCCTATTTACATAAAGAGAGAGAATCTTACACTGCATGTACTGAGGGAATAGTGAGGCAATTCAAATACTTGCTAGTCAATTTGGCAATTCGAAGCGATGGCTTCCCAAAAGGAAAACGGTGATTGCAGACGTCCTCTTGACTCCGTATTGCAGAAACTAGTCTTCTTGTAAGGCAGGAACTCCCCAAAACCTCTAGCAGGACCTTTTCTTCTCTGAAGTCTGCTCGACGTCGAGATAACACGAGATAATTCGTCCACTCCTGAAGACGACTAGACCAGTATCCAACCAACTCTCGAGCAACTTTTTTTTCCTGATCCTTCGTCGGTCCATTTCTCTCTTATCTCTCACGGATAATCTCTGCTGCTGCTGATCTCTCACTGATAATCTGATCTGTGGCTCTTACTAAGGATATCTCTCTGTGACTAACTGGAGTCTCTCTTTTACGATCTCTGCTTTTTCCTGCTACGACCGTCGTATTTATACGGTACTCTGGGGGTGGAGCCTACGCCGAGCGTCACAGACTCGTGAGATTTCCAGAACTTCCTAGATGAATCTAGACGAGGTATTGCATCAGAGATCACGGCGTTTCTCCCGACACATTGGCACGTGTTGAGCTCCACAATACGCCCGACGATTCCAGAACAGCCGCGAGAACAGGCGCCTCCAACACGGGCACGAAAGCCTCTTTGCTGCCGAACTTCTCAAAAATGCGTTCTCCTTTCCTTTAACTTCCTTTGCTATGAAGCAATTACCATTACACAGGGGTATTGCAAGGGAGGGTACTACTACTGGTGGCTTGCCTCGGGGGTATCGCTTGACAGGGGGGTGGTCTATCGCTCAGTGGAGGGCAAAGTTCTCTTTTTTTTTTTTTTTTTTCTCAGTGGAGGGTGAAACTTTTTTTTTTCTCAGTGGGGATGAACTCCTTTTTTTTCTGTGTGTCGGGGCATCAGGGACGAATTTGCCCTTGAAAATGATTTTCCAATGCCAAGACATCAGCTCATTGATTAGTTGATGAAGTGAGATGCTCGTAGAGTCGTTTTTTTAGAAAAGAGATTTTCTTTCTCTTGGATGAAGAGAAAAGGAATTGAAATGCATGGGATGTGTATAAGTTTTCCTTATACTTTGGAAGGCACAAATATAATGGGGACACAGTGATTATTTTTTTTTTTTATTGTGTTGGAGGGATTACTTTAAAAATGCCGATAAGTGGTGTTGTGTCTGTGTTGTATCTGATGATACCGGTGAGTGGTGTTGATTGGTGTTGCATCTGGTGTTGATTGGTGTTGGTTGGTATCATGGGGTTTGGCAATACTAGTGTATGCTAGGGGAATTGCACCCTTACTTGAGATCTTTGCAGGAGAATTATTACTGTGGTGAATTATTGCTATTATTATTAATAATTGTTATCATTACTTGAGATATTTTATGGGAGGGTTACTTAAGTAGAATTATCATTAATTGAGACATATTTTACGAGAAGTTTGGGATATTTCATGGGAGATTGTTTTTATAATTATTACAGATAATTATATCATGGAGAATTATTACAATGAATTATGGGAGAAGTTTTGTGGTTAATTATTTATTGAGTTTTTGTAACTTTAGAGAATATGTTAGTAGTTCATGAGTGATGAGTCTGGATGAATTTTGCTGAATCTTGGTGAATGGACAAGCATTAACATTGTGTGATGTTTTTTATACTAATACTAGTAATTTTGATGATAGCAATTTTTGGTTATACTGCTGATAGTGATATTTCTGATCCTGTTTTTTTTTAAGTTACTAATACGTGGGTGCTGTAATACTATCAAGGGTGGTGAAATCTTTTTTTGAATTTGGGAGGAACTAACAACATATTTTTTTTTTCTTTTTTATGAGTTCAGCAGATAATTGCTTGACATATGTGAGTTACGGGTGATAGTTAACAATGCCGTTGATTTTTCTTTTCTCCTTTTTTGGAAGTTAGCCATCGCTGACACAAGTTTTTCATATCATGGGTGAATTTGAATTTATTTTTTCTCTACAGTTTGCGGGAATATTTTTTTTTTTAGTATCTCAGTTCGTGACTTAGAGTCATAATTCGGGAATGTGAACATGCTTGTGTTTTCAGCTGTTTGATGCTGCAGAGAGATTTATGGGAGAATTTTTGCATTTTTTTGAATGCATACGTAATGGCACTACATTTTTTTCTCTGGATATTTGTGTTCCAGAAATTGTGAGTTTTTTTTTTGCACAATACCTTTGTTGTATTTGTGACAACTTTGCCAGAGATAGGAAACTTGGTCAAGTTTTCTAATGGCCTATGTCGTAGTGCATATGGAGAAGTCTTTGCTTAGACACTTTGAATTTGGAGTTTTGTTATAATGAGTTGTGGCACGTTGGTGATTTTTTCTAGAATTTCCTAGACAGTTTTATTTGCCGAGTTTTTGCCCTTTTTCAGCAGTTATGCTAAGGAGAGAGTTTATAGCTTTTGACTATAACATTGAGTTATTCTCTGGAGAATTGGAGGTATATTATTTTGGAGTTATAATTTGAGATATAATATATTGGAGGTATATTTTTGGCCATTTGATATTTGCCTATGGTGGTATGAGCTATGTTTAGTTCAATTATTTTGCAGCCATCTTTGTTGCAAATGGAGACACATTTTTTAGGAGATATATGGGGCAATATTTGTGAGTGTGTGAGCTGGATGCTTTGAGTGCACATTTATTTGGAGATTGGAGATAGAGTTTCATTTTTGATACTCCCGCTTGGACATTTAATATTTTTCGGAGACCCGTTTTATTCCACATGGAATTATTGGTGAAATAGAGGTAAATATTTTTTATTTGCCGAAATAGAGGTGAATATTTTTTATCCCTTGAGTGGTGTTTTTTTTATTAACACATGGTCCTTGGAGAAATAAGAGGGGATATGGTGGTGTGGTTACTAATTAAATGGAGGAAATATTTGTATCACCGGAGTGGTTTTATTATTAATATGGTGAAATATATATATGGAGGTGGAATTAATCTTTGGCGGGTCACCTTTTTTGTGGTTATGACTTTTTTCTGGAGTTTTTTTCGAGCCAAGAGAAGAGTTCTGTGGTTCTTTCTTTTTGGTTTCGTGACTATTTGGAGGCGAGTGGCATTACTGCATTGTGGTCCTATGGAGATATTGTGCATTTTCTATGTTCACAAGTGTGTTATTTTTGGTGGCATATAATTGCTGCATTACGAGTTTATCGTAGTTTTTTTTATCCCGAAGAAGCGATAATTTCTTTATAATTGGGCAGTAACATGTGAGAGTTACGTCTTTGAACAGCTTAGTCATCCTGGAGTTAATTTAGTGAAATGTGCTTACTTCG
Source organism: Macrobrachium nipponense (assembly GCF_015104395.2). Taxonomy (NCBI): domain Eukaryota; kingdom Metazoa; phylum Arthropoda; class Malacostraca; order Decapoda; family Palaemonidae; genus Macrobrachium; species Macrobrachium nipponense. The sequence goes on from NC_061108.1 coordinate 105,731,037, forward strand.
TGTCAGTTAGACAATTTTTCTTGAGAATCATGAGTTTCTGAACTTGCGAGTCTGACTAGACATTTTTTGTTCTGCTGTTCGAGCACGCGTCCACAAGTGGATTTTCTGCTGACAAGCGCTGCGATGAGTCCTGTGTGCTGATTCATTTCCTCTGATGGTGATTGCTCAGAGTTTTTGCAATATCTGGAAATGTTGACAATAGCATTTCACGAAAGTGCATGGGTAAGAGTTTGCTTTCTGGCCGTGTTCGGTCGATGAAAGTTGCGATGTCAAAATTCCGTAGCTATACATGTGACATTCATGGGGAAAAACGCGGGGATTATGTATATTACGCATATATTATGTGTTTTGTGATGGGGGAAGTTTACTTGTGATTATCTTTTTTTTATTTTTCTTCCTTTTCCTACGAGAGATGTAATTGGGGTTGAGTTTTAAATAGCATTTCTTTTTGGACGGGAGATGTAATTTATCGGGGTTGTGATTTACATAAATGGGAGTTTGACATTAAGTCTCATTGTAATTAACTATATGAGCAGTAAAGGGATTTTTGCTATTTAAAGGTTGGAGATTTTTACTGATTTTGTGAGCTGCTGTAATACTAGAGCTTGAGAGAACATTTTTGTTCTGGGTCTGGGCTTGTTACGTGATTTTTTTTTTTTTCCCTTGGGCTCATTGCCTCTTTTCTTTTTTTTTACTTGTGAGAACATTCGAGTTTGAAATGTGAGTGCAGAAGTCCGTGGAGTTACTGTGAGTTTTGGATTGTGTGTGCTGATGTGTGAATTTGCAGAATTGAGTTAGAGAACTATATTTTTTTTTCCTTGCGAGTTGTGATAATGACTTATGATTTAGTGGTTATATTAAGTGGAGTTAATTGGGAGACGCTCAGTTAGTATTTCTGACTTTTTTTATATCATTGTTCGATAGAAGTAGTATGTCTCAGGTTAATTCCTTTTTTGATTGGCCGATGACTTGACTGACATACATACGCACCATATTTGTCGTTCCCAACGCTAGCAAGACGTCCACCAGCCGTGCAGGTGTTGCTGTCGTTTATCCAGGGTGATTACGAGAGTTTCTACGAGTCTACAGAGTTCTATAGGGGTTTTTCGTCTACAGAAGCCGTTAGAAGTCTTCTACAAGGAGGAAGGCCGTTCGCCTTTCTTCAGCTATCTACAGCCAGTTGCAGACAAAGAGGGATATTCAAGAATCCAAAATGAGAGAAAATTCTAGTGTTATTTGAGATGAAGCGTGATAAGACTTTACTTTATAATGCCAGAGACATGCAGTTATTATAATTTTTTTTTTTGAGCCTGCCAATGTTTTTTATGTTATATGAGCTGTTTTGTTTGACCATATATTTAATATGTTCATTGTGACATTTCTTGGAATGTGAAGACTGTTCACTTTTAATAACTTCCCATAGAGACAAGAGTCCGAAGCAACGGCCTGATAAAGCTGATAAATCATTAAAGGGATGGCATGATACGAAAAGTGCATAGTTAAGCAGGTCAACGTTCGTGAGTTCATGGGCTCTTGTTCAAAGTGCCTTTGGGAAACTGGTTGTAACCAGTAACGTGGGGCGTTGTCGAAATGTGCATTCATATGTATGTGTGCACCTCTTCCTTTGATAATAGTATCATTAGCCAAGTCTATGGGGGAGACTTTCCGAGACGTCTGTGGGAGAAAGGCAAGATGCCGGGAGAGCTCTGCAAAAGTTTATCTGTATTAAGTGAGTGATAGTCTGGCCTGGAAATGGGTGAGTTTTATATTACTTTGGCCAAAGGGGAGGCCTGTTGTCTGTTTGACATTTGTAAGAATGTTTAACCTTTAACTTTGTCTTTAAACTTATGTGTGCTAACGAGTGTGTTTCTCCTGTCTTTGTAACAGACGATTAGGGCAAGGGGGGACCGAGAGTCCCGTATGGGAGGAGAGATACTTGGTGTGACAAATTACTGATTAAGACATTTTAAATACTGAGGGGGTTAACTGAGTAGTTAGTCTGTGAGACTTGGATTATTATCTTTCCATTGTTGAATAAACATTTATTTTTATATAACTTTGACTCTCATTTTGATTACCTGTCAGAATGGAGAGAGAGAGGTCGCTTGGAGAGAGAGAGAGAGAGAGAGAGAGAGAGAGAGAGAGAGAGAGAGAGAGAGAGAGATTGTGTGTATCAGTTTGCCTACCGCTTTAGTTCCACGTTTACCAAATAAATAACGAGATTTATATCTCGTTACAAATATATATATATATATATATATATATATATATATATATTATATATATATATATATAATATATATATATATATATCATGCATACATATGCACGCATAAGTACATACATAAATGCATTGCGAAATTAGAAACATAATACATACAAATACTGCTAAAGTCAAATACCTTAAAACAAGAGTTTAGATCTTGAAAACTTGGGAAATATGAAAGAAAATAACTCAAAATTCAGGTTCGCGTTGCATTCCGTTACCTGAATATTGCATGAAAAATGCGAGCGTTTAGGAAATATTTTTCTCCCACTTTTATTACGTAGAATCATATTCAATACTATCTTTTTAGTTCTTTCGCATCTATTAACAAAGTAAATAGGGATAACATTACTTAAATGTTGTCACTACTTATCTTTTACTTAACAGTACTAGAAATAATTACGACGAGAACAACATAACTTATTTCGTTTTTATATTAGGTAAATTTTACGAAATGATTCCAAGCTAAAAATGTATATCGATTATGGAAATGTTTTGCAGTATCCATTATCGCGTAATAATGGGTTATATTAGTTTTTAATGCCTTATGACTCACTGAAATTAGGTAATTTCTAGATGCATTTATTGGCTCATCAGTCGTTACCCAGGCAATTACAGATTCATTTTCCAATAACGTGTCTTAGAGTGATTTAAATGATGGTAAAGGGTGAAAAGGTGAATGTAATATTATCAGCCATTTTCCAAGATAAAGTATAAGAGAGAGAGAGAGAGAGAGAGAGAGAGAGAGAGAGAGAGAGAGAGAGAGAGAGAGAGAGAAAGCAACTTTCTCTCCTTCTCAGATAGAAAATTTACATTCTTGAATGAGGATCCCAAATTCTAAATATATAAAGACGATGGCAAGGGAAATGTGGTTACCATGGCTAAGCCGACGAGACCATGAATTATTTCATTATAATTCTTGATAAACTTATTTATTTCAAAGCTTTTTCTTTGTTTTGTTTAGTGATGAGGGCTACATCGTTTGGTTGCTAAGAGCAAAATGTTCTGTGATTGGGTAGCTGTGCTTCCTTATCTACATAAAAAAAAATTGTATTTTAAAAAATTTGTTAAAGGAATGATCACTGCTCAAAAGACCAGAAATAAATGGAAAACGAAGTTCCATATAGTTTTTCAAATGTTTTACAAAGCTCCAATACAGATAAGTTTCTGATATTGAGAAGAAAGAAAATTTCGGTTTATAAACATGCAATGCAAGGTTAGGAGAAACATTACCAGTAAAAAGGCAACGGTACAATCCAATTAATCCGTATATAATTTGCAATGATGACATTTGACAAGCATTAATAATGTGAAACTTTATGACAAGAAACGTTATGAAAAACCATTGCACGGACAAGAGAGTCGACATTCAGCATTCTTTCACGAGAGAAATAACAGCAATAGGTCATGGCATTAATAAGTTTTGTTGTAGCCTTATCTTCCTGCTTTTCTATTGCACATCATGACTTCAAAATTTCAC
>NC_061108.1:105742282-105749782 GCF_015104395.2 Macrobrachium nipponense
TATCGGAACACCGTGACTTCCCACAAAAGCAAGCTAAGTACAATTTTTTATTCATTTGGAGTAACTTTGAGTGTTTCCTTTGCAGGTCGAATTTCGTTATTCCTGTGGCTGAAGTTACGAGACATTCTTAATCTTACTTTTTTACAGAAATTATCAACATCATTGAGATTTCGCTACTGCGAGTTTTTATCTTTGAGTGTCTGTTTCCAGAAGTTCTACTGAAATATCATAATCATATACTATGTTAATTTTATCATTTTGGGTGATTATTAATCCCTTACGTAACAAATCATATTAAACAGTGAATATGCGTTTACGCAGTGGACGTCTGTATTTATACAGATGCATGGATAGGGTCGTTAAGCACCGTAGTGATTAGAAAACACACAAAAAACAAGTGGAACACCCGTTCAAATCTATATAAATTAGAGGTAACACTATTTCGGGTCATGACAATAAATGCTCCTTTGCAAGTCCCGATCGCAGTTTTAGCCTTGAGTTTTTTGAGTTATATAAAATATCGAAACCTCAATGACTCAACTTAACTTTAAAAATATGGCTGGATTGCAAGGAATAACATGTCTGTAAAAAACTTTCATCAGGCTAAATGCGCTGACCAGGATCCCTCACTATTTCAAATTTTAGCAAAGAATGAAGTACAAACAGTTAATATTGAATGCAGTAGTGATAACTTGTCTTATTAGTAATCGCTCAGTTCCTAATAGTTTGTCATTTATTGCTTTATACGTAACCAGCTAAAAACACACAATACGTTGCCGATGGTAATAAAGAGAAGGATCTTAATTATTATAAAAAAAAAAAAATAGAAACAGTAGCCCGTTCAGAATCAAACAAGCAAACTCGGTGACTGTGTCACCTAGTCAAGCGGTCAAGGTCAGTCAAAAACTGCCGAAGTGTTCAAAGCATAGCAAATTCCATACAATAAGCGACTCTAGCAGAGTGGGGAAAAGCGATGTTGGTTCATACATACCGATATCTTTTTGAATTAAAAAGGATTTTTCCTATGAAACACACGACCGTATAAAGTAATCAGAGCAGGTTTTCGTTTTTTTTTAATACGTAAGTTATTATAAGTAGTGGTGGATAAAGCCCGACTGTACGCGCCGTAAAAATTAGAATATCTTGTTTATTCCTTTAGTACACGTAATATCCTGTATTTACGGACTCACCGTCTGTTGTTCGAACTTCCCTAATGAGAAGTCCGGATAAGCGAGCGTTTACAGATACCTCTATAGTTATAAAAACATTGATCTGTATCTAGTGTAATTGTAAGATTCATCTAGGGGTATACAAAATATTAACTTACATCCTGCAAAATAAGGCGTGTTTATCAAAGGGAAATCCTATAAACCTTCAAACATATTAAAATCCGTTTGAACAAAAATGAGACAGTTAATCAAATAATAACTTATATAAAGGAACTATACATTTGTCTCATAAATCGTAACATTGTTCAAATGACCCAACAGAATTCTCCCACAACCGCAGTCGCACTTTGCACGCAAAATCTCGAGAAGCATGCACCCTCGAATGTCTTAGTGCGTGTAAAAAGACTTTGCTGGAAATGAAATTTTAATCCTTCCCGACACTCTGAAATATAACGATTTCCGCGAACAAAGCCCTAAAAGTATACATATCGTGGATACGGAAGTTATAAATATCGCATTTTTTATTGTTGCTAATTTTTAATCACGCCCAACCAGTCGTGGATGAATCTCTCTGATAATCTATCTAAAGTAATATCCGTAAAGTCATTCAAGCAGAGGTGATTCAGCAGAATTTTTTTTTATCTTCTACCTGAATACCAGGAAGTTTCTCCACTAGCGAGTGATCTCTGGGAAAAACGGATGTAATTTAACACAAAATACGGTCTAAGGACAAACATAAAGCTATATACGTACCTTCGTATAGACTCTACTGCAATTTCAAAATAGAGATAAATGACGAAGTTGAAATATGTTAGTAATAGGAGCCATTAGGAAATCAAATAGCCCATATAATTTTCCCTCAAAAGTCATGCCATAAAAGATCGGACTTGGCGTATCTGCGTAGATTTCTGTCGCTTAAACAAGGAAACGACTCCCGATAGTTTCCAGTGCCATGTAGCGACGACATCTTATCTCTGTTAGGTTAGAATAAATTTTTCACCAGCTTGGACTTACTTAAAAGCTTTTACCAGATACCATTACCTAAGTGATTGTACCCTCATACTCCGTTTTCAGCACACTCAAGGGACATTATCAATTTTTTACGTATGCCTCCGGCTTACGTTGCGCCCCAATTACAATATAGTGTTTGGAGACTTTTAGGGGATAACCTACATGCCTATATGGATGATCTTTGTAATCCTTTCTAATACCTTAGAAGTACATTCACATAAACTAGAGCTAGTGCTACAGAGACAAAGACAAATAATCTCAGAGTAAAATATCTAAATGTGAGTTTTAAAAACCGAACATGTTTATCTAGGTTTTATGTGTCTGGTCAAGGTCTTAAAAGTAGTCCATGGTAAGGTGTCGGCTATTCATAACTTTCCGGTACTTATTAACGTAAAAGGGGGATACAGCACTTTTGCGCTGTAGTGGGTATTACAATCGTATGTAAATATGTAACTCTTCAATCATGACAGCTCCTTTAACAGATCTTACGAAGAAGAGCGTAGATTTATTATGGTCTGAAAAGCATCAACAGGCGTTCGATATCTTAAAAGCGGAAAATGCAGCTTACCTAACTTAAAAATCCCTGATTTAAATAAGGAATTTTTTTTTTATTGCAACAGACGCCTCAGACCAAGGGGGTAAGAGGGATACTACTTCAGAAATATGATAACAGTTCTTCCCTATAGCTTTTTATTCACGTAAACTAAAGCCCTCTGAAAGTAAATATGCAGTAATAGGCAAGGAAGGGCTAGGTATCTTTAACACTAGTACATTTTAAGTTCATAATCTATGGCTATCCTGATAAAGTCCTTACTGAACATGAGTCCTTTACCGAGTTTTTCAAAGGCTTTAATCACAGTCCAAAAGGAACTCGGTGACAAATGATCATTCAGGTTATTGGAGCCAAGATAAGATATCTACCTGGGAAAGCAAATATCATAGCTGACGCATTATCCCGCAATCCCGCACCATACAGCAAAGAACCATTAATTGGACTAAAAGATATAGAAACATCCGTGCCTATTGTTAAAACCGTATCTAAACAAGAAAATTCCTTAACCCAAGAGATCGCGAGCATTGAATATCTGGGTCGGAGCGCAGAACTGTTACAAACTGAACAAAGCAAGAGTCAACAGACATAACCAAAACAATAAACACTTCGAACGGAAACAGAGTCAGCAGCAATAAGCAAACAATAAACACTTCGGACGGAAACACGGTCACCGGCTAAGCAAAAACAATAAACACTTTTGAGCAGAAACCCTAAAGCAAAAGTACATTTAAAGTATGTGTATCAGAATAATGTAATCAAATGTAATATTATATGTAGGTCTGTGACGAGGAAAACCCGAAGAACACAGCAGATGACTAACGACCAGGTAGTAGTAATAATCTTTTTCATACCAATCGTCATAAACTGGTTGCATTCCGTCATCCAGGGTTCCCTACTATGTCACAGAAAGCCAAATCACTATTTTACTGGCCTACAATGCTTACAGATATAAAAGCACATAACTGATTGTAACACGTGTCATGAAAACAAGGGACACACTAAGACACCTGTCAGTTAAGGGCCTATCCTGTGCCAAATCAATCCTTGAAAGAATATACGTAGAATTATTAACAGAATTACGAGTCTGACAGAGGGAATAAACACTTCTTAGTGTTAATAGTTCCTTGACACGTTATATAAAAGTAATAGCACTAAAAAACAAACACCGCAATTGAGTGCATTAGGAATATTTATGAGTGCTAAATCAGTAAATATGGAATTCAACACATAATAATCTGTGACTCGGGTGGTGTAAATCAATAATAATCTCCTTAACACGTTGTGTGAATTCCTTTCCATTAAGAAAACCAATAATATATTTTATCACCCAGAGTCAATCGGTTTGGTAGAATAATGATAATAAATAGGAAGTGTCAATGTCTTACGAGTTACAACTCGTGATATTGGATCCGAACTGATTATAGCGGTTCTCGCGGTTTTAAATACCTTTATCATTTATATCTTGTATCTATAGAATTGATGCCGCAAGTAGCCTTATACGGTACGCCGCCTAGAACACTTTTTCCCACATATTCAAGCCAACCATTAATTTATCAAATATGGATACAAGTGGAGTCAATATAATAAACTCCGTAAGAAGTCGGAAGGGTTACAAATTATAATAAAAAAGGAATCACGATAAAATCAATAAGCAAAACGTAACCATAGATAATTAAATATCCAAATATATATGCGTAAAGATTTGAACTCTAACTTAACGCTTTAGTAATGACAAATAAGCTAAAAGTTCAAACACATATCAAAACCTACTGACATATTGTCTGTCCCGGTGAGTTATATTTCGTAGTCAATGTAAAAAAAATAATAAAAAAAAAAAAAAATAATAATAATAATAATAATAAATAAATAAATTAAATAAATAAATAAAATAAAATAAAAGAGATTTTAAAGTCAGGAAGTCTAGAAGTGAAAATCTTATCTATGGAATAATCCTATATGAATCTTATACAGGGCTAATAATATATATAGAATTTGTATGGAAACCTTTTTCATTAGTTTCAATAAGGAATATTTAATTTAACATAATCATGCAGTTTTCCAACATGAAACTAATATATTGTTCAATTTTGGTACTGTTTTTTTCAGACATTCTTCTCATGTGGGTCGAGTATTAAAAAACAAAAAATTTATCCTAAAGTCGTATTTGTTACAGCAAGTAACGTAACTCTTAGCTGGCTGAGAGCAATCTCCTGCCAAGTGACGACGTCATCATTGCCGTATCAGCATTTGTTCCTTTTAACCTCAATAATCTGCTTACACAGGCTTCATCTGTGTGTCGTCTCTGCTTGCAAAACAGATTGACTGGAGAAAGGACTGCCTAGCCCGAACTTCTCATGGGCATGGCAGACGTTAGGTACAAGTGTCTATCGGTGTGCGCAATGCAACTTTAGCTAAGGAGTTGCAATCATTTTAAAATTAATAACAAAATAAGCAAATAGAATTTCTATAACAACAAAATGAATTAATTTTTCTGAACCTCATAGACATTTAGAAGTATCAAGATATATATGTGAAATATTTACTTGCAACATTAGCCTATTACAATTCAAGTAAAACATTCATGGGAAAATGTCACATTTTCTTGAAAAACCCAAAGTTTATTTAGAAATTAGTTACATAGTGGTTTTTTTTCGTTGCACCTCCTACCTATTAATAAAGTTTTTACAATTAACCTCAGAGGATGCGCGCGAGAAAATTGAATATGAAACTTTTGTTAGGGCACATAGGATCAGATTTTATCACAACTTAATTTCAGTTAGCATAGAGAAATACAGAATCATGATTAATCTTCTCTTTGACTCTTATGTTGCCTGGCAATCTTACAAATAGCTCCGTTTTCCACTTCTTTGTCTAGTAATTTACTACCAGTAATATCGAATTTTCTTTGGGATTTGTATTGATATCTGTTTATTTGTTATAATTATGGATATTTTTACAGTCATCATAGACCTGGATAGGTTCACTCATTGTTAATGCCATGGATAAAAAAGTTTGTACAGCGGACTCTTTTGAATTCCAAAATATCAGCGAACTCATGTGGGTTAAGTCTGGTCTAAATAGCTCTCTCCCCTCCCCTGTATTTGGATGTCGTCTGAATTTACTTTGCCCTTGTGACAAGTATAATTTCACTTGCAGGCTGATTAATGGAACCTGGTTACAGTATCCTGCAGTACGAGAGTTTCACATCGCAACTTCAAAAAATCGTTCGTCGCAGCGGACGACTACAGTCAAGTAACAACCGCCTACAATGTGAAAGGAATAAGCACCATCATGGACTTCTTCGACCGACACCGTATCTCGTCGTTAATCTCGTTTTAATGCGGAATGCTCCGGCGGCTGTCGGAATCGACTACGAAAGGGACATACTTCCGACAATTACGACCCGAAGGATATTCAACTCTACTTTGCTGGCGAAGGACTCGTGCTGGGGATGTTTTTTTATTCATCGCGAACGTAATCGTGTAGCTTAGGATGCAGAGAATAAGTATGAGCGCAAAATAGAACGTTGGACCCGCCCAGGCAAATTTTCCCCTTGTTTTAACCCTGTGAAAATAGGCCGTTTCATTGGGCTATAGGTGGTTGTCTGGAACTGTGTAATGGACGAAAAGTTGTTCGAACGTTAGTTAAAAGTGAAGTAGTATAACCTCGGTCATGTATCCTATATATATAAAGTATCATGTATCCTATATATAATTGATCATAAATAACAGAGTCGAAATATATCTTTGCGTGTACGCTATAGGAATCTCTTATATAAATGATCATAAATAACAGAGTTGAAATATATCTTTGCGTGTACGCAATAGGAATCTCTTATATAAATGATCATAAATAACAGAATCTAAATATATCTTTGCGTGTACGCAATAGGAATCTATTTAAAGTGCACATATATTAATCATAATATATGAATCCACTATACATATGTATAAACAAATCAGGTAGCCTATATCAATCTGTTACCTTTTATCTTACCAATATCTGCAGTTATATGAGTTAGTATATTGATTAATGTATCAGATATATAACATTTAGCATAAAAATCAACGAATCAATCAGCATAAACATTAATAATTTTATCAATTCATATATGAAATTTTTTATCAGTTAAAATATGATTTTTATCATGTTAATCTTCATTCTATGCAATTATCAGAGTACATTAGTATTTTCTGTAGCATATGTATCTTAATGAGATGAAGTGAAAAAACTGTATCATTATATATCACGTGATCACTATTATTTACCAATATCATTGTTTTATATTTTATTACTTGAATCAATTCATGTACACCATGAATTTTTATTTACAATATATATATATATATATATATATATATATATATATATATATATATATATATATATATATATATATATATATATATATATTCACATAGTGTCTGTATCACACTCCTATAAGTCAAATGCAAGTCAAGTTTGAGTAATATTCAGTAGCTGGTTTTGGTAGCTGACCGAGCTAATGTAAGTGTTTACATAATAAAAATATGGAATGTTAGTCCATATATATAAAAGATTGCTTGCAGGAATGTGATCAGACTAGAGACGCTAAAGATGACGTATACAATAAGTATGTAGGCTAAGATAACATGCCGTCACCTGTAGTCATTCAATTGTTTATAAACATTAGTCCAAGCTCCCTGCTTGAGACAACTACCCCGACCTATAATTCAAACGGCCTACGTGATCTGTAGCGTGTCTCGTTTGATTGTGTGTTCGTATGAA
>NC_061108.1:105754782-105762282 GCF_015104395.2 Macrobrachium nipponense
TTACGCAGTGGACGTCTGTATTTATACAGATGCATGGATAGGTCGTTAAGCACCGTAGTGATTAGAAAAACACACAAAAAACAAGTGGAACACCGTATAAATCTATATAAATTAGAGGTAACACTATTTCGGGTCATGACAATAAATGCTCCTTTGCAAGTCCCGATCGCAGTTTTAGCCTTGAGTTTTTTGAGTTATATAAAATATCGAACCTCAATGACTCAACTTAACTTTAAAAATATGGCTGGATTGCAAGGAATAACATCTCTGTAAAAAACTTTCATCAGGCTAAATGCGCTGACCAGGATCCCTCACTATTTCAAATTTTAGCAAAGAATGAAGTACAAACAGTTAATATTGAATGCAGTAGTGATAACTTGTCTTATTAGTAATCGCTTCAGTTACTAATAGTTCGTCATTCATTGCTTTATACGTAACCAGCAACATAATGCTAAAAACACACAATACGTTGCCGATGGTAATAAAGAGAAGGATCTTAATTATTAAAAAAAAAAAAATAGAAACAGTAGCCCGTTCAGAATCAAACAAGCAAACTCGGTGACTGTGTCACCTAGTCAAGCGGTCAAGGTCAGTAAAAAACTGCCGAAGTGTTCAAAGCATAGCAAATTCCATACAATAAGCGACTCTAGCAGAGTGGGGAAAAGCGATGTTGGTTCATACATACCGATATCTTTTTGAATTAAAAAGGATTTTTCCTATGAAACACACGACCGTATAAAGTAATCAGAGCAGGTTTTCGTTTTTTTTTATACGTAAGTTATTATAAGTAGTGGTGGATAAAGCCCGACTGTACGCGCCGTAAAAATTAGAATATCTTGTTTATTCCTTTAGTACACGTAATATCCTGTATTTACGGACTCACCGTCTGTTGTTCGAACTTCCCTAATGAGAAGTCCGGATAAGCGAGCGTTTACAGATACCTCTATAGTTATAAAAAACATTGATCTGTATCTAGTGTAATTGTAAGATTCATCTAGGGGGTATACAAAATATTAACTTACATCCTGCAAAATAAGGCGTGTTTATCAAAGGGAAATCCTATAAACCAAACCTTCAAACATATTAAAATCCGTTTGAACAAAAATGAGACAGTTAATCAAATAATAACTTATATAAAGGAACTATACATTTGTCTCATAAATTGTAACATTGTTCAAATGACCCAACAGAATTCTCCCACAACCGCAGTCGCACTTTGCACGCAAAATCTCGAGAAGCATGCACCCTCGAATGTCTTAGTGCGTGTAAAAAGACTTTGCTGGGAAATGAAATTTTAATCCTTCCCAACACTCTGAAATATAACGATTTTCGCGAACAAAGCCCTAGACACGGTTGACTCGCTGCAAACAAGTTAATATAGTAATCCACAAAAACCTATACATATAAATATCGCATTTCTTTTATTGTTGCTAACTTTTAATCCCGCCCAACCAGTCGTGGATGAATCTCTCTGATAATCTATCTAAAGTAATTGTCAGTAAAGTCATTCAAGCAGAGGTGATTCAGCAGAAATTTTTTTTATCTTTTACCTGAATACCAGGAAGTTTCTTCACTAGCGAGTGATCTCTGGGAAAAACGGATGTAATTTAACACAAAATACGGTCTAAGGACAAACATAAAGCTATATACGTACCTTCGTATAGACTCTCACTGCAATTTCAAAATAGAGATAAATGACGAAGTTGAAATATGTTAGTAATAGGAGCCATTAGGAAATCAAATAGCCCATATAATTTTCCCTCAAAAGTCATGCCATAAAAGATCGGACTTGGCGTATCTGCGTAGATTTCTGTCGCTTAAACAAGGAAACGACTCCCGATAGTTTCCAGTGCCATGTAGCGACGACATCTTATCTCTGTTAGGTTAGAATAAATTTTTCACCAGCTTGGACTTACTTAAAAGCTTTTACCAGATACCATTACCTAAGTGATTGTACCTCATACTCCGTTTTCAGCACACTCAGGGGACATTATCAATTTTTTACGTATGCCTCCGGCTTACGTTGCGCCCCAATTACAATATAGTGTTTGGAGACTTTTCTAATACCTTAGAAGTACATTCACATAAAGTAGAGCTAGTGCTACAGAGACAAAGACAAATAATCTCAGAGTAAAATATCTAAATGTGAGTTTTTTAAAAACCGAACATGTTTATCTAGGTTTTATGTGTCTGGTCAAGGTCTTAAAAGTAGTCCATGGTAAGGTGTCGGCTATTCATAACTTTCCGGTACTTATTAACGTAAAAGGGGGATACAGCACTTTTGCGCTGTAGTGGGTATTACAATCGTATGTAAATATGTAACTCTTCAATCATGACAGCTCCTTTAACAGATCTTACGAAGAAGAGCGTAGATTTATTATGGTCTGAAAAGCATCAACAGGCGTTCGATATCTTAAAAGCGGAAAATGCAGCTTACCTAACTTAAAAATCCCTGATTTAAATAAGGAATTTTTTTTTATTGCAACAGACACCTCAGACCAAGGGGTAAGAGGGATACTACTTCAGTAATATGATAAACAGTTCTTCCCTATAGCTTTTTATTCACGTAAACTAAAGCCCTCTGAAAGTAAATATGCAGTAATAGGCAAGGGAAGGGCTATGTATCTTTAACACTAGTACATTTTAAGTTCATAATCTATGGCTATCCTGATAAAGTCCTTACTGAAACATGAGTCCTTTACCGAGTTTTTCAAAGGCTTTAATCACAGTCCAAAAGGAACTCGGTGACAAATGATCATTCAGGTTATTGGAGCCAAGATAAGATATCTACCTGGGAAAGCAAATATCATAGCTGACGCATTATCCCGCAATCCCGCACCATACAGCAAAGAACCATTAATTGGACTAAAATATATAGAAACATCCGTGCCTATTGTTAAACCGTATCTAAACAAGAAAATTCCTTAACCCAAGAGATCGCGAGCATTGAATATCTGGGTCGGAGCGCAGAACTGTTACAACTGAACAAAGCAAGTGTCAACTGCGATAAGCAAAACAATAAACACCAAACAATAAACACTTCGAAACGGAAACAGGGTCAGTGGTGGCTAGGCAAAAACAATAAAACACTTCGAGCAGAAACCCTAAGGCAAAAGTATATTTATAGTATGTGTATCAGAATAATGTAATCAAATGTAATGTTCTATGTAGGTCTGTGACGAGGAAAACCCGAAGAACAACAGCAGAGGACTAACGACCAGGTAGTAGTAATAATCCTCTCTCATACCAATCGTCATAAACTGGTTGCATTCCGTCATCCAGGGTTCCCTCCTATGTCACAGAAAGCCAAATCACTGTTTTACTGGCCTACAATGCTTACAGATATGTAAAAAGCACAAATAACTGATTGTAACACGTGTCATGAAAACAAGGGACACACTAAGACACCTGTCAGTTAAGGGCCTATCCTGTGCCAAATCAATCCTTGAAAGAATATACGTAGAATATTAACAGAATTACGAGTCTGACAGAGGGAATAAACACTTCTTAGTGTTAATAGTTTTCCTTGACACGTTATATAGAATTAATAGCACTAAAAACAAACACCGCAATTGAGTGCGTTAGGAATATTTATGAGTGCTAAATCAGTAAATATGGAATTCAACACATAATAATCTGTGACTCGGGTGGTGTAAATCAATAATAATCTCCTTAACACGTTGTGTGAATTCCTTTCCATTAAGAAAAACCAATAATATATTTTATCACCCAGAGTCAATCGGTTTGGTAAAATACCGGATAATTAAATAGGAAGTGTCAATGTCTTACGAGTTACAACTCGTGATATTGGATCCGAACTGGATTTTATAGCGGTTCTCGTGGTTTTAAATACCTTTATCATTTATATCTTGTATCTATAGAATTGATGCCGCAAGTAGCCTTATACGGTAGCCTGCTAGAACACTTTTCCACATATTCAGCCAACCATTAATTTATCAAATATATATAAAAAAATATATAAAATAAATAAATATAAAAAAATAAAATAAATATGGATAACAAGTGGAGTCAATATAATACACTCCGTAAGAAGTCGGAAGGGTTACAAATTATAATAAAAAGGAATCACGATAAAATCAATAACGCTTTAGTAATGACAAATAAGCTAAAATTCAAACACATATCAAAATCTACTGACGTATTGTCTGTCCCGGTGATTTATATTCGTAGTCAATGAAAAAAAAAAAATTAAATAAATAAATAAATAAATAAAATAAATAAAATAAATAAAATAAAAATAAAAGAGATTTTAAAGTCAGGAAGTCTAGAAGTGAAAATGTTATCGATGAAATAATCCTATATGAATCTTATACAGGGCTAATAATATATATAGAATTTGTATGAAAACCTTTTTCATTAGTTTCAATAAGGAATATTTAATTTAACATAATCATGCAGTTTTCCAACATGAAACTAATATATTGTTCAATTTTGGTACTGTGTTTCAGACATTCTTCTCATGTGGGGTCGAGTATTAAAAAACAAAAAATTTATCCTAAAGTCGTATTTATTACAGCAAGTAACGTAACTCTTAGCTGGCTGAGAGCAATCTCCTGCCAAGTGACGACGTCATCATTGCCGTATCAGCATTTGTTCCTTTTAACCTCAATAATCTGCTTACACAGGCTTCATCTGTGTGTCGTCTCTTCTTGCAAAAGCAGATTGACTGGAGAAAGGACTGCCTAGCCCGAACTTCTCATGGGCATGGCAGACGTTAGGTACAAGTGTCTATCGGTGTGCGCAATGCAACTTTAGCTAAGGAGTTGCAATCATTTTAAAACTAATAACAAAATAAGCAAATAGAATTTCTATAACAACAAAATGAATTAATTTTTCTGAACCTCATAGACATTTAGAAGTATCAAGATATATATGTGAAATATTTACTTGCAACATTAGCCTATTACAATTCAAGTAAAACATTCATGGGAAAATGTCACATTTTCTTGAAAAACCCAAAGTTTATTTAGAAATTAGTTACATAGTGGGTTTTTTTTCGTTGCATCTCCTACCTATTAATAAAGTTTTTAAAATTAACCTCAGAGGATGCGCGCGAGAAAATTGAATATGAAACTTTTGTTAGGGCACATAGGATCAGATTTTATCACAACTTAATTTCAGTTAGCATAGAGAAATACAGAATCATGATTAATCTTCTCTTTGACTCTTATGTTGCCTGGCAATCTTACAAATAGCTCCGTTTTCCACTTCTTTGTCTAGTAACTTACTACCAATAATATCGAATTTTCTTTGAGACTCGTAATGATATCTATTTTTTTTTTTTTTTTTTTTTTTTTTTTTTATAATAATGGATATTTTTACAGTCATCATAGACCTGGAGGATAGGTTCACTCATTGTTAATGCCATGGATAAAAAAGTTTGTACAGCGGACTCTTTTGAATTCCAAAATATCAGCCGAATGTTCCATGTGGGTTTAAGTCTTGGTCTAAATGGCTCTCTCCCCTCCCGTATTTGGATGTTGTCTGAATTTACTTTGCCCTTGTGACAAGTATAATTTCACTTGCAGGCTGATTAATGGAACCTGGTTACAGTATCCTGCAGTACGAGAGTTTTCACATCGCAACTTCAAAAAATCGTTCGTCGCAGCGGACGACTACAGTCAAGTAACAACCGCCTACAATGTGAAAGGAATTTCATGGACTTCTTCGACCGACACCGTATCTCGTCGTTAATCTCGACCGACACCGTATCTCGTCGTTAATCTCGTTTTAATGCGGAATGCTCCGGCGGCTGTCGGAATCGACTACGAAAGGGACATACTTCCGACAATTACGACCCGAAGGATATTCAACTCTACTTTGCTGGCGAAGGACTCGTGCTGGGGATGTTTTTTTATTCATCGCGAACGTAATCGTGTAGCTTAGGATGCAGAGAATAAGTATGAGCACAAAAATAGAACGTTGGACCCGCCCAGGCAAATTTTCCCCTTGTTTTAACCCTGTGAAATAGGCCGTTTCATTGGGCTATAGGTGGTTGTCTGGAACTGTGTAATGGACGAAAAGTTGTTCGAACGCTAGTTAAAAGTGAAGTAGTATAACCTCGGTCATGTAATCCTCTATATAATAAAGTATCATGTATCCTATATATATAAAGTATCATGTATCCTATATATTAAGTATCATGTATCCTATATATAATTGATCATAAATAACAGAGTCGAAATATATCTTTGCGTGTACGCAATAGGAATCTATTTAAAGTGCACATATATTAATCATAATTATATGAATCCATATACATATGTATAAACAAATCAGGTAGCCTATAATCAATCTGTTACCTTTTATCTTACCAATATCTGCAGTTATTTATGAGTTAGTATATGAATTAATGAATCAGATATATAACATTTAGCATAAAAATCAACGAATCAATCAGCATAAACATTAATAATTTTATCAATTCATATATGAAATTTTTTATCAGTTAAAATATGATTTTTATCATGTTAATCTTCATTCTATGCAATTATCAGAGTACATTAGTATTTTCTGTAGCATATGTATCTTAATGAGATGAAGTGAAAAAACTGTATCATTATATATCACGTGATCACTATTATTTACCAATATCATTGTTTTATATTTTATTGCTTGAATCAATTCATGTACACCATGAATTTTTATTTACTAATATATATATATATATATCATTCACAGTGTCTGTATCACACTCCTATAAGTCAAATGCAAGTCAAGTTTGAGTAATATTCAGTAGCTGGTTTTGGTAGCTGACCGAGCTGATGTAAGTGTTTACATAATAAAAATATGGAATGTTAGTCCATATATATAAAAGTCTAAAACTAAAGAGGTCAACCAGATTGCTTGCAGGAATGTGATCAGACTAGAGACGCTAAAGATGACGTATACAATAAGTATGTAGGCTAAGATAACATGCCGTCACCTGTAGTCATTCAATTGTTTATAAACATTAGTCCAAGCTCCCTGCTTGAGACAACTACCCCGACCTATAATTCAAACGGCCTACGTGATCTGTAGCGTGTCTCATTTTGATTGTGTGTTCGTATGAAACTATGTCATTTGTATGTATGTTCATATGTTCGAACTACTGTCTGTTCCTTCATAACTTGTAACAGAGATGGTAGACGAGCAGAACAGAGTTAGCGATCGTCATTAGAAGACCTGTACCTCTTTACCTAAGCTTTATCATGTAGAGGAATAGGATTAGCCATCATCGTTGGTAGAAGCGATCAAGCTATCGTTATTAGAAGACTTGTACAATCATATCTGATCTTCAGCATGTAAAACTTCAGAAGAATACATACATTTTTATATTTCGTGTTTTCTACAAGAACCTCCTCACCATGAGTTTAACACATCGTCGTAATAACCAACAAGATAATACCGACTTCGTAAATGATCTACAAACCCCCAGACACTCCATTGAAGATGGAAGTGCAATACCAACCGACTTAGCGTAAGATTATCGCTAGTCAA
>NC_061108.1:105764782-105767282 GCF_015104395.2 Macrobrachium nipponense
ATCAAACAGAATTACTCTTCGCCACAGTGATAACTTCTTTAGTTTTGATGTATGTTCTCTTTTTACTAAAGTCTCTATAGACGCTTCTAGAATATATTAGCAGTGAACTAACTCAGCATAAATTACCTCTACCTGTAAGTCACATTATTTCACTCACTAGGTTGTGCATTTGTGATTGTAAGTTTATACTCAATGGTGAATTTTATCAACAAATAGTTGGCATGGCAATGGGCAACCCTTCATCACCAATCCTCTCAAACTTGTACATGGAATTCTTTGAAAAACGCTATTTACCTAATAACATTTATATTCCTGTAAAGTGGTATAGATATGTTGATATTTTAGCTATTCCGCCTGCTGGTATTGATGTAAATGGTTTACTCTCTAAATTAAATATCCAGGTACAATCGATTAAGTTTACTCTTAGAATTGGAAAAAGACAATTGCCTCCCTTTCTTATATGTCTTGATACATAGAGAACCATTTCAATGTAAAGTCAGTATTTATAGGAAACCAACCAACCAAGAACTTAACACGGAGAAAGAAAATTCTAAGAGCATTCTCAGTTTGCCTTATTTTAACGGATTTGAAACCATTAAATCATTGTTAAAATCCTTCAGGGTCAACCTTGCTTTTTCCTATAATAACACACTAAAAGGAATGTTAATAAAAAATGGACCCAGGGAAAGCAACAACATAATATTTAAAATTCCATGTATGGACTGCCCCTCCTTTTATCACGGACAGCCGAGCAAGGGCTTAGAAGTAAGAATAAAACAGCATAAATATTCTGTCAAAACTGGGCAAACATCTAATGCAATATTCATTAATTTAAGTGAAAACAACCACAGGATAAATTGGCTTGGTAGTTCAGTAATTGTAAGATCAAAAGATGTCTTATCACGAAATCTTTTAGAAACTGCCATAATACAACTTACTTCCCATTGTAATTTTAATATTAGTCGTGGGCTGTTTCATTTAGACCCTTGTATTTGTAACATGTTTAAGAATGACCTCAAGGATATAATTACAGACTTAAATACAAATTAGTTGCCTTACAGATATTTTCTTTGTATATGTATGTTTAATATGTTTTGTGAATAAGTTTTTGTTTACCAAAGATCTGAATGAGGTCAGCTGCCGCCCTTTATAATCTTTTAATTGTCTTGTCCCTGTGTCTGAGCAGTTGTACTTAATATTTTTGTTCTTAAATTGTACCCATGTTTATGCTTGTTGGAAAGGTTACTCATTCTCCAGGTGTGTTGGATTCTAGGTACTAATCTTATAACCTATCTGTCACTCATATAACCTTTCCTGTACTCTCAATTTCTCATGTAAGTCAGTTTGTCTGCTAAGTAAAGAACGTTTGAGTCGGAAGATCTTGCAGAAACTCTATCGTTTATCTTTCCTTCGTGGTTTATACCTTTATTTATGGATTTATCACGTTCCAAACTTTCGTGATTCAGTTATATATATATATATATATATATATATATATATATATATATATATATATATATATATATATATATATATATATATATATATATATATATATATATATATATATTACACAATTCACCTATTTAAGGAATTCAATTGAGGTAAAAACATTTGATTTACACATTCACTTTATTCTATAGCCATGACTCAAATTCCTAAACTGTACTGAACTGAACTGAATATAGACTTTAAGCCATAGGCTAAGCACCGGTACCTATGAGGTTATTCAGCGCTGAAACGGAAATGGACAGTAAAAGGTCTGAAAGGCGTAACAGGAGGAAAACCTCGCAGTTGCACTATGAATCAACCGTCAGGAGAGGGTGGAAAGTAAGATAAGAAATACAGAACATGAAAGGAGGCAGTGTAAAAGGAATGAAAGAGGTTGCAGCTAAGGGCCGAAGGCACCCTGCAAAGAACCTTGATTAATGCCTACAGCGCACCGCATGAGGAGCACTGACGGCACTAACCCCCTACGGATTCAAATTCCTAAACTCTTCTTCCAACGATGAAATCCTAGTATGATCTGTTGAAATAATTCTAAGTATTTCCTTTTGCTTTCCCCTTGTCACCCTCACACTGAATATTCTGGCATTCTATTTTTTTTTGGGGGGGGCCCAATATATGCGTATTAAAACGTATCTTGCTCAGGTAATGATTAATTACGACATTTTTCACCATCCGTCCTAACTCTTCATCAAGGTCATTTTAATATGGGTTTAGCTTACAACAATTATATGAATGACTCATTTTCAATCTAATCTGGTTCTTCCTGCGTGCGGGTGTGTCTGTAAACTACTTTCAACACATTTTTAAAATACTAAAACTATGTAAGGAACTAGATGTAAAAAAATTTAATTTAATAACCGCCATATCTCTTGTCGTGGATACACCCACTGCATGAAATTTAATTAAGCTCTCTCTCTCTCTCTCTCTCTCTCTCTCTCTCTCTCTCTCTCTCTCTCTCTCTCTCTCCGCAGGTCGTTATGCACACGATGAA
>NC_061108.1:105769782-105772282 GCF_015104395.2 Macrobrachium nipponense
GCAGGTTCTGTTTCCGCGAGTGATCGCTAATGTATCCTTCGGGTGTGCATGAGTTATCATAATGTGGAAGACGTTGTTCACACACACACAAAAGTAAGAAGGTCACTATGAACAATTTGTTTCAGTTACTAACATAGTTTTCGTTGTGAAACTTTCATAGATTTGTCTTACTTTCTTTCTCTCTCCCTGCATATGAAGTACACTTACTATGAGATTCAGGGCCTCTGTAACACGGTTTTCTCGCTATAACTTTTTACCTATGCATTTCATAAATATAACGCTTATTCAGAATACATATTATATCTACACATAAATTTTGACTGTATTCTGCATTACGTAGGTTGAATAAATTTGGTACTTATTATGTAAAAGTGACTTTTTTTGAAGACGGCCAACTTACTCAGAGAAAAGGTTTCGAACGCACTCGTTACGTAACTTATGACAGCATTTCTTCCCTCTTTCTCAATGGATGATTGGCTATACGTAACGAAGGCTAAACCTCTGGCAGCAATGCCATACAAACTTAAATACAAGCAAAGCAGTACACCTTTATGAACTCTGAAACCTCTCCACTGATAATTGTCATAATGAACAAACTAACAAAATATGTTAATAAATACAAAAACACTTCGATTATTGGTCTAACTCGCAAAATAGGTTTCCTAAGAAATTACAGTCTACTTTATAGGTCACATCACAATCAGATTGACAAGATGTAGGGAATAGTTGGTAATTTTCAAAAACATAGTAGACAAGCTGATTTGATAACTGCTATATCCATGTCAAGCAATTTTTATTTATTGGCTATCTACCTATTTACTGAAAAAAAAAATAGCCGGTACAGTATATTGGCTTTAAACCTTCACCAATAATTATCGTCAGAATGATGACTTCATGAGGCTCCACCCACTTTTTCCTCGTTATAATTCAGGATAACTATGAAGGCTACCATGGGCATTGTTGGATTAGAAAATTTAACTTCTGGTTATAAAAACTAATTTCTCAAATAGTTGTAAGAAGTGCTAAATGATCCTCAAGGATCCCAGCAGTTGGCCTAAATGTTTAATTCATGTATATTACTGCTATACTGTTGCGGCACTACTGTTACAGTAGTATTACTACGCTAGCACTGATACCCCACCCACATCTATGTATCGTTCCGCCATTCATAAAGTCTTTGGGTTTCAGAGCCGATGGAGTCTCTGTCTGGTGGATGGGCGGGGCAACATTTCGTCAAAAGGTGTTTACATTGCTTACGTAATGAATGTTTTTCGACTCTTGGCTCGTAATCATTGGCCATGGCGTCGGCTAGATCATTTTTACTCTATAAAAATTAAAACTATCGGGTTTAGGTTATTGATAATGCTGACAAAATTTGTGTGTGGTTGTAAATTATACATATGTCAACTTTCAGCTACATCCGATGCTTTGACAAGGAGCAAAGTCCAAAAAACCGAGTTACAGAGACCCTGAATCTCACAGTAGTTAATTAACGCTTATATCCAGTCTTTGGAACTACCAGCTGTAATCCAAGCAAGGAGGACAAAATGTTCCCAGATTATATGAATGCCAACTTTATGTGCCGTTCTGAGATATATGTTAGTTATTTTTTCTCCTAAGGTGCCTTCCAGCTTTGACGCCCCAGATAAGCACACGTCTGAGCAATTATATATCCATCAGAAGAAGAAGAAGAAGAAGGAGAAGGAGAAGGAGAAGAAGGCAACGGGAACGCGAAAGTTGCCGTTGCTAATGTCTCACAATTTCGAGTCAAGAATTTAGAGCCAGCCGCTTGTCGCCCTTTGTTATTGCCAAGTGTTTAAAAGTCCTTGACTCTAGAGATTCCTCGGGTAAACAGTACCGAAATTCGTTTGTTACGCATAAACTGCTGATTTCCGATTCCTGATAAAGATTTGCCTAAGAAATACACCTAAACATGTTGGACATAGTAGAAACAACACTTACAGGAAAGGCTAAATAATAAAAGCTTTGGTATTTATGTTAACTTATAAAAAAAAAAAAAAACTCTTTGTCGTGGAACAGGGATACATTTCAAGTAGGTATGCGTTATTAGATGAAGCTCAAATGAGAGAGAGAGAGAGAGAGAGAGAGAGTGTTTGTTTGTATGGTGTTTTTACGTTGCATGGAACCAGTGGTTATTCAGCAACGGGACCAACAGCTTTACGTGACTTCCGAACCACGTCGAGAGTGAACTTCTCTCACCAGAAATACACATCTCTCGCTCCTCAATGGAATGGCCAAGAATCGAACCCGCGACCACTGAGGTGGGACGCCAACACCATACCAACCACGCCACTGAGGCGCTTAGAGAGAGAGAGAGAGAGAGAGAGAGAGAGAGAGAGAGAGAGAGAGAAACTCAGCCAAAGACTTTCAGAAAAATACTCGTGAAGTTTGAGAACAGTATTGCTCGGAGATTTTGTAAAATAAAATTGAACTTCCATTTAATACTGTGAATGTCAACAAACATACCTCATCATTTGGA
>NC_061108.1:105777282-105784782 GCF_015104395.2 Macrobrachium nipponense
TCTCCTCGTAAATCCTTACCATAGAGAGAGATTTTTTTTTATGTTACATGGGGGTGGGGGCCTGTCGAACAAAACCCGAACGTATCCCCTACTCAGTTTTTGCTCATTCTATCGAACGAAACTCGAACATATCCATACTCAGTGTTTACTCATTCTATCGAACGAAACCCGAACATATCCTTATTAATTGTTGCTTTATTCATGTCGAGCGTATTCGACCATAACTTGACGTATCCCTACTGTTAATTGCTTTTCAGTACTTCCATGTACTTTAGAGAGGGGGGAGAGTTGTGATAGTGTTAGTGCTATATTTGTCTTGCTGTGTTATTTTGAGCAGGTTATTAAAGATGTTTGATTTGAAAGATTTCATACGTAGTCCTAGTGGTGAAAAGTTAGAAGGTATAACTAAAATAGACTGGATTGTTCTAGCTAGGTACATAATGTAGAAGTATCAGAATCTGCAAGGAAGCAAGAAATCTCAAATAAAGTAAGTGAGGCGCTAATGACTTAGGCATTTTGTCTGATAAGGAAGGGTTGTTACTAATGAGTTGGGAAGGGCAAGAAAACTGATAGCCAGCAAAGCGCAAGTGAGAATAATACAGAGGGTAGTGCAAGTGAAGAGGAAGGTGCCAAAGCCGTACGTGAAAAAACCAAGTCACGCAAGGTTAAACAAAAAAGTCCAAACTTTTTTATGAAGGGATGAGTGTTGAGCAGATGCAGATTCATTTGCAAATAGTTAGATTAGAGAATGAGAAAGCTGTTGAACTAAAGAAGTTACAAAAATGAGAGAGCTGAAAGGTTAGGAAGATAGAAGCTGAGAAAGAGGTTGAGCAAAGAAGATTGAAGTTGAGCAAAAGAGGATAGAGCTAGAGATGAAGAAACTTGAAGAGTAGAAGAAAAGTCCAGAGAAATACCAAAATCTTTTAGAATAGACAATGCAGTAAAAAGTGTACCAATTTTTGTTGAAAATGAAGTGGATGCATTTTTTTTACAATTTGAGAAAGTGGCAGAACAGCGTGAATGGCCGAGAACGTCATGGAGCACGTTGGTTCAAACCTCCTTTCGAGGAAAGGCTAGGGAAGTATTTGCTGCCTTATCTTTAGATGATCCAAGGATTATGAAGAGAGTTAAATCTGAAGTTTTGAAGGCTTATGAATGGGTGCCAGAGAGGTATAGAGAGAAGTTCAGAAGCTGGATAAAAAGAGACAGTCGCACTCATATGGAGTATGCACGGGAAACAACGCCTGTGGTATGATATGGGTGGATGAATGCCCGAGAGGTTAATGGTGATTTCGGTAAACTTCAGGAACTTATCTTGCTTGAGCAGTTCAAGGATGGTATTAATCCACTTATTAAAACATATTTGGATGAACGTGATGTAGATAATGTCGATGAAGCCACTAGATTGTCCTGATAATTATGCATTGACCCATAAGCTATATAATACTGACGTCACTCCTAAAATTGGAAGGAGCAGAGTTTGGGAAGAGCAGCAAAATTACAAGGCACAAGGTAAGACTACGAGTTCACAGGTATCATCTCGTGGAGTCCTAATAATAAATCCTTCAAATAGAGGTGGTAGAGGGGCAAGTCGATATAATTCTGGTCCTAGTGTTAGTGCTGGAAAAGCAGGATACAGTGTAAATGATCAGTTTACACCTAGTTACCAAAATATAGGCGAAAATTTTAGAGATTTTGTATGTTTCAGTTGTGGCAAACCAGGACACATCAGTAGGAGTTGTCCACATCGCACAATAAAACCGTCCAATTCAAGTGGTAAATAAAGTTAAAGATAAACCTGTACATTTTAAGGATGATCATAAACCTGAAAATACCATTGCATTGTTGAATCAACCACAAGCATGTGGTGACAGAGATCCTTGTTTGTTTGCTTCTCCCCTTAGGCCAGGTAAGAGGTATTGTAACGATAGCATCGACAGTAATAATATATGTGATGTTGATGAGAATATAGGTTACAAAATAGGTAACAATGATGTTCAAAATGTTAGTAATGTTGGTTGTATTGAGGATATTGTAAAAGGAAATGGAGTGAGACTACCTGAAGAGAAGTCCACATCCAAAGGTACTGAATTGTATGACCCTTTTATGGGAGATGGTTGGTTACACCTCCCTTGTGTTGAAAAAAGGAAAGTAAGGTGGTTAAGAGATACCGGAGCGGTACAGTCTGTAATGATAAGAAATATGTATGACCAGTGGAAGGATACTGGAGAGTATGTACTTCTGCGTGGGTTTGGACCTGAGTTTTCAGCTCCATTAGTAGAAGTAAGGTTAGAAACTCCATTATTTCGGGATATGTTAAAATTGCTTTGGTGAGAGAAATCCCAGTGTCAGGAGTAGAGTTAATTCTTGGAAATGATGTATGTGGAGACAAAGTTTTTGGTAGCAGTAATCCAATTTTGACAGAAAAAACCCTTTATATTCTTCATTTATTACAGAAGTTGAATGTACATTTCCAAACTTATTTCCTGCTTGTGCAGTTACTACAAGAAGTAAGAATGCCGAAGGAAAGGTAAATGATGACGACGGTTTGGATTTACAAAACTTGTTTAAAGATAGTCCGGAAACACTACAAGTAAAGTAAAGTCAGTACTCCCCTTTGCGAATGCTGAAAGTTAATAAGGAAGAATTTGTTAAATCTCAAATTGAAGATGATAATTTGAAGGTAATAAGAGATAATGCCCTTGTTGATATAAATGATATCGAGAAGGAAGGCAAGTGTTACTTTTTAAAGGATGGAATCCTAATGAGGAAGTTCAAGAGTAGAAATGTTAATGATGTTGTAGAACAAGTGGTCATTCCAAGTAGTTATAGGAATTTTGTTCTAGTATTGCTCATGACTGTAGTTATTCTGGTCATTTAGGTATAAACAAAACCTATGAGAAATTATTAAGGTATTTTTTTGGGCCTAAGATGCAGAAAGATTGTAGTGAATATTGTAAAAATTGTGATTTATGTCAAAAAGTAGGTAAAGCTCAACATGACCCTAAGGTGATGCCATTGCAACCCATTGAAGTTCCAGGAGAACCCTTTGAGAAACTGGTTTTGGATTGTGTAGGACCTCTGCCTAGGTCTAGCAAAGGTAACGAGTATTTGCTGACAATTATGTGTAGTGGCTACAGATTTCCAGAGGCTATTCCTTTAAGAACTGTGAGTGCTGATAAGATAA
Source organism: Macrobrachium nipponense (assembly GCF_015104395.2). Classification (NCBI taxonomy): domain Eukaryota; kingdom Metazoa; phylum Arthropoda; class Malacostraca; order Decapoda; family Palaemonidae; genus Macrobrachium; species Macrobrachium nipponense. The sequence continues at coordinate 105,780,470 of NC_061108.1, forward strand.
TTGAAGCGCTTAACAAGTTCTTCTCGCTGGTAGGTTTGCCAAAAGAAGTTCAAACCGACCAAGGAACCAACTTTACGTCTAGAAAGTTTACCTCATTTTTAGCCTGTCAGAATATTAAGCATTGCTTATCGTCTCCTTATCACCCACAGAGCCAAGGAGTGGTCGAACGATTTCATCGAACCTTCAAAACCATGCTTCGCACGTACTGTTGTGAAAATGAAAAGGAATGGGATGTCTACATACCAATGTTGCTATTTGCTGTTCGTGATAGCGTACATTCATCGTTGGGTTATTCTCCTTTTCAGTTAGTATATGTCCATCAGGTAAGGTCACCCATGGAGGTGATAAAGAATCAGTTGATTTCAGATGAGAAAGATTCTAGCACGTTACAAGAAATGAAGGAAAAAATAAAGAAAATATGGAAAGTAGCACCATGTGAATCTAAAGTAGTAACAAGAAGAGATGAAAAGAAATTACGACAAAAAGGCTGCAAAACGTGAACTCGACATAGGAGATAAGGTTCTAGTGTATCTCCCTACAGCTGGTAAGGTTTTTAACCAGAAGTATATAGGCCTTGCAAACGGTGAAGGAAAAAGTAAGTGATGTTAATTATCGAATTCAATTTCCTACAGGACGGAGGAAAGTTAAAACTTTCCATATTAACAAATTAAAGAAGTATAACGAATCCAGTGGAGTGTTGTCAATTGCAAAAGAGGATGATGAAAAAGACGTTGAAGAAGAAATTGAACTTAGATTAAAAAATACAGATTATTTGAGTGATGATGAAAAATTTAGGAAGTTATGTATTCATTCATCTGATGAATCGCAGCATGATTTTAAAGTGCTAATTCAAAACTTTTCAGATCTATTTTCAGACCATCCTAAAAGGATAAAAGGAGTACAACATAAAATCAGGTTGAGAGAAGAGACTCCAATAAGTCAGCGTCCATACAGAATGTCGCCGAGGCAACAACAACAGTTAAAAGACCGAAGTTGCTTATTTACTGAAACACGGACTAGCAGAGGAAAGCCATAGTGAATGGGCTAGCCCATGTATTCTAGTCGACAAACCTGACGGAAGTGCAAGAATGTGTACAGACTATCGAAAGGTAAATAATGTAACTATAAAAGATTCATATCCTATGCCCAGAGTAGAAGATATAATTGATAATGTAGCAAAGTTTCCTTTTTTAAGTAAAATTGATTTATTGAAAGGATACTATCAAATTGAGTTGACAAAAACAGCAGGGATATTGCTGCATTTGTTACACCCCATGGACTTTATAATTATAAGGTAATGCCATTTGGTTTATGTAATGCACCTCTGACATTCCAACGTCAGATGAATTATATCTTGAAGGATCTCGAAGGTGTATTTGTTTATTTAGATGACATTATTATTGTTGGAGAAACCTGGGAAGATCACATTAAAAAAGTATATGATGTTTTTAAGAGGTTATTAGAATTTAATGTTACGATAAACCTTGCCAAATGTGAATTTGGAAAAACTACTGTTCAATATTTAGGACATGAAATAGGAAGTGGCCAAGTGAAACCTGTTGATTGTCATATTGAGGTCATAAAGAATTTGACCCTCCCTACATCTAAACGTGGAGTGATGAAATTTTTGGGAACAGTGGGGTATTACAGGAAATTTTGTAAGAACTTTTCAGATGTAGCCTACCCATTAACAGAGTTGCTGAAAAGGATGTGAAGTTTGTGTGGTCAAAGGAATGTGACGATGCCTTCAATAAACTTAAGCTCATGTTAATGTCTATGCCAGTACTGAAATCCCCAGACTTTAATCTACCATTCAAGTTACAGGTAGACTCCAGTGAAGTAGGAGCTGGCAGTGTATTATTACAGGAACATAATGGTGTTTTACACCCTGTATCTTACTTTTCAAAGAAGTATAATAGCCACCAGTTAAAGTTACAGTATTGTTGAAAAAGAAGCTTTAAGTTTAATTTTGAGTTTAATGCACTTTGAGATATACTTGCTTAACAGTAACTTTGAAATAGACGTATATACTGATAATACCCTTTAACCTTTATTAATAAATGTAAGCACAACAATAAGAGAATTTTAAGATGGTCTTTATTTTTGCAACCATTCAAACTAAATATTCACCATATAGCAGGCAAAGAAAATGTCATTGCAGATTCTCTCTCTAGATCTGTTGATTATTTAAAGGAAAGTGCTTGTTACCTCGACGTGGCAGTCTCCGACAGTTGCTAAATGGAAGTAGCTAATGTTTAAGACTGTAAGAGTGAAATTCAGAATGGACTGAGGAGAGAGCCGCTGAGTTAAAAGGGGGGGGGGGGGAATGTAAAGGAATATTGATTTATTGAATGTAAAATTGCAGAATAGGTTGAAAATTGATATTTGCATAGAAAAAAAGTGTGTACACTACACAGATTGGCAGTAGCGCTTGGCGTAGGCGGTAGTCGCCAAGGATAATGTACCGAAACAATGATATTTGGTCCATGGATGTCTGGCGTGAGTCTGGTATATAAAGGCCCAAAACGACGATTTTCGTTGGAGCTGAAACAAACAAGTGATTATAATAGTGTATCAAGTTTTGAGGAATATATGGTAATGTATTGTTTATCCATTTGGACGTTTTCTTGTGTGATGTAACGTTGGTTGCCACTAACTTTTTGATGTTACAGTGAATTATATGTTGTGTTGATGTAAAGCTTTGTGACTTGCGTATTATACTGTAAAATGCAGTGATTAGTGATTAGTACTCTTGATGAAGTGCTGTATGGCGAGTCTTTGCTTTTGTGCAATGCGTCCGTAATTTGTTTAATGTTCTGTTTGTGACTTTAATTTCCTTACTAATTGTTATTAAAGTACATTTTAAGTTATAGTGGGTTGTCACTGTTTCCTGATATACTCTCCTCGTAAATCCTTACCGTAGAGAGGGATTTTTTTTTTTATGTTACAATATATATATATATATATATATATATAATATATATATATATATATATATATAAAGGTATAAGCCACGAAGGAAAGTGAAACATAGGAGTAGCTGCAAGATCTTTCGACTCACGTCCTTTACTTAGCTAAGTAAGGGACTTGAGTCGAAGGATCTTGCAGCTACTCCTATATTTCACTTTCCTTCGTGGCTTATACCTTTATTTATGCATTTATCACGTCCCAAACTTTCGTGATTCTATATAGTATATATATATATATATATATATATATATATATATATATATATATATATATATATATAATATATATATATATATATATATATATATATATATATATATATATATATATATATATATATATATATATATATATATATATATATATATATATATATATAATAGAGGCAAAATCCACGTACTAAAGAGAAACAAAGCTAAGTAAAGGACAGTAAGTGGAAAGGCCTAGCAACACGCCACTTTCACTTTCCTCCGTGGATTTTCCCTTTAATTATATATTCATCTCGTTCCCCATTTTCGTGACTCGGTTATACACACATACGCACATACATACATAATATATATATATATATATATATATATATATATATATATATATATATATATATATATATATATATATATATATATATATATATATATATATATATATATATATATACATACACACAGATAGATAGATAGATATATACATATACTATATGCATGTATATATACGTACATATACATTATACACACATTTTATATAATATATATATATATATATATATATATATAATATTAATCTTAAGAGACCAAGTGGTTATGCAAATAAAGGTACAATAGCTTGCTGATTTGTTTTATGTAAGGAAAGTTTTAAGAGTAACGGCCATTTCAAACTGGTGTAAAAGGTACCAATATCGTGAATATCCAAATTCTTATTTATTTTGGTATATACCTTTTTTTAAATAACTAACGATTATAGTGACTAAACTGAGCAGCGAAAGTTCATGCTTGCATGATATTGCTTTAGTAAATATTCGTGCTTTCAACATAACCGCATTATTGGATTTATGACAAGAGTAACCGTGAACCCATTTTGTGGTGTTAGTTACATAGGGGTATTTCAGCGTTTGGATGGACGGTTTGAAATAATTTTCTGGCTAGAATTCTTTTGCTTGCAAAATGTCATCTCTGTCACTTAATATCCTCTGACAAAGTATCCATTTTAACTGACCAGAACTTGGTGTCTGATGCGTACTGCTAATACGACATCAGTTAAAAATAGATATCGTGTAGTCATACTAGTAAATGTTGTTATTTGTTAAAAAAAAAAAAACTACGCATCACACACACACACACACA
>NC_061108.1:105787282-105792282 GCF_015104395.2 Macrobrachium nipponense
TGCTGATAAAACTTAATTTTTATCCCTGAAGATAGTTAATATATAATAATAGTTTTCCATGGGAGATATTTTAGTTTCTAATTTAAAAAAACGGGGAGGAACACCCCAGAAGATTATACTCCAGATATTTGCAGGTGTGATATGGCAAAGTACTTTCTTAGGAAAAATATAAAACTTGACGTTAAATTGTTTCAGACTTCACTGATTAACTTTCAGGTATATTGCTAGAGTTGCCCTTTGCTCTATAATTTACAAGTATGAATATAAACCTAAGAAATTTATGCAAAATGTTACTACTCATATAGAAAGGTAAGTGACGCGTAAAAAATGATACTATTTTCACGTTCTATGAGCCTCTCAATAGTGGACTGCGATGATATAGATGATATATTTCTTCCGAGGCTTCATATAAGATGCTACAGCTAATTAAATTCTTTAACATCATACCGTTATTTCTATGTTTTCTCCTCCATTCAATTAAACACCATTAAGAACTACTGACTAAATTTGCTGGCTACACTTAATCTCTATCTTTGATTTCCTTAAGGTCTTATTCACAATTTCCTTAAGGTCTTATTCACAGTCAAGTTTGGGTAATGTAAATATTAAGTTACCGTAGATTTTTTTTAACAATAGACAAAAATCACCCAACCTAGCGCTGTTGGTTCGTTATGACCTGCCACTTACTATAGTAGATTCACAATGCTGTCTAGGCCATTTCTTTACGACGCTCCTGATTGGCTGTTGATAAACCAATCACAGGACTGGAAACACTTAATCTCTCTCGAGATTTCATATAGGCAGGATGTATGTTCCACCTCTCCTGAGGGATACGTCTTTCAAAAGTATCCTCAAGAGAGGTGGAACATACATCCTGTCTATGTGACCTCTAGAGAGAGACTGAGAGTTTCAATCCCTGTGATTGGCTTATCAACAGCCAATCAGGAGAGTCGTAAGGGACTGGCCTACACAGCAGATGCACGGGTATTGTGAATCTACTATAGTTTACTCCTCTATCAATTGGTATTAGCTGGGGTCGGCTACAGTTTACATCTTTGTAATATGGTTTCAATCTATGAGCCATTACAATGTAATCACATGAGGTTTTTTGTATTTTTAATGAATGTGCCATTACAATATAATCACGATATTTTTAAATTTTATGTTTATAAAACATATAATAAAAGAAAATACAGCCTTCTTGAAAGTGCGGAAGCTTTTTTTACCTTTCTGTTTTTTTGTTTTTTTTTTTGTTTTTTTTTTGTTACTTAGTCGTCTGGATCCAGAGGTCACACAGCAATCTGATTTGACGTGCTGGAGCCAACAGATTTAACAAGTATTAGTGACAACTATATAACATATTTACACAAAATAAGCCAACATGAAAGAGTGAAGTTCAAATTATATACCATTATAATAACCAGATTATGCTCCTCTATTACCTACACATTACAAAAAAACCGCCTGTGACTTTTGACCTTCATTTTCTGCTGTAGTAATCTTACATAATCCCTGAATTGCCCTCTGACCAAAAGAAACCAGGAAATGTAAGGCACACAATGTAGCTCGAGGGAGACCACCTCAATAATATTTTTTGTCTAGCCTCAACAAAGGTACTTACGACAGAACTGACCAAACGTTGATATGAGCTTTAACTGCACGAAAACTCTTCCTTTATCACCATGTGAATAGAATAATTGAAAAGATTATTACAGGTTGTTTTTTGATACTTGGCGTGTTCCTTTGGCAAACGTTTAAGGGGCTCATTTCAAATTTACGTCACGGATTTTTATTAAGAATTAAAAAAAAAAAAAAAAAAAAACCTTTCCAATGTACTCAATTTGTCTGCAGATTTTTTGGCGCACTCTTTATCTATCAAATGAGACTTAGTTTAGCTCTATATCTCTAATAGTTTTAAAGTAGTAACCGTTTTCACGGCCGCATACTAGAATACCTCTTTCTTTTTTCGGTTGTAGATTTTGCCTTCAGCAGTTAGGAGCAGAATCTAAGATGTTTGTTTGTTTGTATGGTGTTTTTACGAACCACGTCGAGAGTGCATTTCTATCACCAGAAATACAATTCTCTCACTCCACAATGGAATGCCCGAAAATCGAACTCGCAGCCACCGCGGTGGCAAGCCAAGACCATACCGATGTAAGATAAAATGGTGTCTTTCAATATAATTTTCAGTTATTTACGTTTTTGTAACCCATCCAATACCTGAGCAACAGTCCCTTACTGTACTAGCATGCCATAATACGTTCTTTGAGTAATATTCTCATACACTCAATGCAATTTATAAGCATACACAATAAAAAAAATGCATAATGTTAACAAAAGAATAAAATAATAACATCTATCTTTGAAGAAATATCAATGAATGCAAAGGATACACAAATCTGTCAATATCCTTTCCAAACACTTGTGATTGGGCAAAATACGATTGCCAAATCGGCACAGCGACTTTCCTCCCCAAGTTTCCCAAAGTAGTAAATGCCGGGTTTAAACTAATTAGATGTTGTGAAATCGCATTCAGTACCTCACTCGATCTGGGCAAACCTTCCCTCCGGAATGTTCTTCAATTAGAAGCAAAATTCGGGTGTAGCTGCCAGGCAATGTGATCTCATTTGCAGTTGGCGATGTTGATTAGCTTTGATGGGATTCTCCTTACTAATAAAATCCTCTACCACGAGAATTGTCCCCCCCCCCCCCCCCCCGCCGTCTCTCTCCCCGCCCGGCTCTCTCTCTCTCTCTCGTCCTCTCTCTCTCTCTCTCTCTCTCTCTCTCCCTTGCTGCTTTAGCATTCTCTTTCATGATATTAACAAATAACTTTAAAAGTAAAAGCTCTACAACGAGAATTGTCCCCCCCCCCCCCCCTCTCTCTCTCTCTCTCTCTCTCTCTTTCTTCTTCTTCTTCTTCCCGGCTGTTTTTGCATGCTCTTTCATGAGAGGAACAAATAACTTAAAAATAAAATATATTTTGGTGCAATACATAACAAGGCATATTTGAGTTCTTTTCTTTTTCTTCACTTGCACATGAACTTCACAGGTTAATGACGTACTAAACCTTTACCGACCTTGGCGGGACCGTGTTCCTTATCTGAACAAATTGTAATTTTCTTTTTCAAAGCATTTCTACCACGTTTAGCTGAAATTGATCCCTGATTTCAACCCAAAGACAAAGACCAACTGTTGCGTCATCCTTTGCTCTTCAAGTGTAGGATGACATTATAGAAATCGAAGTCATTTCCCTATTGTGTTAACTTGCAATAACATAGTCTACAAAATCATCTATCTGAATCGTCTAAGACACAAGTTACTGGGTAATAAATATTCAGGAAGACACGGTATATTTCAAGTAATGGCTATTCATTCTCTCCAACTGAAATTTTTCTTCTCCATCAAAGTCGGTCGTCTCAGACTTCAAACTGAAAATAAACCATTATCATTCCAATAACAGAGATTTCTGAGAGATTTCTCTTCAACTTCATCTTTATTTTTTTAAATTTGACTTTCTCCCTCTCTACTTTTAGTCTACTTTTCTTGCCTAATTTGGATGACAGTCGTAACAGAGTTAATAATGCAAAGCAATTAGAACAGTGACCTACTCTCTCTTAACTGGATTCAATCTGAAAAAGTGCTGTCCAATGAAAATCCGAGAAAGAAAAATAAAATCAAAACATTTCCTCAGGACACATCTACATTCACTTGATGAAACAAAAGTGTATTAAAATTTTCTCTACGACTGAACGAATCCACAAAGATGTTTAAATTTTTTTTCCATTGTATTCGCATGAGGTATTTAAACACGAAAATTGCGGATGAAACGAAATGGCTGACGGCAATATAATGAGAACTGGCTTCATTTTCAAATAAGAAATACGTATCGTACATGAACTGTTACTAAATCATGCTAAAGTATCCACCATATAGCTTTCCTCTGTATAAGTACACGCCTTTGAAGAAGAAGAAGAAGAAGAAGAAGAAGAAGAAGAAGAAGAAGAAGGTACAACCACAGCCACATACTACAATAATTGAATCTACCTAATGTTCTCTCTTTCACCATTCAGTTTTCTCTCAAGAAATCTAACTTAATTTTACTGTTTCAGTTAAGTTCCAGCTGAGGATATACAGCGTAGAAAAACTAATTATCACTAAATTCGACAGCTTCATGTGACCAATTTTTATAAAGCAATAATAATGAGTTCATTTAGGTTGATAAATATCCAATTTGCCATATTATATCGCCATACCTTTTTTTTTCATCCCAGCTGTGTCTTCAGCAAATGCTTACCTAATGTTAAACATCTCATTGTTATCAACTTCCTTTTACGCGAAAAGGAGAATGCCGACAAATGAATCAGGTCATCTGCGTCATCGAGACAAAAACGACTTGACTATCGACCTACCGATGACGCAGATTGACTTCTAGTTCGTCCACATTTAGGGCACCTACAAGGATATGACGTCATGGGGTAATACGCGCACGAAGCTCTTTTTTGGAAGTTGCATCCGGCGTGGCATTTTCGGTCTAGGATGTAGCCATCAAAAGAGTTCGCGGAACTTTCCAGAAACTTACTGCAGCATTGTAAAGACTTCCTCGGGGGATAATCTCGGGTTACGTAACGTCAAAATCGTAGGCAATCACTCACAACTTTTTCCTAACTCTCTCTATCTCTCTCTCTCTCTCTCTCTCTCTCTCGTTTCTATCCGGTTGTTATCGTTCATTTCAGTTTTAATTATATATATATATATATATATATATTATATATATATATATATATATATATATATATATATACGTATATGTGTATATATATTATATATATACATATATATATATATTATATATATATATATATATATATATATATATATATGTAGGTATATTTTTAGATGCTTCAAAAATAATAAATTTGTCTCAAAATGTTTTAACCAGTTCCCTTAGGAGATATCCTAATAAAGCAAAATCGATCACAAAATAACTAATAGTTTTTTGT
>NC_061108.1:105799782-105857282 GCF_015104395.2 Macrobrachium nipponense
TTCATTCGGGGAATCATTCTACAAGCAAAAATTCGGGTGTAGTATGGGTAGTCCTTTAAGTTCTGTTTTAGCCAATCTGTACATGGAATACTTTGAAACTACAGTAATAAATGCAATAAAACCCAAAAACATGCTGTGGATGAGATACGTGGATGACATCCTAACATTTTGGGATAATAAGTGGGGGGTAATTTTAATGAATTCCTCTCAAAATTAAACGCATTAGTGCCCAGCATCAAATTTAAAGTTGAATGGGAAACAGACAACAAAATTCCTTTTCTTGATGTTTTAATAATCAGACACACGACAGAATACAAATTTACCATATACAGAAAACCAACGTTCTCACTTTCATATGTTCCCTACTTTAGCTATCACGACATTGCTATCAAGATAGGTGTAGCTAGCAACCTATTCTTAAGAGCCTTACGAATTTGTTCCCCAGATTTCCTGGAAAAAGAATTTGAACTAATTCGCAAGCAACTTTCATCTTTAAAGTATCCTGACCATATAATTGAGAAAGCAATTCAAAAAGCAAACGTAATTTTCTACCGACCCCCTAAAGACAAGACCAGAGACACACCCAACAATAAAATAAAAATTCCTCACCTGGAGTACGAATTAAAGAGAATAACCCAACCCACCCCGTTGGGTAAATCCAACCCTACTTTTTTGGCATTTCCCTACCCAAATACCTTAGCCAAATCCTTGATTAACGTCCAACAAAAGACATTTCCCAAAGACTCTGGGGTATATGAGATCCCATGCCAGGACTGTGACCAATCTTACATCGGATTTACAGGTAAATCACTTCCCCAGAGATTAATACAACACAAACGGTCAGTTAGGTATGGACAACAGAACTCGGCTATTTTCAACCATATAAATGAACAACCATAGAAGTAAACTGGAATATGTCACGTGTAATTTATAGCAGCAACTGCCGGTACATGAGTCAAATGATGGAATCGGCCTTAATAAAAGAGAAGCAGGTAATGAACATCTCAAAAGGGGCGTGGATCTCAGATGTCGTCGACGAAGTGTTCATTCAACCAACGCTTAAGAAGATTAAAGGAAGATTATCAGCTGGGGTGACCTAAATTGGCTTACTTGTGGACAGATCTCTTGGTATAGTCTAGTAGATTAGGAAAAAATCATGCACTTTTTGAACAGATTATCAAAATTTGGCTCCTAGAAGACTTTTTGAAGCTCTTTCTAATAAGATGAGGAGACAAGTGATCTGAGCACTCCATGACCCCAAAAAGTGACATTTTTCAAAATGGCCGCCTAAAATAGACCTATGCCTATAACTTCTGTTGTAAGTCAGGTAGAAACAAGATTTTAGTAGCTTTACCTATATTGATCAATATGTCCTATCACGTGCTGCTACCAGAAGTCCAACATGTGTGGCATTCATCTTGGAAATCCAAGATGGCTGCCCTGAAGTTACCTTTATGTATAAATTCGTTGGTAGGAGAGACGGAAATATGATCTTGGTGTCCAAACCTGTGTTCTAATGTGTGACCTGTCTTCCAGGTAACTCAAAAATTAAATATATGTGGCAGCCATTTTGAAAATTCAATATGGCTGCCTCCAAATTAAACTTTTGTGCATACATTGATGATAATGATAGATACTTCATGGTTTTGCATGATTTCCTGAGTAAACCATATAGAAGGGTGGTGCTTTATGTTTTCAGGTGTGTCATCCATCTCTTTGTCTTATATCCTGTCTGTATATCCATATGTCCTTCTGACTGGCTCTCTGTCTGTCTATCTGTTTTTGTATATGTCTTTCAATCTGTTTAAACATCTAATTCCTGTTTCATTTTATTTCAGGTGCATAAATATCAAATACAATTATATAGCCAAACCCTTCATTAAGCAATCGCCCTGAATGTTGTACATACATGTATATAGACTAGTGGTGGTGGTAGTTGTAGTTGCTAACAGTTTAACCATAGAAAATGTCTGAAATGTGCATGCAAGTAGATCCAGTGGAAGGAGCTGCCATGCAGAAAACTGCTAAACCCTCAACAGATTGGACATTATGTATTTTATGCCGGTTAATATGAAACCAATGAGAAACTTAAACTCCCAGGTGGTAAAACACAACGAAGAGACAGTGAATGTAGTTACAAAAGGTTAGCAGAAAATATATATGAATTTGAACAACTTGGATGTGTTCCATTGGACATCCACATTAAAAGACTGGACAATGGCAAAGGAATTGAAGCAACGCTACAAGAAAATGATGCCAAGTTTCACAAGTCATGTGAAGGCCTTTTTTTTCAACAACCAGAAGCTACAGAGGGCTAAAGAAAAGAAAGCAAAGCAGGAGGTTGGCTGTCAACCAAGCCCAGCAAAAAAGAAGCTTAGATTAAGCAGTGACAGCATGCCAAAATAAAAGCAGAGTTATCCTTCTTCTGTGAGAAAGATGAGAGTGAAGCACCTTTGATCAAAGCAATGTCACTAAATGTTGATCGCAGAGTCCGAGAGTATGCTCATATACTACAAGACAGAAAACTTTTCGGCAAACTTTCTGCTGGAGATTTGCCAGCTCGTGATGCTGTTTATCACCACAAATGCATGACAGATTTGTACAACAAAGTTAGGGAAAAGAAGAATATTGATGACAGTGGAACAAAAGATGCTTTCAACACTGGGCTAGTTCTAAGTGAATTGGTTTCACACATAGAAGAACAGAGAGGTGAATCACTTCCAGTATTTAAAACTTGCAGACCTAGGGAAAATGTATGATGCAAGAATGGCTAAAATAGATCCAACATATACCCAAAAGGTGCATACGACTAGATTTAAAGAAAAGTTGTTAGCTCTTATTCCAGACCTCAGGGCCCATAGTGAGGGAAGAGATATAATATTGATGTTTGACAGAGATATTGGAAAGGCTATCCGCATTGCTTGTACATATGCTGATGAGGAAGTATTCGATTTGATGCATGCAGCTAAAATAGTTTGCAGAGATATACTTTCCCATGAATACTCATTTGATGGTTACTTTGAGCCAGGATGTGAAAAGAATGTGGTCCCAAGAAGTCTTCTTGTCCTTGTAAAGATGATATTACAAGGACCTTGTATCAAAGATCAACAATGTGATGATGATGCTATGACCAAAATAGCCCTTTGTCTGTCACAGCTGCTGATTTTTAATACGAAGACGACCTCAAGAGAAGCTTCATCTACAAGACATCAGAAGTGCAGAGAGACACCATTTTCGATCTATGCAGCCCTACTCATCCATGCAAAAACTCGACAAAGAAGTCTTGTTGATACTTTGTTTAGTCATGGACTCTGTATATCATATGAACGCACTCAAGAGCTCTCAAAAGCTCTTGCCAATGGTGTCATCAAGCAGTTTGAACAAGATGGATGTGTCTGTCCTACAACTCTAAGAAAGGGCATATCACTTTTGGGGGCAGTGGGAAACATCGACCATAACACTTCCTCAAGAACATCAAAGGATTCATTTCATGGAACAGCTGTTTCCATAATTCAGTTTCCTACTGTATCTAATCCTGGAACTGAAAGAACCAAAATCTGTATTGAACTAAACCAAGGTAAATTGCTACCATTGCCAGATGATTACTCAGAGATTCCTCCACTGGAAATGCCCAGTTCAGAGCCAATGGTTCCAAGACAAGGAGAGGTGAAACCAAAGCTCACAAATATTGGAAAGACCACATAAAAATCTCCTAGAAACCAAATTTTGGTAATCTGTTCAAAAAGTGCACAATTCCTACTAGTTTTTGACCTAATCCACTAGACTAGTATAAATACCACCTTTTGTGTAAACTTTTCTCATTCATATACCTGAAGAGAGAGACAGCAGTCTCTGAAATATAGTACTTTTCTCTTTACATTTTGGTGTTTTTATGGGCTCCTTTTATTAGATGGAATTCTGTTGTTACAGAACATTTTACCAGTCCAATAAATAAATATAAATATCAAATATATATATATATAAATATATATATGATATATATATATATATATATATATATATATATATATATATATATATATATATCAATAGTTTCTCCGACCGGGACGTTTGTAAACAAGGATTCGACGTCTAAGCTTACCATATATAAGTCTGAGTCCTGTCTGAGAATGTACGCTTTGAACTTGGTGGAATTGGTTATCAAAAAAGATTGTTTTTTGTTAAGGGCTCTTACAGGGGAACAAGAAATTTGGCTTGTTTATAGTGAGGCGTATTCCGCGAGGAGAGGATTGGCCGTAAGGGAACTCAATCTTTGTATATATATACTATATATGAATATACATATATATATGTATATATATATATATATATATATATATATATAGGATAAATATGAATATATATATATGATATACTATATATATATATATATATATATATATAATATATATATATATATATATATATATATATATATATATATATATATATATATATATATATATATATATATCTAATAAAAGGAGCCCATAAAACACCAAAATGTAGAGAGAAAAGTACTATATTTCAGAGACTGCTGTCTCTCTCTTCAGGTATATGAATGAGAAAAGTTTACAGAAAAGGTGGTATTTATACCAAGAGATTCGTCCACAAGTAAGCCAATTTAGGTCACCCCCGCTGATAATCTTCCTTTAATCTTCTTAAGCGTTGGTTGAATGAAACACTGCGTGTTCATTCAACCAACGCTTAAGAAGATTAAAGGAAGATTATCAGCGGGGTGACCTAAATTGGCTTACTTGTGGACGAATCTCTTGGTATAAATACCACCTTTTCTGTAAACTTTTCTCATTCATATACCTGAAGAGAGAGACAGCAGTCTCTGAAATATAGTACTTTTCTCTCTACATTTTTGGTGTTTTTATGGGCTCCTTTTATTAGATGGAATTCTGTTGTTACAGAACACTTTTACCAGTCATATCATATATATATATATATATATATATATAGTATATATATATATATATATATATATATATATATATATATATACATATATATACATATATATATGTATATATATATATGATATATATATATTATATATTATATATATATATATATATACATATATATATATATATATATATATATATATATATATATGATATATATATACTATATATATATATATATATATATAAAATTTAAATAGCCAATGGCATTGGAGCACAATCCAAAGAATGACATTTGGATGGACTTATACTCTTTTTAACTTGATATATTTTCTGCAGAAATGTAATGGGCATATTTAATACTTTCATTCTTTGGTTACCAAAGTTTATACAATGAAATTCATTAATTAGACAACGGAGAAATAAATTTCTTCGAATGGGTTAGCAATCGTACAAAAAATACTTGACAGCTTTCAGCTAGTTATGATTAATTATACCATACAATGAAGTAAAAAAACGCCAAGAGATTAAGTGTGTGAAAGCTACTATGCATTTCAAGGACTACGAGTTATTGTTTTTCACAAATATCTTTCAAATTAATTATTTGATAGAAATGATACTTTAACACAATGTACAAACATCTCCCCCTAAGTTTTGGTCAAGGCTTTATTCTTGATTTACATCGTGTTATCAAGCTTCACCAATCTATGGTTTCGAATGTTTTTATCCTAATTCCGTTCCTCCCTAATCCCTTCCCCACCTCATACCACACTCAACCCACTTTCCTGGTCTTTCTGTCTCAGGCCCTCACTTTCCTGCCTATTACATTATATTAAGTAACATTGGGTGCTATAAATATGTTGATTTTTGTAAATTCTTCATCCATTTAATTAGTGTTATTGAATTTTCTTTATATATAAATGGGAGTAGGCTAAAGAGTGTATGACCGTCACTCTGTTTACTAAGGCCATGAGAGAAGGTCTGCTCACTTCCCCTAAATCCCCAAGTAGGCGGAGCTTTGTCTACTACTTATTGCGTCAGCAGGAGGATTGCTGTAAGGGAAAAACAAAGAAAATGGGTATAATTTGGGGGAAACTATCATCACTATCATAATATCATTGTATGTATGTGTTTCTCTATTTATATCACACTACAATTTCGTTTCTACTAATCATACGCCAGTAATAAGGATGCAATTCTTGTACCGTACTGAGTTTAGTGAATGAGTTGAGTGTCATGTATCTTGAATTATATTACTTATTATCATTAATGTAAAGTGATCAAAGCACTATAATCATATACATACTTATTTTTGAGACAGATTCCAGAAAGGATTTTACTTGTATTTCTTACAATTGGAACAATTGCTTATGAATACTGCCTAAATGTTACCTATTACCCTATTTTCAGGTATTTAACATAAAGGGTTTTTGATATAAAGAAGGTATCCAGTTTTTGCCTCATTCATAACCCATTAAGAAACTATTTCCTTAAGTCTTTCGCAGGTTTGTATCTCTATTTTGCAGAAGCTGCATACTGTCATTATTGAAGAGTCGCTCGTTTTTTATTCTTTGACGGCAGACCAAAAATGCTTGTGATATATGTTTATCAAAGGAACCATATATCACCATTAATTTAATCTGAATATACTTGTTCCTTGTGAATTTGAATGATTTTGAATGAGTATATAAAAATGAAAAAGAATACTATGTTGTTTTGTCTAAACACTTTCCCACGTGATATTTTGTTGAATCTGAAGTATACTATATATGACCAATATACATGTGCTTTTTGTGTGAGTGTGTTATGAAGATTCACTAACATATTGTGATTGATCCTCATTCTATTGTCAGCTTTCTCTATTTTGTATATGGTTAGGAATCGTATTGCAATTGCATTTCTGCAACAACGCCGACAAAGTAACATGGCAGCCATGAAAGGAATGAAAAATCAATTACACAGTGAATACTTAAGAGTGCGATTGCTCGAGCTGGTAGGCAACCCCTTATTATCACATTATTACCTGGCAGCCCAAGGATACTATAAACAAATACATTGGGAAAATTAACCATTATTATGGTCATTACGTCAAACTTCACGATCATTTTCATTATGAATTTCCAATTCTCTATTGGTATTGAAAAATATCAAGGAAAACAGTATTATTGGGGAGAAATGAGAAACCCGGCGATAAAGAAAGTGGGAGAAAGGGAGGGAGATAGATGGGATGGGGATAGCGGCGTTCAAATCTGTAAATGACTCCTGTTGACTCATAAGACTTTGCCTTTAAAAGTTAAGAGTAAACGCCTTAACTAATATCATTAGACGATGCACTGTTACCAAAAATTAGGGGGAGGTGTTGTGTACACAGCGTTAAAGTACCATTTCGATCAAATAATTAGGTTGAATGATATTTGAGAAAAACAATGACTTGCAGTCCCTGAAATGCATAGTAGTTATTTATAATCAATGAGTACAAATATACAGTATGGAGATCTTTGCTTAACAGCAAATATTCTTGCTATGTGATTTAATGTTTATAGTCACGTATATAATGCTGTTTCTCTTATAGTTATGTTTATCAATCTTAATGTTATTCTATAGCATTGGAACATAAAAACATAAACCTCATTCTAATGCTGCTTAAAAATATTTGTCATACGCCAAAACAAAATTAATAATAATAAAAAAAAAACACCGACGGATGTTTGGATTACAAATTGCACCCTGGAACACCCAAAGTAAAAATGACTTCTTCCATCCCAACACAGAATGGAGAGAAAGGTTAATTTCACTCGTCCATTCCGTTATGAATCTACATGCTAAATTAGATCTGCAATTAATCTTCCCCACTACGCTAACATATCTGCGAGACTGCAACAGGTGGAAGATATAAATGGTAATAAATGGGGCACCTCACTTGTAACTATATAAGTTGAGCAACAAGTGGGGAGGATTGTTTTAAAAACAGCAGATTGTTACACAATAATCTTTATCTTAAAATGCTGAATATTTCTTCAGACCCCAGAGGTCGATTGTAAAGTTATATTTGATATTCTGGTTCTTTTTTGAGATGCAAAAATATTAAACAATGATGAGATATGCTTTTTCTAAAAACTTACAAATATCCATCTCTTTTCTCAAAAGCTTTTTAATAACTAGGAGAGTTAAGAGAGGAGAAACTGCCTCAACCTTTTTATATATTGTATGTATGACTACAACATTGGGGTTAATGTGGCTTAAAAATCTATGCAGATCCTGTATTTGTAATACTAGCTAATGTAACAACTACAGACAATGCTAGCATTGCCCTTATACACTAATGCACTGTAAATAATTCAATCCATTTCCTACATTTATGATATATTTCTTGCTTAATTTTTTTTTGGAAAAAATTTTCGACGCAAAAGTGGCAAATATAGGTAGATTACTAAATGCACTTCTTCATTCTTACACAAAGAATCCTGAGATATATAGACTTTGATAGCTGTAGCTGTAATGAGTGAAAAAGGAGTCGTCTAAGTGGTTAAATTCTATATCTTTGTTTATGACGATGACACGATGCTTTTTCTAAATAGGTGATCTAATTATGCACAGATTTCCTGATCTGATGCCAATAATTATATAAATAATCAGACACCAATAATTAAATACTGTGAATACGTGGTTTATCATAGATTTAATCACTACCAGCTAGTGAAATTTAGAAAAAAGTATGATGATGGAACTGCAAAACTGATTACTACTCGAGTATGTTATGGAGCCTAACTGAAGGCATCCTGGCAATTATGATCTTACACTGAAAATTTAACGGAATATTGCAGTAAACTTTTATATTTATAACCCTTTGACCCTAATACTCAGAATAAATTAGAATGTTACTCATGAAAAAGATTAAGTAGGAAAATTTTTAGTTTGATCCTCGCACTCTCTTGGTGATATTATGAGGTAAACAGAAAAGATATTTAATTGTATTTAAGAGAAATATGAAG
The DNA here is from genome assembly GCF_015104395.2 of Macrobrachium nipponense. Classification (NCBI taxonomy): domain Eukaryota; kingdom Metazoa; phylum Arthropoda; class Malacostraca; order Decapoda; family Palaemonidae; genus Macrobrachium; species Macrobrachium nipponense. The sequence goes on from NC_061108.1 coordinate 105,808,688, forward strand.
TGTCTAATTGTAAAAATCAGATCTTCCACCGTAAAGGGACCTTTCCTAGACAGTAAACCTGTAGAGGTTTTAACCCATTATGTATCCACCTTTGCGGCATGTTTAGTACAATCCCATTGGGGATTACTGTAAAAACATAAATAAAAGACTGTAAATACCATAAAGATAATGAATCCATAGAAATATTAATCCTAGACAATGACCCCAAAAACCCTTGGGATCACTGTCTAGTAAAGATCCAAAAAAGTTATTCCTTAAGGTGTACACAAATTTGGAACATGATATTTTACTTGTTTTTAAGGGATCGGGAAGTATTTGGCAGAGATTACAATCATTTAAAATACACTCAAACCTTCAACATTGCATCCTTGCTAAAAATTAAACTCAATGCCAAACTGGGGCCCCCACCCCAAAATATGATTACACATCTTAAAAAGCTATGTAATGAATATATAGTCATAACGATGTACCAAGAATCCATCAAAGAAATTCTCAAGGCTTTCCAGAACCTCCTCGCAGCCTCGAAAAAAAATATAAATAAATAAATAAATAAAACTCTCAGCAGTAATCTCAGACTAGAAAACATTCAAAATCGTTGGTTATCGCTCAGAGTTTTATACAACTTTCGCCTCTCATTTATATTAATTTTCCGCACGAAGTTGTTTCTGAGCTTATCAATTTTTTTTTTTTTTTTGGCTATAGGAACTGGAATATGCAGAATTCATTCAGTTCATTTTACAGTATCACAAACACTGACATGTACATGCACATGCACCAGCTCGTGGGGACACAAGCACGTACATGCATACACACACACACATGCAAACAGAAAATATATATGAGGTATATGCATGTGAGTGCACGCGTGTGTATGTGTGACTTTAAGTTTTCAAAAGAGTTAACTAAAATATTTCATTAGTTAGTTTGCCTTTAGCTAAAAAAGTATTCTTCTACCAGTCCAACCGAAAAAAATACACACACACATGTGTGTTCTTTTTGTGTTAGTCTGGTAAAAGAATATTTCCTTTTAGCAATAAGGAAAGTAACTAATAGAATATTCTATACTTCTTTTGAAAACATCTTAAAGTCTTGGTATGCATTACTAAATAAATAAAACTATGAAAGTGACTGGACAGAGATGGATGAAAAATAATCTAACAGTGATAAAATAATCAAACAATGCAAGATCCATCAGACATTAAAAGAGGCCAAATGAGACAAGCAGGAGAAGGGCCAGCAAATATTATGAAGCAAAAAATACCAGAAAGTGAAGGACTTTCCAACAACATGAAAGTTTGTTTTTCAACTGATCAGATACAATTTAAAAATGTATAAAAATTGAAATGTCAAAATGTTACCGAAAAAAAAAATTCAACTCCTATTCCGGCAGAGTTAATAAAAATGTCATCCCCAAATTACGTGTAATGAAATTATACTAAGGAACTTATTCTTTCATGCACTGGAGTTAATTTTTACGTTTCCCATAATATGTGAGATAATAAAAGTTGGATCTTGAACATGTATCATGGTTTCCAACATAATAATTTAGGATCATTTTTTTCTGAAATGTTTTGTATTTTGGTTTAAAGGTGTGCCTTCATGTTCTTGCATTTAATATATAATTATTTTAATATAATAATTTCTAACATAATAATTCAGGATAATTTATTTTTTATTTTTCATATTTTGGTTTAGAGGTGTGCCTTTATGTTCTTGCATTTAATAACACTGCCTGAAAAAGAGGGGGGGAATCTTTCCAGTAGGTCTGAGTAAAAAGATAAACGTAATCATAAAATTCAATTCTTCAAGTAAATTAAATACCAAAGGAGAAAATTGTATCCTCGTCAAGTGTCCCAAGTAAAACTTATACTATTTGCAAGGCAATAAGCGTCAGCGTATCAAAATCAAACAAAAACAACAAAAATAATAATAATATTTTACTGAATTTGATTGCCGCTACAATGCCATTCAGCTTAAAGTACTGTAGTATTTCTCTAATCTTCTGATGATGTCTTTTTCTTCTTTTGAAATGCTGAAGATAAGATGTCCTAAGTCCTCTGCTGGTTCCTCTATATTTTCTGGGTTTTCTCCCGACGTATTGTTCCTCTTAGAAACATCTTCTGATGTCTGATTCCAGTAAGAGTCTGTGCTGGATAGACTCATTTTGTGTGTGGCGCTGGCTTTTATGCTGGACGCCAAGATTATTGACTGCATGTGGGAGCCAATGAAGAATAGGGTTAGTTAGGTAGGGGCCAATGAAAACTAGTGCTCAAAATGCTGGCCTCTGATTGGCTGAGTTCGTGAGCCAATGAAAAATAGGGTCGGTTTGGTGTTCAGAATGCTGCCTCAGATGCCAGCATTCTGAACATCAGGAGAAAAACCAGAAATGGCAGCGGAAGCAGCAGAGGAATTAGGAAATCTTATCTTCAGCCTTCCAAAAGAATAAAGACATCATTATAGGATAAGAAAAAGATTACTTTAAAGCTGAATGGCATTGTAGCAGCAATCAAATTCAATAAAATATACTTAAATGAAGGGTTACTACCAATATATGCAAATAATAATAATACGTAATAATATAATAATAATAATAATAAAACCTACAACACATAGAAACTAAGGGAGAAAACAAGTGAAGTTAATGGAATAAGACTAATACACACCAACACTATCACAAAAAAAATAACCTGGCATATGTAGGAGCAAGACTGACAGTAGAGCTCATGTTGATACAAACACCAACATCACCATCACAACCAACCCAACAGAAACCAAAACAGCAACCACCTTGGAAAAGGTGCCTGGATAAATAAATCATGGCAATGAGATCTGCCTTGAGTAAAATGAAAGAAATGGCAGAAAAAAGGCTAAGATACAAGAAAACAAGAGAGGAACTGAATGAGAAATACAAAGTACAGGAGAAGTACTAAACAGCACAATAGAAGACATAAAACAGAGGTTTAAAAACAAAGCACATAAGATCCAACGGTACATGAACAGGAATAGATAGCAACAAAACAAACTCTTTGGAACCAACCAGAAAAAACTATACAGCCAACTAAGAGGGGAAGACAACCACCAAGAAATTCCTGAAGCCAAGAACCACGTAAGAGACTCTGGGAAAACATATGGAGCAATCTGGTATCACATAACAAAACATGCAACATGGCTCCAATGCCCAACTGGAAAGCCCCAGGTCCCGATGTAGTTCATGACTGCTGGTTCATAAACTTTAAGACCCAACAACCATGAATAGCAGAACAACTCAAGCATTGTACCACAAACCATCATGCACCTAAATGGATGACCACAGGGAGATCACCCTTGGTACAGAATGACAAAAACAAGGGAAAGATAGCAAGTAAGTGATTGCAAGCCTATCACCTGCCTACTGAATTGAAGAAGTTACTAACAGGTATCATCAGCGAATGGTTATATAACTACTTAAAGGATACAAACACCATCCCCCACCAACATAAAGACTGCATAGGGGGCACAAAAGACCAGATCCATATAGACAAAATGGTAATGAAAAATAGTAAGAGCAGGAGAACAAACCTAAGCATGACATGGATTGCCTACAAGACAGGCTTTGACACGATAAAGCACACGAGGCTAACAGAATGCCTGAAAATATATGGGGATGAGTTAAACACCATCAGCTTCATAAAAAATACAATGCACAACTGGGATACAGTAGTGCAAACTTACAAACTCTGGAATAAGTTTAGCACAGGTTTACATCAGGAGAAGGATCTTTCAAGGCAACTCACTGTCCCCACTAATCTATGCAGTAGACATATTCCCACAACAAAAGTCCGGCAGAAGATGGATGCTGGATACCAACTAAAGAAAGGAGGCAACAGCATCAACCATCTGATGTTCATAAACTACATCAAGCTGTATAATAAAAGCATCAAGGAAATAGATACCCTAATCCAGACTGTAAGGATTGTGTATGGAGACATCAGGATGGAGTATGCAACTGAAAATGCATCTTGGTCAACATATAAAATGGCAAAGTGCCAAGGACTGAAGGGATAAAGCTACCAGATGGGAATAGCATTAAACACAGATGAGACAGGATACAAATACCTGGGAATAATAGAAGGAGAGGATATAAAACACCAAGAGCATGGTTGAAATGGAGAAGTTATTGATGATCTGGCTGGAAGACCAGAACCAGCGACGTGTTCCAGTGAGCCTAAGTGTGATCCAGGAGCGATGTTGGATTTGGTGGAAGGTACACCACCTTCACATTAGGGTGCATGTTGCTCAAATTTGAAGGGTGCCCAGGGGCATTGTATAAAAGTAAAGGAACCTTAAAAGGTAGACCCTATAAGGACAAATACCGCTCCACTGCTGGTACGAAGTGGTCATTGAACCAATCTTTGAAGACCATCATGGTAACCCAAGCCTTCTTGTTAGACTTCCAAATGACAGGGAGTTGACTCTTGAAAATGCCCTTGAAAGGCCTGGGATTCTCTGCCAAATACACTAGCAAGGGCTTAAGTTTCAAGTCGCCACTAGCATTGGCTCCAAAAAGTAAAGTCAGTCGCCCCTTACCATCTTTATGGCCAGGTACTGACTTCTCCTCCTTGGAAAGGTATGTATGGTTGGGCATCCTCTTCCAAAATAAGCCAGTCTCGTCTACATTAAATACTTGGTCAGCAGTGTAACCGCCATCCTTAATTATTTCAGCCTAACCACTAGAAAAACTGTCTGCTGCTTCGCTATCAGCACTAGCAGCTTTACCTTGCAACTTCACATTATGCAAATTCGCGCGAGCCTTAAAACGGTTAAACCAACCTCTACTTGCGGAAAATTCTCCACTGGCACTGCCTTCCCCATGCTGCTTCACTACTGCAGCATGCAGCTCTACACTGCTGACCAAGTATTTAATGTAGATGAGACTGGCTTATTTTGGAAGAGGATGCCCAACCATACATACCTTTCCAAGGAGGAGAAGTCAGTACCTGGCCATAAAGATGGTAAGGGGCGACTGACTTTACTTTTTGGAGCCAATGCTAGTGGCGACTTGAAACTTAAGCCCTTGCTAGTGTATTTGGCAGAGAATCCCAGGCCTTTCAAGGGAATTTTCAAGAGTCAACTCCCTGTCATTTGGAAGTCTAACAAGAAGGCTTGGGTTACCATGATGGTCTTCAAAGATTGGTTCAATGACCACTTCGTACCAGCAGTGGAGCGGTATTTGTCCTTATAGGGTCTACCTTTTAAGGTTCCTTTACTTTTATACAATGCCCCTGGGCACCCTTCAAATTTGAGCAACATGCACTCTAATGTGAAGGTGGTGTACCTTCCGCCAAATCCAACATTGCTCATACAGCCGATGGACCAATGAGTAATTGCTAACTTCAAGGCATACTACCTTAGAAGGACAATACGCGCTGCTTTGAGGGCTATCGAAGGTAACAAGGAGTTGACTTTGAAGCAGTTCTGGAAGGGCTACAATATCGCAGATGCAGTCAGGAATATTGCAAATGCTTGGGACAAGGTGAAGACAACCACTTTAAATGGGACCTGGAAGAAACAGTGTCCACAGTTTTTGCACAGTTTTAAAGGATTTGACCAGGCAGAAGATGTCGAGGCTGTGACGAGGAAAATTGTAGGGCTAAGCATGAGGCTGAAACTAGATTTGGAAGCTGAGGATGTCATAAAACTGCTAGCATCCCATGGAGAGGAGTTGTCATCAGAGGACCTCATTGAGCTGGAGCAGCAGATGATGGAGTTAGAGGTACCAGACCCAAAACCTAGGGCATTAACTGTCAAAGGCTTGTCAGAGGGTTTTACTCATTTGGAGAGAGCTTTGGCTTCTTTTGAGGGAGAAGACCCTAACATTGCCAAGTTTGACAGAATTCGGAGAGGGATCCTGGATTTGGTAACTTTTCATAAGGAAACCCTGAAGGAGAAGCAGATGAAGAAAAGTATGCAGTCTAGGCTTGACACTTTCTTCAAGAAGTCTCCAGCACCACCTCCCACTCCTAGTCCTGGTAAAGAATTCTGAACTTTTAAAATTTATTTTGTTTACATATTGTAATATAAAATGTACATATGTATAATATAAAATGTGTTAATTTTTTTATATAACTGTTAGTGTATTGTAACTTCATTAATTTTCATCATTCGTATTTTATTGCAGAAGTGATGTCAAATCCAGATCCCCCTGTACCTGGACCCTCCGTAGCAGCCCATCCACCTCTAGAATGTAAGGAATTTAATTTTTCTCATTTTCATGTTGTAAACTGTTTGTACATTATTACATGCTACTATGTACTATTACATAATGTGTTTGATGTTGCATAACCTAATATTTTTCTTTATGTATCATTGCAGAACCATTTGATAGTGATGATGACCCTGAACCTTTTCATGGTTTTGATGTCTCACCCTATTTATCAGGTAAGGAATCCTTAACAATTTTTTTAAATGTTTTATAAATTGCTAATAGAAATTCTATAAAAAGTGTATGTACACTAAGTACTACATCCACCTTATTATGTACCCTATCATTCTTTCTAGATCTAGATGTAGCCTCCTCAGAGCCAAAATCGGTTGATACTATCACCAGTCCAACTCCATCAGGTAAAGGAATTCTTCATTTTTTTAATTGTACATATGTCAAACAGTAAATAATACTAGTTATTGTGTGCAGTAGCTAATAATACCTACATGCATACTCTATCATTTTTATTTTTTATCATTCCAGACTCCCAAACACCTGCAAATTCCACTTCATAGCCCAGCCATTCTCATCTACACCATATGCCCATCCCAGTAAGCAAGCCAACCACTAGAATTTGGTAAGGAAACTTTTTTTTTTTTATGAATTGTTATACATTTTATTACACATGTAATATGTACATACTGTATATATATTAGTATATATTTAGTAAATGCAACTTTACTAATCATATGTACATTATCATTCCAGACTGACATGCACCTGGTACATAAACCAGACCTCTTCTGTACATAACTACTTCTTCATGTTACATAGCCTACATCTTTTCATTTCACTAAAGGTAAGGAATGATCAACTGTTTTTAATGTTATAAACTGCTAATTATGTAACAGTACATTTTATACTTAAGTGGTTACATACTGTCCTTTAATATTCTATATCATTCCAGGCTGCCCATCACCTTTTCAAGCTCCCTCATCCTGAAATTAGGTATGGAATTCATCTTTTTTTAGTTTTTACTGTAGTATTAAACATAACTTACTGAAATACCTGAAATACTATAGAACTTCTATTACTATACATGCACATACTCTGTAATTATCCTTATCATTGCAGGCTACCTACACATGCACATCTCCATCTCCCACAACCAAGCTAATAGCTTTGAGACTCACTAAAAGTTGGTGAGTATGTAAGGAATTCCTAACTAAGTTTTATACATGTTATATTTTATAAACTACTGTATGGTATATGTACTGCTGTAATATACTTTATTGCATAGAGGGCTACAATATTAATATAATTTTTTTTACATTCCAGAATCCCACAACCCCTGAATGATGTAGGCTATGTGGCCACAAAAAACATTGTCCAGGGTTACATAGCATGACAACTTTAAACTAAAAGTAAGGAATTATACATAGTACATACACTCTTTTACTCTTGATATACTCTACTTTACATATTGCATTCAGGACCTTGTGTAGTATTTTGTACTAATTGTGTACTTTTACATTTCAGAACCACCATTTTTTGGATGAAAACAACTCCAGATTGAACATAAAACGTCAGGAAACTACATGTAGTGTACCCAAAGGATTACAAGTATGGTTTTTATCACTTTTTTTTTTAATACATTTTTATGACGTCGTTCCGGCTTACAAAGCTTCTCAAGAATGGAGCCCCCATCGTAACCCAGGTACTGCAAGTACACAATATCTTTGGTTTCATGGAAATAAAAGAAACTACGTTTTACGATCTCACAGAGTTCACATTGTCTCTTCAACTGGCCTCTCTGATTTCTTGTACTGCCCGTTCATTACAAGATCCTGTTCACGTATGTGTTACGCAGTATTGCACTTTTTTTCTCTTTTCTTACAATATGACTTTAAGTTTCCACATACGTGTGAAATCACCCCCCCCCCCCCCTCCCCCCTCAATTTCGACAAGTACCAGCCCACAATTCTTCCTACCAATCAGAGGCCTTATCACCAGTGCGCTACTGATACCTAGATCCAACAGACTGCGTTTTAAAATCATTTAGCAAGAAGTATTCGCAGTGTTAACACCCAACTCTCCACACTCTCCAAGTGACCATGTTTTCACTAGTAATAGTGTTAATAATTCTGTTAGGAAATACGGACATCCTAATTTTATTTTGAGAAACCTATCTGTGTTCATGATTTGTTGGGTATTTGGCCGAAAATCAATTCAAGATTCAAGATGGGTAGACTTTCAAGAATCGAAGATGAGAATTGTACCATCTGCCCCTTTAAAGTAAAGTTCCCAATCTATATTCCTCTATTGTTAGAACAATTGTGGTTTGGTGTTACTAAGTGTTAGTAATTTTCAGGTAGAAGTGTTTGACTTTGTTGGGTAGTTATTGTTATTTGCCATATCACTACGTACCTAACAACCCAGCGTCACTTAGCCAACTCGTGCCTCCTGTCCTACCTTTCCCCCCCCGCCCCCCCAAGTACTCCACCTTCACCTTAGTGAATATATGGCTCCGTGGTGGTTGCAGAGTTCAAACATGGCGGCTTTGTTTACATTTCTCTGCCTGAATCGAACACTTGGTAGATCTATATAACTATTCCACGGCGATCTAGACTATGGCAGTTGACGTTTTCCTATGTTATTTTACGGTATTTCTACAGAAGCAATCCGCGGTGGCTTAGACTATGGCAATTGACTGATTCCTATGTTATTTGAGTTACTGTACAAGATTTAAAAGTAATATCCATTCGGGCGGCTGTAACTAAGCAGTAATTGACATTGAAAGTTACATAATAGCCGCACCAAACTCAAAGGTATATTAAAGTTTAGTTCCAACCAAACGAAAAAAATATTCCTTACAACCCTTGTAAAGCAACTAAAATAACATAGAAAATGTCAATTGCCATAGTCTAAGTCACCAAAGAACGGTCCTATAGGAAGGTACCAAGTATTCGTTACGGTGAAGGCAATGTAAACACAGCCGCCATGTTTAAATTCCCCAACCACCACGGAGCCATATGTTCACTAAGGGTGGGGGGGGGGGTAAGGTGGAAGGTACGAGTTGTCTTAGCAGCACCCCACTGAATAGTAACATACCTTGACGCAACTTTCGGCGAAAGCCTAACACTCACTTTCCTAAAACATAATAATTAAGAATAATGTTTGGACCTTACCTTAAAGGGGTGGAGGGTACAAAGCAGCAGCTGCTTTTAAGAATGCGTGGAGGCGGGTCTTGGGTTCCTCAAAATGCAGCTTGAAATAAGCAACAGCCAAGTACCCGACGAAGTTATACATTCTCCTCCCGTATCTTGGAGTCGACTGAATGGGGGCAAAAGACCTGCTTTCTCAGGAGGCCATGGTCCTGGCAAAAACCGATTAGTCGATCATAATTACCTGAGTAAAAGGCAGAAAAAATCTTTGTAACTCATGTAACAATTGTTACATGAAGTTGGCAAAGAGTTCTGGTGAGGGGCTGGGGCGAGCGTGAAGTAGATGCAGCAGTGGATGTCATGGCGGCAGATTCAACAGTGTTGGAGTTCTACAGTTAGGAGGTGGCAGGAGGCCAGACCGTAGAAAACAGGGTGGGAGAGGTGGGGTGGAGTAGTAAAAATGCTTTGATGCTATTGGTTGAGGCAGGGTGGGGCTGAGGTAAATGAACAAGCACTTAACAAGATAAGTTGGCAATGTTAAGGGTAATAAAAGTAAATGGGTAGTTAAGGAACTAAATGTAAATGTGGGATGGGTTCAAAATATGAAATAATACAAATACATATATAACGGGCCCAGGAGGGGGTGGGATTTAAGTCCTGGGTGGTAAATGTGTAAAAGGGCCTATAGTTGTTTTAATAAATACAAAAGACCAAATTAAACATAGGTTAGCATATAACAAAACTAATTAAACTTGTAGGGGATGTTGCCTGACCAGGGGTGGGGTTGGCCTGCTGTAACCCCCCTTAAAGAACCAAACCAACCTAACATAACCTAACCTAGCAGGGGATGTAACCTTACCTAGTAGGGAACTTAACCTAGTAGGCAATGTTGCCTGACCAGGGGGATTTGCCCCCCCCCTGTACCCCCCCTTAAAGGCCTAACCTAACCTAGTAAGGAATGTAACCTAACCTAACCTAGTAGGGAATATTGCCTGACCAGGGGACTTCGCCCCCCGTACCCCCCCTTTAAGGCCTAACCCCCTTAAAGGCCTAGTAAGGAATGTAACCTAAATCCTAGTAGGGACATTGCCTGACCAAGGGGGGCTTCGCCCCCCGGTACCCCCCCTTAAAGGCCTAAACCTAAAACCTAGTAAGGAACGGGTAACCTAACCTAACCTAGTAGGGAAATACTAGGCCTAACCTAACCAATAAGGAAATGTAACCTAACCTAACCTAACCTTAGTAGGGAATTAATTGCCCCCCTGCCCAAAGGGGGCCTTCGCCCCCAACCGTAACCCCCCCTTAAAGGCCTAACCGGAACTAGTTAAAGGAACCGTAACCTAACCAACCTAGTAGGGAAATAATTTTGCCTACCAAGGGGGCTTCGCCCCCCTCCACCCCCCCTTAAAGCCTAACCTAACCTAGTAAGGAATGTAACCTAACCAACCTAACCTAACTAACCTAGTAGGGAATAGTGCCACTGACCCCCCCAGGCCTCGAATGTAAACCTAAAGCTAACCTAACCTAGGGAAAATAAAGGGAACCGTAACCTAACCTAACCTACCTTAAGGGAAATCCTAGGCCTATGGGTACCTAGGTAAGGATGTTAACCTAACCAACCTAACCTAGTAAGGAATATTTCCCTTGAACAAGGGGGCTTTGCCCCCCCCATACCCCCCCTTCCCCCCAAAGGCCTAACCTAACCTAGTAAGGAATGTAACCTAACCAACCTAACCTAACCTACCTACCTAGTAGGGAATATTGCCTGAACCAGGGGGCTTCGCCCCCCCTGTACCCCCCTTAAAGCCTAACCTAACCTAGTAAGGAACGTACCTAACCTAACCTAGTAGGGAAATACTAGGCCTAACGTAAGTAACCCTGGTAAGGAATGTAACCTACCAACCTAACCTAACCTAACCTAGTAGGGAACATTGCCACCTGACCAGGGGGCTTCGCCCCCCATACCCCCCTTAAAGGCCTAACCTAACCTAGTAAAGGAACGTAACCTAACCTAAACCTAGTAGGGAAAAACTAGGCCTAACGTAACCTAGTAAGGATGTAACCTAACCTAACCTAACCTAGTAGGGAATATTGCCTGACCAGGGGGGCTTGCGCCCCCCGTACTCCCCCTTTAAAGGCCTAACCTAACCTAGTAAGGAATGTAACCTAACCAACCTACCTAACCTAACCTAACCTAGTAGGGAATTTTGCCTGACCATGGGGGCTTCGCCCCCGTACCCCCCCTTAAAGGCCTAACCTAACCTAGTAAGGAATGTACCTAACCTAGTAGGTAACCAAGTAGGGGAATGAATAACCTAACCAACCAACCCCCCCCCCCCCCCCCCCCCCCCCCACCCCCCCCCCCCCCCCCCCCCCCCCCCCCCCCCCCCCCCCCCCCCCCCCCCCGGTATCCACCCTTGAAGAACTAACCAACCTAGCCTAACCGGGTAACCCCCTTCAAGGAAGTAAAACTAGTAGGTAAACCAACATATAACAAACTAAACCTAAGGGTATGTTGCCTAACCGGGGGATGGGATTCGGCCCCCAGTAGGTAAAATGACATATAAAAAACTAACTTTGATGGGTGTGGAAGTGTTGTAAAATGTAAAAAGTAACCATACATAACTGCATAATAGTAAGGAAACTGGAAGGGAGGTGTAAATTGTAATGTCTGTAAAAGTGTATAATGGAATATATTTAAATGTAGGTTTTATAAAAATAATGGCAAACTATATATTTAAATGTTATATATTTAAATGTAGGTTTTATAATAATAATGGCAAACTTTAATCTAGATATTGGTATCGGTGAGAAATGCATTGTAAATGGTGTAACGTAAAGAGCCAGTCGTGAATACTGGAAAGGGGAGGGATTGACTTGTGTATAAATGATATAGGGAGGGTGTATGTAATATGCAACGCAATGTGCAATTTCACGTAACAGGTAGGTAGGTAGGTATCGAAACGTCCTAAAACTGAGTTCTATATCAACACGTAGGCATTTTTAGGTGTCTGTCCTCAATTATAACATAATATTTCAAGTTATATATGGTGAAATGATTAGGTGGGGATATTTCAAAACAGTTATTATACAAATACTATGGGAAAATGAAAAGGAATAAACACTAGAATTCACATAACATGTTTAATAAACAAATTAGGTAAATGCTTTTATGTAACTCAACGTATGGTTACCAGCCAGGGTTCCCAGATGACACCACTACCAACCAGCCAAAGTCTACCATGAAACCAGCCAAAATCCCGCCAAATGGAAATCCAAACCAACCCAAATAACCGGCAAATATATGTGCGTTATATTTATCTTTATAAATGCATATTTTTTTTATCATATATATGCTTGTATAGCGGCATCATAGTTTTAGTTAGATAATATAAACTAATATAAGAATACAGGAAAAAAAACGAGAATGAATTGAAATTTTGAAATGAGGCTCGTTCTCTGAGAATCCGGCGGCCTGTTTTGTGTGCGTTATATTTATCTTTATAAATGCATATATATATCATATATGCTTGTGTGCGTTATATTTATCTTTATAAATGCATATTTTTTTATCATATATATGCTTGTATAGCGGCATCATAGTTTTAGTTAGATAATGTAAACTAATATAAGAATACAGGAAAAAAAAACGAGAATGAATTGAAATTTTGAAATGAGGCTCGTTCTCTGAGAATCCGGCGGCCTGTTTTGTGGTCGTCTGGTGTGTGTGTGTGATTTTTATTTTAATTCCATCTACATATTTTGCTTAAATGTTACCAAGTTTTTACTGAAAACCTATTCAAATTCCCCAGATTTTCCTGAAAACCTTACCTTCAAAAATTCCCAATCTGGGGAGAGATTCCTCAAACGTGGGATCAGTGTTTAGCTCAAATAGAAAGTATTTGAAAACCAGCCAAAATACCACTAACCAGCCAAAGTGAATTTTTACCCACCAAATTAGGAAAAAAAGCCAAATTTGGTGAGAAACTGCCAAATCTGGGAACCCTGTACCACCCAATCCTTCACTCAGTCCGGTAGCAACGTAGGGGTCATACTGTAACGTGTTTGGCTAAATACATGTATCCCTCCCGTAAACCCCCATTTCTTTCCTCACTAAGCAGTCTGAGTTTAGGCCAAAAGCTCCCTTACAGTTAGCGCATGCGCAGTAGCATTAGCGCATGCGTAGTAGGATTCAGTGTTGTGGTAGTAGTAGTAGTAGACGAATATGGATGTGGAACGGCTCCACTATCGCTAGTTTTGTTATCTCTTATTTCCGCCTGTATTTCGTGTTTTTAAAAGTGATAAATGTGGGAAATACCACAATAACACGGCAAAATCACCCCCCAAGTGGTTTCTCCCCACCCAAAAACCCCGGTTCCCACTGGGGGTCCCCCTTACCGTAGGATAGAGTTAGGGTTTTGTCCCCACCCAAAACCCCGGTTCCCAATGGGAATCACCTTTACCGTAGGATAGAGTTCAAAGGTAAATTAGAGTCGTCCGAATAAATATTACTTCAAATTCTTGTTCAGGAGGTAAAACTGCATAGAAAAACCGCAACTGCCATACTCTGGGCCGCCGCGGATAGGTACACTAGATCTACCTATTTTACTTGCTTTACAAGAGTTGAAGGGAATATTTTTTTCGTTCCACTGTAACTAAACTTTTATTTACACTTGAACTCTATATGTCGGTACATGCACCCGTTGGTACCATAATGTAGTCTTCAAAGGTAAATTACTGTTTAGTTACAGTCGTCCAAATAAATATTACTTTCAAACCTTGTACAGCAAGTAAAATAACATAGAAAAACGTCAATTGCCATAGCCTAGGGGGAAACACGCAGTGGATCCATCGTCATCGCGTGGATCATCCTTATTCACTTGATATTTAATTGGTAAAACAAGAATACAATTATATCTTTAAGCATACCATTAAAAAGATTGAAGTTTTGTCAACATAATGTGATATGTGAAAGTGCCATATGAACTAAAATAAGCATGTGAGGTATTCGTAAAATATGTTTTCAAGGCAGTTTTGAAATCCAATATGGTAGCAACCGCGTGACATGCCATTCGTAACCACAGCCAAGCCACCATCTTTCCCAGCCTTCCCAGCACTCATTTGAACAATGTTAGCTTATATATGTAACGTTTAATTATCTTACTCAAGATTGCAGTTGTAATCAGCACAATAAAACAACATTTTGTTGTCTATATTAGAGAAAGTATGAAACTTCTTATTCCCAGGGTCATGGTTTGCACTGAAATTAATTTTTACCTTGTTATCTTATCGGTGGTTTTATTCTTACTGCCATCACAACTGAAACTCCACAGTGTTTATTTGATTGTAATTAGTATATATGTTTTGGTCTTAATTCACTCCAAATCGCACTTTAACTACGTTGCGGTTCCTGGTTCCTAAGCGCTCACTCCACAAACACAGTTGCAGGCAGCACACGAGTACACGGTTTATGAGGTGCAAAGCTTTATTCCCTTAATTGTTTACTTTACTTATTATCTAGTTTAACTTTACTTTGTTACTTCAAAATGTTTATTTAACTCATGTCTATTATCCCTTTTTTGCAATCAAATTAACCCCCCAAAAATACAGATATTTCTAAAGTAGATACGAGTAGATGACGGAAAAATGACTCATCGTTGCCAATCTAGTGGAGCTTCACACATACACCGATGCATTTACAAACTGTTTCCGTGAATTCTAGTTGTCATAGTGATGGAATAATGATAAAATTGCTCTAACATGTTTATATACTACAGATACGCTAATTTCACTTATTTCCCTGGTTTTGTTTAAGTCTTATACCCAGTTTGGAGGGTAAACACATACCAATTAGCAACACTGATAAACAATTGAAGAGCGCGGAGAATGCCGTACTGTTCACAAGCAAAACTGTTGATATTTGAGTCAGGAATCTAGTTACTTTGTCAACAAAGAATATTTTCATATTAATAATCATGAATATGTAAAAAATTTATGCAATTCATGACCTTATACTGCCGTTTAACTAATTATCTTGTGCACGCTTCTTCTTCTTCTTCTACCAAAAATCGTAGTTCCCTTGGATAAGTTGTGGTTGGAAGTCATTGTTCATCATTTTTGTGAAGAAAGTGCCCCAGCATCTATGGGTACAAGTGATGTGTGGAATTAGCACCTGGAATGGGAAGTTTATTGACACAAGCGACTGTGCAAACATCGAGATGGCGTCTATCTTCTAAATATTCGCAGTTGTAAGTAAATATTTCGAAAGTGTCATGGAGGCATGTGTGCACTGCGTAGAGCCAGACTTTCATTAACCTCTATTTAATCTATCTTTGAAGAAAATACTTACTTCGAAAAGAGAGTAGAGGTCTCGAGCTCTTGCTCTCACCTCCAACAACTCGTGACTGATGCCTATCTCCGTGTCAGGACGTGTTAAAGTACTTTTTCGTAGGGTGGCTTCACACACAGTGGAAACTGGATCCGTTAGTCCAGCTGGTTTTCCCCCTACATTGCCGCGGAATGCTTATATAGAAATACCTAGTAGTCTAACCTGTAAAAATATAGGTATGGGGTAGTTTGCAGAACGACAGGATCGGAGCATTCTGATGCTTTGTGTTACTCCAAGGGTCCAGTGTGGTGAAGTCCCAACCAACAGAACCCATAAAACCAGCTCACATGGATAGGTACTTGGAGTAACCCAAATTTTTTTTTTAAACCAAAAATATACGGCCAACCAAGTACAAGGTTTGTTGTTGTTATTCCCGTGTTTTTCGTTCAGATAGCGGTAAATCTTAATATATAAGTGCTCCGGCCGATTTTTAGTATAAATGTGTTTATACCTTGAAAGAAGATACTAAGTATGTTCTAAGGAAGACGGAAATTAGTGGCGGTAAGTCCTATAGGTCTAGAAAACACAACTTGAATATTTGTACCTACAGAAAAAACAAAGTCCTTCATGTTGTTGTCTCTGTCGTATCAGCCATTTTAATGAGCTCCTGTTCGTTCATCTGTGTGCTGCGTAGTCTCAAACTGTCATGGGGAAACCACACCTTCCGAATGACGTCACAAAAAAAACTCCACCCAAAAAGTGACATCAGTATAGACAATATCCAATCGTAAATAAGCGCGTTCCAATTTTCTCTGAAACAAAAGAAAGCAGTGTTTTCAGATAATGACAATAGTATTTAATGTTACCAAGTCATAAATTTTTTCGTCAAACACACCTATTTTCTCCAATTAAGCGTTACTTGCACTAGCGCCATGAGTGAATTAGCAGGACCATCTACCAGCTCCGATTTTGTTCCCCAGGAAAGTTTCCCCACAGTGTGTGAAAATTGTTACGTGAATTATAGAGATTTCACAAACTATTATTATGGGCATATAGAAAGGCTCATAACTTTTGCCCAAAATCACGGTTTAATCAAGAGTGAATACATTTGCCCGACTTGTAAAGAAAAGTACCGTCTTGACTTGAACAAAAAAGCCTTTCAGTTCGGTAAAAACTATGTAAGGTAAGCTATTTCCTGTATATATTTTGATTATCGTGTGAAATATGCTGGAGTATCGTCTCTGTTAGCCTAATGGCCGCTCACATTTTTCGGAATTGTCATGAAGTGTGCAGGGAAGGTAGTGCCTTAAGGAAGGGTTACACTAGGCTTAGGTAGGGGTACGGCGCTCTAGGTTAGGTTAGGTGGTTTGTTTGGTTAGGTAGTGCCCTGGAATATCACTTTTCTCTTGCTCTCCTCTAACCCAAAAACCCAGTTCCCACTGGGGTCCCCCAAGATTGTTAGATGGGAACAAGGGTGTAATTGCTTGATGCCACCAATAATAGGGGGAAAAACCAGCGACTACCAACCCTTATCACGGTGGGCAGGTCTTATTCACTCTATATTTAAATGGTGAAACAAGAATACAATTACAACTCCAAGCATACCAATCATAAATTTGAAGTTTCGTCAACATAATGTGATATATGAAAGCCCCATACAAACTAAAATAAGCATGTGACGCTCTTCGTAAAATATGTTTTCAAGGCAGTTTTGAAATCCAATATGGTGGCTACCGTGGGATGTACAGGTTCTGATCATCTTTCCCAGCCTTCCCAGCAATCATTTGAACAATGTTAGCGTATGTATGTAACGTTTATTGATCTTACTCAAGATTGCAGTTGTAATCAGCACAATAAAACAACATTTTGTTGCCTATATTAGTGAAAGTATGAAACTTTTTATTCCCAGGGTCATGGTTTGAATTGAATTCATTCTTACCTTGTAATCGGTGGTTTTTATCCTTACTGCCATCACAACTGAAACTCCACAGTGCTTATTTGATTGTTATTATACACATTTTGGTCTCAGTTCACTCCACATTGCACTTTAAAAAAGTTGCTGTTCCTGGTTCCTAAGCGTGCGCGCCACAAACACGGTTACGAACAGCAGACGACTAAACTGCAAAGTTTTATTCCCTAAATTGTTTACTTTACTTGTTATTTAGTTCAAATTTACTTTGTTATTTAAACATTTTAATTTAATTCATGTATATTATCCCTTTTTTGCAACCAAATTACCCCGAAAAATTACAGATATTTCTAAAGTAGATACAATCAAATGTTTCTAACATTTTCGTACATCTGGCTGCCGAAAACCATAGAGGAACGACAACGGATAAGTGAATTATATACATTTTTTTTTTTTTTTTGCTTTTTTGTTTTTGCTAGCACTTTTCATTGATTTCAGCCTATATTAGTATTTTGAATTTCCTTAATAACCGTATGCCAGAAATAAACGTAACCTTTAATGTTTGCATGCTAAGAATGGCAAAATCATCGTTGCCACATTACTGGAGGCTTCACACATATGCCGTTTCATTATTATAAACTGTTTCCATGAATTCTAATTGTCACAGTAATGCAATAATGATAAAATTGCTTTAATATTCATGTATATATACTTCCAATACATAGCCTAATTTCACCAATTTCAACGTTTTGTGTGTAGTCTTATACCCAGTTTGGAGGGTCAACACATGCCGAATGGCAACAGAGAGAGAGGGAGAGAGAGAAAGGAAGGCGAAGGAACGAAGGAAAGGGGTGGCGGTGGAGGGGGGGGGGGGGTAGGTGGAGCTTTTTACGCGTGTTCGTATCCATTTCTGCATAATGGAGTTTTTGTCTCTTGGTACAAGGACAAGTGTCGTTATTCTTTATGATTAGTGATTCACGATACCCTAATAAATTACGGCACTGGGTGTAATGCACTATACCAAAATCTCGTTCTGATACGAGTGTTCGTTACAGAAATAGGTATTGCCCAAAAACGTGCTTGCACTGTCTCTGAAACCCATAGTAGGTATGCTGCTAAGTTGTCAATCAAGTTTTTTGTAATCAAGTATTTTTTACAAGCTAGCTATTGAATAAATTTGTATTTTTATCAATCAAAACATATGCCCCTCAATGCTAACTTTCCTCTTTTAACGACTTTCTGGTCATTGCAAATTCGGCCCAATAATTTCTTATGGTGCAAAAACAGACAGAAGGCCAGGGACCGAAAATTATTGCGTCACACTACGGCGATAATCCGGCAGTAAAACATCTTCATATATCCAAAAAGTAAATAATAAAGATATATGTGCGCATTACGATTATACCAATTACATGAAGAGCTGATAATCTGCATGAATAACTGGTAAACTGTTCTGCAAGAAAGTTGAGAAGCAATTATTTACAATAGGTACGAAAGTCAAGATGTCGTGACGTCATAATACAGGACTTAAAAGAACGTTCTAATTCCAAAAAATAATTACTTAAATTTGAGTCAGAATCGAGCTACTTTTTCAATAACGAATATTTTCAAATTAATCATCTTAAATATGTAAAATATTGATGTTTTACTATTTATTTAAAAAATTATCGAAGTGCACTCTTCGTCGTTTTCTTCTACCAAAACAGTTGTTTACTCGGTGAGGGAAAGTTTTCCGATTGTTGTGATGAAAGTGCCCCAGCATCTGTGGGTACAAGTGGTGTGCGGATTTATCACAGGAAATGGTTAGCTTATTGACACAAGCGACTCCGTAAACATCGAGATGGCGTCAATCTTCTAAATATTTCGAGTTGTAAGTAAAAATGTTGAACGCGTTTTGGTGAGATTTGCACTACGTTTGACACCCTTTTCACTACCCTCTGTTTAAATCTTAAAATTTGGCCTTAATTTCTAACTATGGAGAAAATACTTACTTCGAAAGGAGTAGAGGTCTTTAGCTCCGTTTCTCACCAACAAAAAGTCGCGACTGATGCCCATCTCCGATGTCAGAACGCGTTATAATGTACTTTTTTTGGGATTGTTCACGCTGATCGTACATGGTCCACTCTGTACCCTGCGGTTTTTTACCCTAATCATCAGTTTAAGCATAAACTATATAAAATACATCGGAAAAATATAGGCTATATTCTTCTGCAAACAAGAGACGGAGCTCTCCTTTAGATTTACCCAAATAGCCTAGCCCTATACCTAGGCTATACTCTGTTTTTTTCCATCTGACCATCCGCCTGTGGTGGTCGCGCATGGTAACACTGCGTCCCGGGCATTAAATAGTTACGCTATATGTAAGTTTAAGGTAAATAAAAGAATATCTTGGTGTACATTTGCAACTGAAAAGTGTTTTGATAATTTACTGTATGTGAATTACACCGTTAAAATTCGAAATAGGATGATATTTAAAGCCGGGATGCAGTGTTACCATGTGCAAACACCACAGGCGGATGGACAGATGAAAAAAAAAAAAAAAAACAGAGTATAGGAAGGGCAAATACTAAACAGACATCACTGGGGATAAGTAAACAATGACCTGGTGCTGAACGTCAGACAACTCACTGGGGCAAAATCAAGCTTGCTGGTCTTATATAATTACTAACATTATTATTGAAAAAAATTGAGCAAGAACGTTATCCAAACAAGCTTACCCAAATCTGGTTCTTGCACTGTTGACATTTGGTCAGGTCTCTCTTTAGTAACCCAGATAGGGCACCCATTCTTTGGTAGTCTCCCTTACAAGGGCACTCTTTCTCTTTTTCCCTTCTATTTGAACTACGTCAATACACTGGTGGTGACGAAGTGCAAATGTAATTGAGATCACAACAAGAATGACGACGATAAAACGGACACAAGCGTCAAACAACGTGACTCAGACTCGACTGTCACGTGTACTGTACTCAGTGTACTGTCTGTACACTGCCAAGTGCCAAGATGGTTTATGGGTAAAGACAAAAGATGCTCTGTTGGGAAGTGTTGCCTACAATATAAGATTTTATATGTCTGAAAATACACAGTAAAAATATGTCAAGAAGTACAAAATATATGTAAACTGTGATAAGACCATGGCGAATTCAAAATATCGAGATATTTAGAAAATGTTTGTTCCGATTTGATATTTTTTCGAGAGAACGACATAGTTCTTATCGTAGAAAATGGGTATTTTTAGTAGGAACCTAAAGTATATCTCTTAGCTCCTACTACATTTCCCGATTTAGAAAGTCAGACAGACATTGTGTGACAATTTGCCACTCTGTGTCGCTCACAGGGTGATATCGAGATATTCAGATACACATTTACTCTGATTTTATATGTATTTGCGAGAAAGAACCAGTCCTTATCGTGGAAAATATTTGTATTTTAGTAGGTCACTAAAGTATAGTATATCTCACTTCCACCTAGAAAGTCGTATATGCAGACATTGTGCGACAATTTGCCGGTCAATGCCGCTCTCAGAGCGGTAAATCCCATGAAGAAATGTGTAAAAAAAAAAATCCCTTAATTTTTATAGCAATAATACTTCAGGACATTTTTATTTAGACATTACTACCTCATCCAGATCCGGCAATTACTTAATACTGACAATTCCTCGAAATTCGGCTGTCGGGGCACCCCTTAATACAAACTAATTTCTTACTTTACGAGCCAACGGCAATGGTATGGAATTTCTTACTTTACGAGCCAACGGCAATAGCATGGAATTTTAAATGAAGTAAACATTATGACAGAAAAAAAAATGTACGCCAACTTCTCAGTTATTGTTTAAGAAATATAGCACGGTAAAGTGGAAGAATGAAAAGTCAAGCTTAAATAAGATAAACAAATAAACGTTTCAAAGTTAAAAAAAAAAAAAAAAAAAAACTTCCATTTTCTTCCAGTAGTAATACTGTATCGGGACCCCTTTCTTTTCATAACCCTAGTGGGTTCTAGCAAATTGGACTGCTAAAACTAACAAATTGAATTTCTTACACCAAGTCAAGTAATAAATGATAATTAAACTAATTAGGTGATACAAATTCAAGCTCTGCTGCTCACTTGTTATTGATAAACAATCTCTGGAATATTATCAGTTTACCCGCAAAATTTAACTGGGTCAACTCGAAAATACAATCTCATTTGCAGTTGGGAAAATTTATTAGTTCTGATAAGATCCTCTCTCTCTCTCTCTCGTATTCAGATCGTAAAACTTCAGAACGACGCTGTTCTTAAAGGTGATCTATATGGTTTCTTCTAACGCTTAGAAAATTTCCTATTTCCATTTCATATCGAATGTCTGTTTTACGTATATCATAATCCCAACAGCCATTGCAAATATATTATGATTAATATTATTATTATTATTATTATTATTATTATTATTATTATTATTATTATTATTATTATTATTATTGTTGTTGTTATTATTATTATTATTACTAGATGTATATAATATATTCTACTGGACATAGTCAAAGAACGATTTATTGGCATAGCAAGTTGCCACATATAAACAATCTAATGTACTGCAATGACAAACCACAGATACAGAGAGAGAGAGAGAGAGAGAGAAGTTAAACTAAATCAGACAAGGAATATATAAAATTATTTGTATTTGTGATGTATTAAAGTATGAAAGGGTAGTGAGGGTGAGGGCAATGCAAAACTTTGAAGTGTTTGACAATAGCAGATGTCGAAGAGAGGGAATTCAGTTACCCGAAAATATCAGACTGGTTTTTATTCTTTCAATGTGGAGTTATTTCTCTGACATTTTCAGGGGGATATTTTTGAATTTTTTTTATTCAACAAAATAAATTCGTGATTTTAAAACCATTCATTTGACATAGATGAAGAATTATTTCGTTGAGTGTTTAATACTCAAAATTCTAAAAAAAAAAAAAAAAAAAAAAAAAAATAGCAATGAGAGGTTGGTGTGAACGTTAATGGGTCTTAGTGAGACCCGAGAGACAAGATTCGAGCAACGAAATTAGTGCAATTGATGTAGTTATTCCAGAGTATTATTCAGAAGCCCTTGTCAAATAATGTTGTAATGTTATATCTTGTTATTACAGTTGTTTTTATTGTTTCATGATTATTATATTCTTTTTCTATTACCTTTGCATAAAACGATTTCATATCATCTCTTTACGTTTGGCCACGATACATAATTAAAAGAAATAAATATCATCCATAAGAATCGAAATAATTTAATCCTTAAATAAAGTCGTAAGAACAAATTGTATAAAACAATGAAAAATGTATATTCAAATTCCAGCCTTTTATTTCAGGGACGCTTAAACTAGAAGTGCCTTTATCCTTAATAGCATAATTGCAACCTGACGTTAATTTAATTTTTCCATATTCATGACGAGTTTAGCAGTTAAATTAAAGAGGAAATTAATCTTCCCTCACAACGTCAACATATCTGCAACTCTGCAACAGGTGGGAGATATAAATGGAAATAAACAGCGCAATTAAGTTAAAACATACAACACGTAAAATTTATCTCTGGAGATGAAGCGGGTTACTGAGCATCGATTAAAAGAGCGTTTATTTTATTACTGTGCCAACCGATAGTTTTCAAGTAATGGAGTTTTTAACAGTTTATTTGAAAAGCTTCATAGTTGACTAAGCCTAATTTTTTTTATAAAGTTCTTTCACTAAGTCGTTTCTATTAATATAAAGAAAACAAAAGAATTCACAGGGCAACGTTTTTTTAATAATTAGTATAACATATCGGCATATTCAACGACTGGAGCATATTCAAAGACACACCTTCTCTTCATTGTGATTATTAAATATAGCAATGAAGACATATTTAGAAACAGTGAATTATCTAATATGAATAAAAAGTATGAGCTCGGATTCATTAAATATTAGATGTCAAATTTCCAGTGGAGTTATTGAGTTAACTTTGAGTTCAAACATAAATCAATAGCCTCAAGGAACCCATGAAAAATGTGGCGTATGGAGGATGTCAATTGACAGACGAAGTTATTTTGGAATATGTATAAAACGAATTGACTTCTATTTCATATTGGTTAAAATGAAGGTCAAGTCAGGCTTCCAGGTGAGGTGTTAATCTTATTTGAAACAAAAACTCAATTTTAACTTTAACGGGACATATCTGAATATACCATTTTCTCTCTAATTATATTGATTTGAATCGCTCCCGTATCTAGTGAATAATGATCGAGTCTTTGAGAATATATTGTAGTATCATTTTTTATGATGAATTATTTTCTTAGACTGCAGTATGTTAAAAATACAAAAAAAGTGGAATAAAAGATCAAGTCAAGTCTTCTGTAATTTTTCGAAACGAGTTCGCCAGATCCAAAGGATTAGATAGATTTGCGGTATCATGTCAAGTACGTACAATTTCATAGTTGATAAATAGATCTTTGTGCCTGATGCATTATTATTTTGCATATTAAAAAGCCTAAGGGAAATTAGAACATGATCCGTCATCGAAAGCTTAAGTGATAATTTATTTTATCGATAATTTTGATTGTTTCTTTTTTATAGTAGAAAAAGGATAGGCTGCTATTTTGTTCATAACTAAAATCAAAGAACAAAATGACGATAAGAAAATGAACGAAAACGGAAATGTCTTTATCTTTTCATACATAATACTTCGCAAAGTTATTTAATAGACAGAAAAGTTTATTTATTAACTTTATGAGGTATAGGTTACAGGTATACCTATGACGTTATGACGGGGTTTGGTGCAAGAGAAACCAAAATGTAATTAAACTAGAACGGAAACTTTGACCTCAGGTTGAGAATCGTTTAGTGATAATTTTCCTTAATTATGGAAGCATACAAATTTTACTATCACTTTGATGCTGAACAGATCTACTTTTTAACATTACGTTAGAATGCAAATAATAAGGATTTATGATTAAGATAAGGAGTTGAAATTAATCGAAAAAAATATCTGTTTTTTTTCGCAAGTACATAATTATAAAAAAAAAGTCTGTGTCATGTAATTTTTACCATAAAGATATAATAAAGAGACATTTAAATAACTTATTGATTTTCTGGTAACTGTGAAGTATTACGAGGGGATAAGTGTAAAAACTTTATGATACGCTAATAAAGAACTTGAACTCTGAATGGTAAAAATTAAGCGACCATTTCCCTTAATTGGTTGGTCAAGTTATCCACAGTATGGGAAATTTATTATGAAGCAGTTTTAAAGCTAAACGCTTGCAACTTATCGGAATATTTCTATAAAAGAAATTCAACTGCCATGGTCATATATTAGCGGGCCCCCTCCCCCCCTCTCTCTAATCTTGGCCAAATACGAGAATTTAAAAAACAATCTATGTATACATTTATGAACTAAGTAATAATAAAACATGTAAATACAATATATATAAGCATATATATATATATATATATATATATATATATATATATATATATATATATATATATATAAGATAGAAGAATTTTCTTCCATTTTGATCTCAGGCTCTTTACTGACAAGCGTATCCAAAAAGTGTGAAGTATTCTAGAAGCTAAGAGTGAAAAATGTCTATTCCGTTAAGGCATTCCGAGAACGGTGATAGAGATCATGGTATAAATTTAAATATATACACAAAGAATGCAGTGCAAACGAATATAGAGACGCCTTGAAGTTATCAACACATTTTGCTTTTTGCATGCAATCTTCCCTCACATCTGAGCCTTTTCTTGATGCCATTAGAGCAAGAAAAACTACAATTCTTAAAATCAGTAAATTTTGCATATCTATTTTAAAATCACTGAATATATTTTACACATTTCAACCATGAGTCACATTTTCTTACATTGAAAATGGGTTGAAAAACCCGGATTTCATTATTTTTCTTGCTGCTCAAAAATAATATTCACTTTCACTAATACGAATAAAAGAGATTAATTCTTGTAGTGTGCATATACGTTGCAATTTTCATGCTGTTTAACTTTTGTTCTCTTGATATTCCACAGTTCTCACGTAGTGTGAATAGGAACTGCGTTTTCTGTTTAAGCAGTAAATGAAAGGGCATTTAGCCCGTTTGGGAACACGGCCTAACCATCATCGGAGCTAGGGATATACAAGGTGCTGGAGGGGTCTGGTGACAGTTGAGATATAATACGGTTGACGGCGCTTCAGGTCCCCCGACCCTTTGTTTACATTCTCGAGCCTCATAACCGTTGCTACTGCTCGTGCATTCAATTTCTCTAGGTCTGTTCTTAACCCTACTCACAACTGATGATGGAATTATTCATCGTCTAATTCCCCCCACTAGATTCACATGGTTCTTGAAATTCATCATTACACTCATCTAGGTGAATATCACTAAAAATTCATAACATTCACTATTTTGGTGGACGTTACGCCATTCATATTCGAAAAATTCATCTAATTCCTTTGTATCTCAAGCATGAAATGATAGCACGCTCGATTTCTCTCTCTCTCTCTCTCTCTCTCTCTCTCTCTCTCTCTCTCTCTCTCATGTTTCCAGGGTCATTACCACTCACTGAGAAGTTTTCCCTTGAATTACGACCCTCTAGACATCAAGGAAATTATTCCATACGCAGAGGTGATTTCATCGATTTACTTTGAAATTATCTTTCGATGAAGCAAACGGCAACAGTTGAAAATTAGAAGCTCATATAACGTCTCGAGGATTCCAGAGGATCACGTCTGCACTCGGTCCGCTAATTTTGATAATCTGGTGGCCCCATAAAATACTATTCGGCTTCCCTTTAACTAAAAGATCAGGCAAGAAAAAAAAACCTGGTAATTATATTACTTCCTAGTACGATGACATGAATACGTGGTAGCAAAATATTATTCTTTTAATTTCCAGAAGAAAAGTAATCTAACGGACACGTGGCCAAATCCCTTTCAGGCTGCCGTCTGAAAGATATGACGAGAGTAGCATTTTCGTTCCGAGATACACTCTGGAGAATTCCTGGAAATTTCCAGAAGGTCATTGCGAAGACTTCCTCGAACTGTAATCTGTCGGTAATCGCTCCCGGCTTCATCCAACGTTCGCTTTTTTTTTTTTTTTCCCCTTCCCTCTGTGATAAGATTTGTTCGGGAGGTACAAGTATAAAACACGCACGTAAGCAGACACGCACATGCGCGCGTAGAGAGAGAGAGAGAGAGAGAGAGAGAGAGAGAGAGAGCAGCCTCATAGATCTACACAAGGCTTTCAACAGCGTATTTAGCCCTCTCGCTCACATTGTAAAGATAACCTCCCCTTTCCAAATGCCTCCTTCACGCCATCTCTCTATTCCTTTGTAGGTATCCCAGTCTTCCCCCTTAAAAACTGATCTGAATTCTTTAGTTTTTTCACCAATCTATCATTCTCCATTCTTTCCACATGACAGATCCATCTCAGAGCACGCTGAGTCTTCCTTTTCACTTGCACTAACCAATTCATTTCTACTTATACCATAGATAATATGTAAAGAATTCACCCAGACGTCTTCCACCCTTATTCCTTCATCGCACTTAATAAGAAACAAAACGTAACTTTTCCACCAACATATATATATATATATATATATATATATATATATATATATATATATATATATATATATATATATATAGTATATAGTATATATATATATATATATATATATATATATATATATTATATATATATATAAGAATTTAGTACAAAATATTCTCTCCGCGATATATATATATATATATATATATATATATATATATATATATATATATATATATATTATATAAATATACACATATACATACATTAGCTGAGAAAACATCATTAAAATGTGAGTAAAGAAGAACTTTAAGACATATATATATATATAGTATATATATATATATAATTATCTATATATCTATATATATATATATATATATATATATATATATATATATATATATATATATATATTATATATATATATATATAGATATATATATATATATATATATATATATATATATATATATATATATATATATATATATATATATATATATATATATATACATATATATAATCTATTAGCTGAGAAAAACATCATTAAAATGTTTGAGTAAAGAAGAACTTTAAGACAACAAGAGTACAAATACATACTAAATTGCCCATTGAGAGTCGCGAGAGGAGTAGCTCATACTATGGGAGAAGCCATCTAAAGACTTCCCGGGACTTACCGGAGGCTCGTTCCAGCCTTGAAAAGACTTCGTCGAGGGCAATCTTTTAGGCTGAGAAACATCCAAATCACCTGTGATCGCTCACAGCTTTTTTCTTTTCCTTGTTTCAACCAAGTTTCGCCTTTTATTTTCCTTGGTCCCTTCGCCTTCTTCTGCCCGGTACTAGGAAAAAACAGCATTTCAACCAAAATTTTTAGAGCTGGTTCGTTAAGGTTTTCTCAGTGGCTCACATACATACACATTCCCATACTCATACACTCATGTATATACATACATGCATACATATATATTATATTATATATTCTATATATATATATAGATATTAATATATATATATGCGTACACACATATACTATATATATATATATATATATATATATATATATAATAATATATATGCAGACACACACACATAACGTATATACACGTATATACATATACCCAACCACACACTAGATACCTTAATACATAATGATCCCGGATAAGAGAAAATTCCCCAAACAATTAATTACCAGATATTTTTGTCGTATACAATATCCTGACGAGATAGTTCTACACAAAACTTTGAAAGTGTACATATAAACATGTTACGTAAGTATAAACGAAACATACATACTTCTATGTCGTTACCCTTATTACCATCTAATACCGGCTTTTCCGGTCACGTAATGTGCTTAAAGAAAATATCACGAGTTTAAATGAGCAATATGAGGAGCCATTAAACCCCAAGTGAAACGTTACCGTATTTCATCAGAAATGTTATTGGGACGTCGCCCGGAGCCATAAATTTTAAGCTAAATGGAAAAGCCGTATATTTGCAAACAACCGTTTCGGTCGTTTTTGGCTGTCATGTTTGGTTATTTATTTCAACCAAACATTTCCAGCGTTCGGGCAAATTCAGCTAACTATTAACTGCAAGAACGCACAAACACATAAACATCCATGCATTTATATATATATATATATATATATATATATATATATATATATATATATATACATATATGTGTGTGTGTGTGTGTGTGTGTGATTGCTAATGATAATTGGAGGAAACTGGTTGAATACTAGAATATGAATTGTCACAATTCATATTCAAAGTCTTAAGTCATGTATGTAGCTGTGTGCGGTAAAACTACCACATTATTAGTGTCTTTATAAGCCTACTTACAAACGTTTTTCTATAATATTAATAATATATATATATATATATGCATATATATATATATATATATATATATATATATATATATATATATATATATATATATATAAACCTCTGCACAAACTCTTCTTCCCGGACATTACTTCCATAACTCTCCAATACTTATTTCTCACCATAGATACCACTTATTCTGTGTGTTCCTCTCCATTCACATAACTTAAATATCTGAAGACACTTTGATCCATCATTACGTCAAAACTAGCCTTTTTACCATTTTCTTACTTCGCGTATATTCGGGGTCACATCTTCCCTCATCCTGTAATTACTCGACTCATATTATCATAAATTCTTAAACGTAACAGTCACTTTTAATCTTCCGTTATCGAAATTTAACGTTTATTGGTCTTACTACCTCCTTGGTTTCCATTTTTCCTCATAACCTTATTCCTGTTCACATTTACTTTTAAATTTCACCGCTTGTAAAGACCTCCAAACACGTTCACTAATTTGTGTAGTTTTCTCTGTTGTCCAGACCAGCTTATAAGTTATCTTCATACGTACAACCTTCCACAGTCGTTCCATGGCTCTTTCCCATTTCACAACTTTGTGTTTCACATCTATTATCTTTTCTCTCACTTCTAGCATCACTCCAGTTACAAAGATACTGAATAGACACGGAAACATAACAAACCTTAGTACTGACAACGGAATAACACGAGTAGTTCTGTGTGCCCATGTTGGTTTACGCAGTGAATTAGATGCTCGGAGCTTTTGTTCATCGCTGATAGTGAACTGTTTCACATATTGACTTAAAATTATAAGATGATTTTTTTTCTCTTAACTAAACTTTAAATAGTTGATATTAAGGAGTCATTAGGAATCACTTCAATTTATTGGTTTTTGCCCTTTTTACTAGACCTAAAGTTCCACGCTGGACGAGTGGTTTTCGAGCTGGGCTGCCAATCCGGCGGTCCCAGGTTCGATTCTCAGCTCGGTCAACGCGGAATCAGAGAAATTTATTTCTGGTGATAGAAGTTCATTTCTCGATTTAGTGTGGTTCGGATCCCACAATAAGCTGTAGGTCCCGTTGCTAGGTAACCAATTGGTTCCTAGCCACGTAAAAATATATAATCCTTCGGGCCAGCCCTAGGAGAGCTGTTAATCAGCTCAGTGGTCTGGTAAAACTAAGATATACTTAACTTACTAGACCTAAGCGTTTGTTCAAAGTTCAATAGGTTATGTACGTATAACCTTTCGAGTCAAGAACTTGCGGAGTAATTAGAATTTGTGTGTGTGTGTGGAGATTGCGTTAGTATAATTGCAGGTGGGTTTGAGAATGTAATTAATGCCCCCCCGCTCTCTCTCTCTCTCTCTCTCTCTCTCTCTCTCTCTCTCTCTCTCTCTCTCCAAGGGCTTCCATTGCCATAATCACATATAACCTTCCATTACACAATGGGACTCATGTCGGTATTATGTGAACGAAGTAATTTGCATCTTGGTTTTGTTGGATAACAATTTTCGAGCTCGCAATATTCATGGAGGTGAACAGTCTACTGGCAGTAACGCCGGTTTAGAATTGTTTCTTACTGAGTTTTGGAATAAACCGTATATGTTTAATTAGTATACAAACTAATGCCACGTTGGAGTGCCTACAAATTTAATGAATTAGTATCATTTGCTGCTTTTTATATATAAGTGTTTGCAAGCTTTCATGTATATATACGTGTATATATTGTGTATATTATATATAATGTATGAAATAATTATTGTTTTTACCTTGTACTGTATACAAACTTTTGTCCTCTGAAAGAAAATAATTTTCAGACATGAACATAATGTATTTGGTAATATTTATATATAAACAACTAAATAAATAATTTATATATATAAATGTACAATTATATATTATATATATATATATATATATATATATATATATATATATATATATATATATATATATATATATATATATATATAAAACAGGGTAATACATCATGTTCATGTTGGGGCATAAATTATTTTCTTTCAGAGGACAAAAGTTTGAATACAGTACAAGATAAAAACAATAAATATTTCATACAGTATGTATATATATATGTATATATATATATATATATAAATTTCCATGGTTTTACACTAATATCATGCTTAAGAAATAATCTCACTATCTGGATATATTTTTATTTTCATATACAGAAAATTTTCGTATGACAAAGAAGTCAATCATTCACGAATCCTCTAAGTTACAGTGCAAAGCTGTGTTCGACCTGTATCCCACTTTAACGCAGTTCTCATGTAGTGGAGACGTGCCTCATCCTCCATCCTGATCCGATGGCTTTTCCTGCTCTCTCTCTCTCTCTCTCTCTCTCTCTCTCTCTCTCTCTCTCTCTCTCATCCGTAACAGTGACTTTCACAGAGATTCTTAAAATCCTTAGAATACTAAAAAATAAGAATACTTACAAATTCAGTTTTCTAAGGATACTTAATTTCCTCGCTACTAACACACATCAGAACAACATTTCTTTCTCTTGGCGATCATCCGCTCAAATTCACCTCTGTATTTCCATTATCAACTTTTTTATCTTTCACATTGTGATTAACTATCTTTCCATTTTTTTCAAATTCGTATTCTCAAAAGTACACCTTAGTTTTACCAGACCACTGAGCTGATTAACAGCTCTCCTGGGGCAGGCCCGAAGGATGAGATATTTTTACGGGGCTAGGAACCAATTGGTCATCTTGCAACGGGACCTATACACATTATTGTGGGATCCGAACCACATTATATCGAGAAGTTAATTTCTATCACCAGAAATAAATTCCTCTGTTTCCACGTTGGAAGAGCCGAGAATCGAACTTCGGACCACCGGATTGGTAGCCAAGTGCGAAAACCACTCGTCCAACGCGGAACTTATTCTCAAAATAATCTACCCTTTCCTTCACTAAATCTACGACACCATTATTAACATAATTACTGTTTATATTCCCTCTTAATTATAGCTTAATTCCCTACTGAATGTGTTAATGATCTATTTTCCTTTTAGGGTTCATCTACCCCAGTGTCCTTAATCCATTTAAAGTACAGTATAAATACAGCTGACGTATTTTATGAAATTATAAAGGCAATTTCGTCAGTGTTTAAAGTTACTAATTTCCCTCATTATTATGTGGAAAACTTTCATTTAATTAAAACTTTGGAAAATTATAAGACTATTCGTAATCCGTAAAATAAAAGAGATATATATCTTTTCCTACATTAGTGCAACCTGCCGTTGCTTTAGATGTGCTGCGAGCACGCTTCCCTTTTCTTATGATTTTGTAAGTGCAATATATTTTGCATTTTTTAAATAAAAACCTCCATTTTCCTTAAAACTATAAAGAAAAGTGGCATTTTATCTCAGTTATTAATATTTACCTTGCAAAATGTTATGGGTAAAAGCTGTACTGACCAGTTTGGACTATTTTATAGAGATACAAGATCTCTCTCTCTCTCTCTCTCTCTCTCTCTCTCTCTCTCTCTCTCTCTCTCTCTCTCTCTCTCTCTCTCTCTCCTTTCTCATATATATATATATATATATATATATATATATATATATATATATATATATATATACATATACATATATATACATATATTTCTTTCAAATTTTATATTTTATCAGGAATGGGTGAAGTGCTTCCTTGGTTTTATTCTAAAACGAAAAATTTGTAATTTCGATATTGTGGATCATGCAGTTTCTGCTCTAAGTGTGAGCCCAGGTTTTCCACAGTAATGACTAAGATGATAATCGTACCTGATAAAAAAATATGCATTTTTCCTGGGTGGGTTAATTAGTCATCCATGCCTTTCTTCTGGAACAACAAGCAATCTTTATTATGGTGTTAACGTGTTATTTTTGTCTGTTTTTACCGTCGTAATCCAAGAACGGTAAATGACCAAATCATAGATTATTCCGTTCATTTCTTCGAACATCTTTTGTATTTGTAGGCATCTTCCGCATAAAATTCTGTAAGCTTCGTTAAAAATATCTTTGGGATGTTTTTAACTCTTTTCTAGGACACAAAATTAAAGTATTTCCAATGTAATTTTCCCATCCATCTTAAAATATTATATTCCTCATCTTGTGTATGTATTGTCCTTCATGTGGTTTGATTAACGTCGCCATGACGTAAACAAATGTGTTTCAATACATGTAAACATTTTGGACCCCTGTCTCAGATCAGCATTTATTCCAAATAGCAGCATTCTGTATTCGTAAGGGCATATTCCGCTCTATCTGTTGTTTTTCCCATCGCTCACAAATGTAATTTTACGGTGAACCAGTCACCCTCACTGCGGTTCAAATGCATGCATATGTAACTACCGCTGACAATTGCTCCATTTTAATGGATTGTCATTTACCAAATACATTGCTGAACAATACATCCATACCCACACAAGCTTTGCGCATGCGTGTGTGATTGTGTATTTTTTCACCGCGTAGAGAGAGACAAATAAGAAGATAAATGTAAAAAAGAAAAAAAATGCCCCTTTCAATCTTCTTGAAGCGAGCAGAACTCACTTCATTTGAGAACATCTAAAGGAATTTCTTTATTGTAGTGCTTCAAGACAATAGAGTATTTCCATATCTAAACAGTGGAGTTGTACTTAACTCGTTTCATTGATTCCGTTGCAAGCTTTGGAGGCTACTGGAGATTGATTTTCTTTGTCACTGGTCAATTATTCTCGTGGGTAAGTCATATTTAATACATACCCAACCAAAACTCAATTCAAGCCCAGTTCTCCTGTTGATATTTGAATTTCAGTTTCTGATGGCGTTGGAGAGTCTTAATGATTTTCTTGATAAGTTCTTTTAAAGTGAAACTGATGTCATCAACAGACTGATTTCTCAGATAACATTCTTCATCTTTTGTTGGGGCATAAGAGTGTTGTAAAATGGTAAAACAAAGCAATGGGAATATCCCAAAATCACTTATAGAAACAAAGAACTATCGGGATATGCAACTAAATAATCCGTTATAGAATGAACATTTGAAAAAAAAAATTATATATGCCACCATTATTTTACAGGTATTCCAATTACAAGTCAGAATGAGAAACAAACAATCAGCAGTCCAAACAGGGTTCTAAGGAGTCCTTAAGATAATTATATAAATAAAAGGTAAAAAAAGGCACATGAAATATTACCTATTTGATGTTACATAGGGTAAAACAAGGTACATTAAATATTATCCCTTTTATCTTAACCACGTAGGGCAAAACGAAGCACATGAAATATTACCTTTTTTTCTTAACCACATAAGGTGAAACAATACACATGAAATATTATCTTTCATGTAACCTGTAACTAAACTCAAAACTTACCTGAAAATATTACAGCAATATCTTGAAATCATTTTTTTTCCAGGCCATCGAGCAAGCATCAAGACATTCGGGCCACCCAAACGTTAAGAAGTGGCTTTGATGTGTTGTTCTGGAAACAACAAAAATAATTTTATTACATCTCTTATCAAAGTTGTATTACTTTACAAGACATATAAATTTATTTCCTTGTATATTCTAATAGCGCACTTTTACTTTTGACATACCTTTTTTGATTCGGAGAAATTTCAATTGTGTATTTCACAGAGTATCATAAGCATAATTCTTTTTAGGGCTTACTCAACTCCCTTCTCTCTGTCTCTCTCTCTTTCTTAAACTCATCCTGAATAAACACTAAAAATGGAAAGTAAAAAATGAATGAGAGGGATGAAATGCCTCGTGATTTTCTTATTGCCAGGGAATGAAATGGTTTAAATAAAGGACATCTCGTTGATATAAGTAGTACTTAGTTTCTCGATCAAAGACGTTATGCAAAGTGGGATCTAGTCAATGAATGTATGACTGGATGCTAATTGCACATTAATCGTGTAACCCTGAAAATCTACTTAACTTAGCGTAAAACCGATACTTAGAAATTCGTAACGATTCTTAGGATTCTAATACATGCAGCAATAAGTTCCTTCGAAGCCGAACAAGTTTTATAAGTAATGAATCGTAGAGAAGTATCAATAAATTATCCAGTTTTGCGTTGGCAGAAATTTAAACATGAAGGTAAAGTAGAGGATAAAGTTGTCCATTAACTATTTTTAGTATCGGGAATGATACTAAAGTTGACTTGTTTATGTATACTTTTTAATGAAAAGGAATTTATTAATAATGAAAAAATGTTTGAATGGACGAAATGTAGGTCAAAATCATTTGACACAGTATGAAGTTCAACATTGACAAGTTAATGACCATTTGTCTTTTTCCCGAAGAATATGAAGTTAACACATTTTACACAAGTACTATCCCTCTACTAATTTGTATGTAAATTTAGTTCCATGTAATGAAAAGTGACTAGCTTTAAAAGCTCAAATGGAAAATTAAATGTGAATGATATGAGACATCTACCGGCGCAGCAGAAACATTTAACGTTTAATTTCAAAGGAATTGAACGGTTGTCGAATAAAAAGGTCCAATTAATGCGTTTGCATAAAATTCAATCACGTTTACAGTAGAAAATTAATATTCTAATAAACGTTCAAAGATATTATATAATCCTGATGACTATACTAAAGTAGAAAATGTGATAAATAGATGATTTTTTTATTACAAATATAATCGATCTTTTTGATAACAGAAAACAAGCACTGCCATGTTTTCTAGGCTAAGGAATGTCGCAAGAAAAGATAAAATTAATCGATGATCACTATGACAAGATTTTCTTTTAAATATATTCATCACTTCTACAATAAATTCTTCTGTTCATCAAGGTTTTAGCCTGCATGTTTATTCGTGGCCATTTTGCATTCGTCATTTTCTATCCAAGATATTTTTAAAATTTTGCCATGTATCTATTTCCGTCTGCCTGTATCTTTTTCAATCATTGTAAAGACTATTCATTGCTGTAATCTTTTTCCTTTTATCTTGCCCTCTTTATCTCAGTATTTCATCATTTTATCCATTCTAATCTCTTGTGGTTTTATTCCCCCAGACTTCGGAAATTTCAGATGGCTTTCACCCCACACTGAAACTCGTTTCAGCCGAAGTATGATTCAATATTCCCTCTCAAATTCCAGCATTATTTCGAGTTGGCTTCCTGGGACATCAGCTGTCCTATCGGTTCCCAATCGTATTTCTCACATCAGATAAGACCGGGACTAATGCAGTCCAATATCTCTGTTATTTCGCTCGATTTTATCCCGGGGAGATGCAAAGAAGGGGAGTGCGTATCAAATTGTTTGGAACCATTTGTAACGCGTCTGCTAATTTTGTCATCGCGTGGATATTTTCCCAAAATGAAAGAAAGAGCATATTTCACATGAACGATGCCATTCATATCGAAAAGCGTTCCTCACTTGGGAGGGAGAAACAATATTTAAAATCTGCTTGTTTCGAAAACCCCAATTCATATAAAGAAAGTGACTTGGGATAGCTAGCATGTTTGGGGAAACGCCTTAGAAAATAAAAATAAACCACGAAAATTTTATTTGAAATCATTTTCTGACCTGTTTAATATGCACATAATTAATCTTTTACATTTACATTCAAATAGGTAAATAATAAATATCCTATCCTAAAATAATGTTAATTCATTACAAAAAATATTTTACTCTCACCAGTGAATACATGTGATAAAAAATTGAAATTGTAACGAACAGCAATAATATTTACATAAAAAAACAAAAATCTTCACGCAACAAATTCAATGACGCTCAAGACTAACAAGTAAATTATTACAATTGTGCTATTCAAGCTCCAGTACTAGATATGCTTACTGCGAATTAATAAACAAATTTTAGCGCTAAATGTCTCAATAGGAACCCTTCCTGGTGGCTTCTTAAATCTAAAAAAAATTAATATATAGAGAAATTGAAATATGGGGAATTTAAAAGTATTCTGCAAAGAATTTACAGAGTGAATCAGTAAGGATAAAACTGTCTAATTTTAGTAAATGCCATGACTGAAAAACAGCATTTTTAGTAGAGATAATCGCAACGAGGAAATACGAAGTAGAAAGTTACTGATTATTCTTTTACAGAAACGCAAAGAAAGTACTAAAGGCTGTGACAATGAACAAGAAAAAAAAAGAACTAAGAAGAATTGCATCTAGAGAGAGAGAGAGAGAGAGAGAGAGAGAGAGAGAGAGAGAGAGAATTCTTATCTGAGAAGGTTGTTTAAGTCAATTTTCAGGATGTTACGTATAATAATCGTATTAAAATTGGCTGAAAGGAGGTAATTATCTTCTCTCTCTCTCTCTCTCTCTCTCTCTCTCTCTCTCTCTCTCTCTCTCTCTCTCTCTCCTTATATCGACTCCCAATACATATCTATTAACAGATATGTATTGGGAATATTTAACAGTTCAATTAATAATTTACGTACCAC
Organism: Macrobrachium nipponense; assembly: GCF_015104395.2. Classification (NCBI taxonomy): domain Eukaryota; kingdom Metazoa; phylum Arthropoda; class Malacostraca; order Decapoda; family Palaemonidae; genus Macrobrachium; species Macrobrachium nipponense. The sequence goes on from NC_061108.1 coordinate 105,846,061, forward strand.
AAAACACAATAGTCTAATGTTGTTAGATGGTTAAATCAGCATTACATATTAACTGCAGAGAAGATTAAGACCAAAAATGGCTTTATGCTTTTTTGTGTTTGTAAGTATTTAGTTGTAATAATAGTGAAATCTCACGAATCCGAATATAATTACGTTAAGCTTGGAAAATAAATGGTCCATTTGATAACAGTCTTAGTATTACTTAATAATTATACACCCAACATGCCTTTTCCAAAAAATATAACACGCAGATTTACATTGTCTAATCAAGCTTCATTTATTAACTTTTAATGATAAGAGTTGTTGCAACAGAATATCCTTATCAATTAGGTATATATCTATATCTTAAAACAAGGCTAATACATGGTGCTTTACATAATAAGTATTTATGGTAAAAATATAAATGCTTGCCCAAGCAAAGGAGGCATGAAGGCCCCCACATCACATGCGCACAAAAACACATGAACCATACCTATATATATATATATATATATATATATATATATATATATATATATATATATATATATATATATATATATATATATATATATATATATATATATATACACACAACAATATATATATACTATATATATATATATATATACATACACATATATATATCTATATATTATATTATATATATATATATACATATATATATATAGAGTATATATATATACACATAATATATATATATATATATATATATACTATATATATATATATATATGTATATATATATATAGATATAGTATATATATATATAAGTATATATATGAATATATATATATACATATATATATATAATATATATATATATATATATATATATATATATATATATATATTTAGTATATACATACACACACATATATATACACACACACACACATATATATATATTATATATGTATATATATATACATATATATATATATATATATATATATATATATATATATATATATATATATATATATATATATATATGTATGTATGTATATAGATATAAGATATAGATATATATAGCATATATATATATATATATATATATATATATATACTATATATACTATATAATATATATATATAGATATAGATATAGATATATATACATATATCATAAATATAGTATATATATGTATACTTATATATATATATATAATATATTATATTATTATTATAATATATATACGCATAAATACATACATATTGAGAGTGGGTATTTTATCCATCGGTTGGCCTTCCGAAATTTGTGTAAAATGTAAAATACTGCGTCATATTTATATTTGAATATACGTATGTCAGGCTTTAGAGATCTAAATTACTGATTAGAGATAGAGCGATTCTATTCGAAAATTCCAATTTATCACGAGCATTCTTTTGTGGAAGACGGAACATATTTACTCTTTTTTATATCATTATTATTTTTTCTATTTCATTAGCATTCCCACTCGAGCCTTTAATTATATTTTTCTCATGTCCACTGACTGCTATTAGTGAGCTGAAATGTATTCGCAGCCGTATTCAATTATCCCTTTTGAGCTTCGCCAAATCCACTTTGCTCCCGTTTCAAAATTAATGCTTTACTTGCAAAATATAAATAAAAAGTCCTTTTAAATTATTCAAGCATTTACACGTCCATATATTGAAGCTTTTGATGCATATGAGGATTTTAAAATATTCCATCGCCAGCATGTAAATGTCTCATTTTTATCGTGGATAAGAGTTTTCAAGTGCTTATTTATTTATTTTTTTTTTATTGTGAAATCGAGATTTGGAGATTTGATTTTGTAGTGTATAATTAACATGAAAGGAACTACGGGGTAAACAAAAAATAATGAATAAATAAGCAAAAAAAATGTTTTAGATGCATATTAAAGTAGTAGTAGCTTTTAATTTCTTTTATGTAGTGTGAGCATGTCTTATAATTATACATTCATACATACATACATATATATGCGTATATATATGTATGATAGATACATATATCTAAGTATATTCATATATATACGTATATATATATATATATATATATATATATATATATATATATATATATATGTATGTACATAAATATAGGTACGTATGTACACACACACACACACACACACACACACACACACACACATATATATATAGTATATATATATATATATATATATATATATATACATAGAGATAGAGAGAGAGAGAGAGAGAGGAGAGAGAGAGAGAGAGAGAGAGAGCATACAAATACGCATACGCATAAAACACATTGGCAAAATTAATCTAGTTAGCAGTACGGTCCCTGCTAGATGCCCTTATTCGTAACAAGAAAAAGGATATCATAAGCCTTTTCAATATTTTCCAGACTTTACCCATCCCAAGGCCAACATGCCAGAAACACATTTCCTTTTTAGGTTTTTAAAAAGTTAAAAAAAGCAAAAACGTGGATATTGACACGATGAGATGGTATATGAATATTATAGAGCATTCATTCAAGACAGATTTTTTTTTTTTTAGAAAATCAAGATTTTATAACAATATAAATTACAAAGCAAAATATTAAGGCACTTTGGGTAAAATAGTGAGCATAGAAACTTCAACAGAGAAACGTAGGCTAAGTCAGTGGTTAGGAAATCAGATTAGGATATTGATGAGAGAGAGAGAGAGAGAGAGAGAGAGAGAGAGAGAGAGCATACAAATACGCATACGCATATACATGCAAAATTAAATCTAGTTAGCAGTACGGTCCCTGCTAGATGCCCTTATTCGTAACAAGAAAAGGATATCAGAAGCCTTTTCAATATTTCCAGACTTTACCCATCCCAAGGCCAACAGTGCAGAACACATTTCCTTTTTAAAGTTAAAAAAAGACAAAAACGTGGATATTGACACGATGAGATGGTATATGAATATTATAGAGCATTCATTCAAGACAGATTTTTTTTTTTTAGAAAATCAAGATTTTATAACAATATAAATTACAAAGCAAAATATTAAGGCACTTTGGGTAAAATAGTGAGCATAGAAACTTCAACAGAGAAACGTAGGCTAAGTCAGTGGTTAGGAAATCAGATTAGGATATTGAATAGAAGTATATAATATGTTTGTCGTAAGACAGATTAAGACACTGGACTCAACACTTAATCATATAGGTATTATATGTATATAAAAGTATACAGGAAGTGAAGAGTTATTATCAACTCAATTGAGACCAGGAAGTGTTCTGATCAGAAAGACACAGCACATCGAAAATACAAAATCCATTATAGGCTATTTTCGTTGCAACAAATGAAGTGGAACTGTGAGGAAGGGGCTATGCTGTTTAGGAAAGTGTTCCAAAAAGCAGTCAAAAATGTTAATTAGTGATTGGAGAAGGATCTCGAAATTTCAGTACTGAATTTTATACTTGCTGTTAAGACTGTGTGATTATGAAAGCGGAGCTTTCCTTACCAATTAAGGGGTTCTTGCTCTGCAGTTAACTCCCCTACATCAGTCAATGAGAACTTTTGACTTACGAGATATACATCAGTATATTCTCATAACTTCCTTTTTATATAAATGAATTCATAGAACATTTAGGAACGCTATCAAACCGGAGCAAAGCGTCCCTTGCAAGAGCAGAATCAACTACAAATGGTAAGAGTTTTTTTATGAAAGTTCAGAAATGAAACTATGAAATATATGCAAGTGCTAGGATGATTTCCTTGATATTATTATATATATATATATATATATATATATATATATATATATATATATATATATATATATATATATATATATATATATATATTTCCAGTGCATTAAACACAATCCTGAAAACGTTGGCTTCGGGGTAATGGTCGATACAACCAATAGATCTGACCGAAACTGTTGTTTGGAAATTTATAGCTTTTCCTGTTTAGCTTTTGATTTATGGGTTCCACCGACGTTCCAGTAATATTTGTAGTGATACGCGATAACTTTTCTCATGCAAGTTAATGGCTTCGCATATTGCTCATGCAAAAGCACTGATTGACTGGCGATGATTGCCGAGGACGAAATATTGCCGTTGCTTTCAATAACTGGGATTGCAGGCCGTCAGGTGGGAATGCGGAGACCAGCTGTGTGTTTGGGATCTTGTTTTTGTAGTTTTTTCGTTTTTAATTCATGGTATACCTCGCTATTAAAAACTGTGGTGTCTCTACTTGTGTGTATTATCGCTTATTTTTGACTTAAGATATATTACTGTAATATTTTACCATGTTCTTTTGCCTACCATAAAATTTCTTTCGTGTTTTCACTTTGTGTATCATGAAGCAGCTAATGGAATAACGGTATTAGAATTGCAAACTTAATTGCAAGTAAATGGAATTTTTACTGGTGATGACTTTGTCCTATCTCTTTCTAAATACCATATTATTTGACAAGTGTTTATTTCTTATTAATATTCACTGTGCTTTTATAACGACCTGCTAAAGACAGGATATATCAAGTCGATTATTTGCTTTCTCAAGTATGTAAGATTTTAGTGGCAGACGATACAAACCATGAATGATTTGGGGCCGATATGACTGACTCCTACTGAAATTTCCCAATACTCATAACTTCTGGGCTCTTAAGCAGAATTTATATCTAGTCTCGAACAAACATTCATTGTTAATTTATATTCTTCTATGCGTGGGCTACAGGTGTTTTCCGAAGCTACTTACAACAACATGTCGGGCTTCCTTAATCACACACACACACACACACACACACACACACACACACACACATATATATATATATAATATATATATATATATATATATATATATATAGTATATATATATATATATGTATATTATATTATATATATTTATAATAATATATATATATATATATATATATATAATAGTATATATATATATATATATATATATATATATATATAATCTTCATAACACGAAGATGAGGTATGTCAATATATTAGGGCTGTTGCCTTGTATAATAAGGCGCCCTATGAGGTAATGTTAGACTTGCGATAATCTTACGCTAAGTCGGTTGGTTATGCACTTCCATACTCATTGGAGTGTCTTGGGGTTTGTAGATCACTTACGAAGTCGGTATTATCTTCTTTGGTTATGAACTTATGACGACGATGTTTTAAACTCATGATGATTCGGCAATGATGTGAGGTTCTAGTAGAAAACACGAAGTATAAAAAAATACTAATATTCTCTGAGATTACATGATGAAGTTCAGAGGAAATTTGTACAGGTCTTCTAATGACGATGGCTTGATCGTTTCTGCCAACGATGATGGCTAATTCCACTCTGTTCTCACTACCATCTCGGTTACAATTCATAAAGGAAGCAGACAGTAGCTCGAACATATGAACATACATACAAATGAGACACATTACTAATCACGTAGGCCGTTTGAATTATAGGTCGTGGTAGTTGTCTCAAGCAGGGAGCTTGGACTAATGTTTCAAAACAAATGAATGACCACAGGTGACGGCACGTCACCTTAGCCTACTTTATTGTATACGTCATCTAAGCGTCTCTAGTCTGATCACATTCCTGCAAGCAATCTGGTTGACCTCTTTAGTTTTAGTCTTTTATATATATGGAATAACATTCCATATTTTTATTATGTAATCACTTACAAATATAGTCCACAGGAGAAGAGAGAGAATAAAAGACTCCAGTAGCTCGATAATTTCGCCTTCCACCAGGCCTCTTCAAAAGCTTTATTTCAAAATAAAGCTTTTGAAGAGGCCTGGTGGAAGGCGAAATTATCGAGCTACTGGAGTCTTTTATTCTCTCTTTTCCCCTGTGGAATATATATATATATATATATTTATACATATAATTTAAATTTTTCATTCTCAAAGGAAAAATATTATGTAAGATCACGATTCGATTTTGTATCTTCTATAAGAAAAAGTCATTTAACAGCCACAACAACAACAACAACAACAAACAACAACAACAACAACAACAACAACAACAACAATAATAATAATAATAATAATAATAATAATAACATTTGACCATATGGGAATGAAGTATTTAATCTACCTAGTTTGTTGAACTCAGAGCTATAAAACATTTATTTACTAGCAGAGCAATATTTTGAAATTAGTATCACAGTCAGTATTAACCAGATTGAATATATTATAACTTTAGAATTCTAGTCCATAAGTGGCAATTTTCATCACGTTAAAACTACAAATCACCGAATTTTTTCAAATTCTATCTCCTAAAAGAGGAAGGTAAAAGTTTTTCCTCTATTATTGCAAGTTTAAGAAGCTGCGAATTGTCTGTAGCGTAATTGGAGTTATTGTGGATTTGTTAGATTTTAAAATTTGGGTGACAATATTCCATTAGATTGGAAAAAAAAAAGTTATCCAATAATTTCCGATGACTAGCACAAGTTACTCTCTATACATCATAAGACAAACAGCTGTTCTGATTTGATCGAACGGTTCATTTAAAATGTTCTATTGATAAGACTTGAATAATTAAGTTTAAGGAGGGTGTAAAAGTATATGAAATTTTATTACAAAAGTATGCTTTTTTTCATTTTGACGTTATAAATATTATACCATTTATGGCTGAAAAAATACAATAGCTATATTCTATGAATAAATATGTTAAAAATCGCAAACAATCAACACAATCATACTTTATTCACAAAATACGAGTAATTCACATGATAACTTTCATATAATAAATTTAGCCTTTAATTAAGATGACGTTAAGTAGTAAATACAATGAAGGTGATTTTAGCGCATCTAAATCTTTCTTACTTTTCTTAGTTTCTAACTTGGCATTTGATGTAATCCACAGAGCAAGGAGAAGACTTTACAAATCTAACCCTTTATGGAGAATATAATCGGTATAGTCTCATTCTGTGAGTCACAGTGCCTCAATAGCATCCAGGTTAACCCCACGCTACCACTCATTCTGCCCACATTGACTAAAAGTGAGTTCCTAAAACCTTGGTGCGTTTATATGCATTAAACTGTACTTAGGACTTTTTTTGTGTGTGTTTTTTTGAATGCTGCGAATTCTGTACAATATTCAAGGCGAGAATTGTGAACAATCATAAATCATTTCTCATCAATTATTCAAGATTCCCAATATTATTAAAACAAATTGCCTCATTTTCTTACACCTTTCTTTAGGTTATAAAGGACATCTTCATTTTCTTTATATTTAAAGAAAATCCCCATTTTCCTCAATAGAAAATGAAAAAAAATTATTTTGCTTAAAGAGTACAGAAACTTTGCTAGCTTTTTGATGAAATTGTCTTCATTTCACTTTAAATTTTGAAGGAAATTTCTGTTTTCTATGAACCTTTTGCTCAAAGTGCCATAAAAAAAGGAGAGTATTATGGGTCGAAGCAAAGACGGATTTATTGAATATAATCTTGGTATATGCCGTTGTTCTGCGCCAATTGTTTGATGGACTTCTCGTTGAATTTCCATTTCACGCTCTACGGCAGAGAATGGAGTTTCTCTTTTGAAGGGAAATATAAAATATAGTTTCAATCTGAGGAAAATCAAGAGTAACACGAACACACACACGCACATAAAAAACTGCATATATATCTTAGCTTGTTTACTGTTATATGAAAATGTAGGAAGCTTTTAATTATTGATTCTTTTATACAGAATGAAAATTTTCGAAAATCTATCTATTTCATAAAGGTACTAATAAAAAAGTTGACCTTAGCGATAGAGGACCTCTAAATTTTCGTTTTCGGAAGTCACCATTATTCACATTTTTTTGTAAGAATAAAATATTAGCTACCTTACTTCTATTCGTTTGGAAAATTCGTATTTGCGCTGAATGTATAAATTTACCGCTTTGTATTGAGTAAAAAAATTATGAAAATTCAACATTAATTTTTTTTTTACTCAGGAAATACACTTACTAACTATTAATTGTTAAATGTTCATATACAATATGAAATAATTTCTTCAGTTTACACTTAAGCGCTCCATTTGTTCATTGTAATCTTTATTGCAATAACTTCTTTAAAGATATTCATGCTTTACTGTGAGCCTTTTCTATAAATTCCTTCTTAAAATTTTCTTTAAATCTGTAGTCAGTTCAGTTGTTATTTTTTAATTGTATTATTTCCTTGTCTCAGTTTTGGGTAAGTATAAATCTGTAGCGCCCATGGGTCTCTTCGGGACCTTCCAAAAGTAATTTCCTTTTATACTTTAGCTGTTGTAAAGACTTGAATATGATACTTTATCATTTTCATTGATTTTATTTAACCAGTTTAACTGCTCAGCAATATAAGGTTGTATATCTTTTTGCTTACACACACACACACACACACACACACACACACACACACACACACATATATATATATATATATTATATATATATATATATATATATATATATATATATATTTATTTATAAATATATTGTTTATGGTGGCCTCCTGCTCACATAAATAAATAGAACTAATATGTTCTTCAAACTTTCAATAAAGTTCTATTCTCAGAGCCTTAGACCAACCATAGGGTCTCCCCTCTTACAGATGCTGGACACAGGGTGGCTGCAGAGATTTTGCGTTCTCACTGAAGGCGGGGGATTCATAGAAAACCACCCTGCTCGTGTACACGTGTGTATGTATGTATGCATGTAAGTGCGTGAGTGAATGTGTGCATATACATATATATATATATATATATATATATATATATATATATATAAGATATATATGTATATATGTATATATATATATGTATAGATGATATAATGTATATGTATATACTATAATATATATATAATATATATATATATACATATACATATATATATATAATATATCATATATAGATATATATATGATACATATACATATACTACTATATACATATATATATATATATATATAGATATATATATATATATATATATATATATATATGCAAACATTCACTCACGCACTTACATGCATACATACATACACACGTGTACACGAGCAGGGTGGTTTTCTATGAATCCCCCGCCTTCAGTGAGAACGCAAAATCTCTGCAGCCACCCTGTGTCCAGCATCTGTAAGAGGGGAGACCCTATGGTTGGTCTAAGGCTCTGAGAATAGAACTTTATTGAAAGTTTGAAGAACATATTAGTTCTATTTATTTATAGTGAGCAGGAGGCCACCATAACAATATTTATAAATAAATATATATATATATATATATATATATATATATATATATATATATATGTGTGTGTGTGTGTGTGTGTGTGTATGTATGTATACACATACACACACATCATATATATCTATCTATCTATCTATCTATCTATCTATCTATCTAGTATATATATATATATATATATATATATATATATATATATATATATATATATATATATATTATACGCATAAATGCGTACATATTGAGAGTGGGTGTTTTATCCATCGCTTGGCCTTCCGAAATTTGTGTAAAAGGTAAAATACTGCGTCATATCTATATTTGAATATATGTCAGGCTTTAGAGATCTAAATTACTGATTAGAGATAGAGCGATTCTATTCGAAAATTCCAATTTATCACGAGCATTCTTTTGTGAAAGACGGAAAACATTTACTCTTTTTTTTAATCATTATTATTTTTTCTACTTCATTAGCATTCCCATTCCAGCCTTTAATTATATTTTTCTCATGTCCACTGACTGCTATTAGTGAGCTGAAATGTATTCGCAGCCGTATTCAATTATCCCTTTTGAGCTTCGTCAAATCCACTTTGCTCCCGTTTCAAAATTAATGCTTTACTTGCAAAATATAAATAAAAAGTCCTTTTAAATTATTCAAGCATTTACACGTCCATATATTGAAGCTTTTGAGGATTTTAAAATATTCCATCGCCAGCCTGTAAATGCCTCATTTTTATCGTGGATAAGTTTTCAAGTGCTTACTTTTTTTTTTTTAGAATTGTGAAATCGAGCTTTGGAGATTTGATTTGTAGTGTATAATTAACATGAAAGGAATTACGGTGTAAAAAAATAAATAATGAATAAATAAGCAAAAACAATTTTTTAGATGCATATTAAAGTAGTAGCTTTTAATTTATTTTATGCAGTGTGAGCATACATGCATATATATGCGTGTATATATGTATGTATAAATACATATATATAAGTATAAGTCTATCACATTACCGTGATTCATATACATATATCGAAATACAAATGTCCTTTAATATCTAATTCGCTCTACCTCGGTGGTTTAAGGCTTCACTGCCAGTCCTGGAATTGGGAAGTCGCTGGTTCGCGCCTGTCGATGGCCAATTCTATTATCGCTTAATAAATTCCCCCTCGGTTAAGCATATATGAAAATATATTAATTCCGAGGTAGAGCGAATTAGATATTAAAAACATTTGTAGTTTGATATATATATAAGTATATACATTATATACGTATATATATATATATATATATATACATATAGATATATATATGTATATATATATACACACACACGCAAACACACAGATATATATATATATATATATATATATATACTATATATATATATATATATATATAGAGAGAGAGAGAGAGAGAGATAGAGAGAGAGAGTAGATGAGAGACGAGAGAGAGAGAGAGAGAGAGAGAGAGAGAGAGAGAGAGCATACAAATATACACACTCATATACATGCAAAATTAAATCTAGCTAGCAGTACGGTCCCTGCTAGAGGCCCTTATTCGTAACAAGAAAAGGATATCAGAAGCCTTTTCAATATTTCCAGACTTTACCCATCCCAAGGCCAACAGTGCAGAACACATTTCATTTTTAAATTTAAAAAAAGACAAAAACATTGATATTGACACGATGAGATGGTATATGAATATTATAGAGCTTTCATTAAATACAGAATTTTTTTTAGAAAATCAAGATTTTATAACAATATAAATTACAACGCAAAATATTAAGGCACTTTGGCTAAAATAGTGAGCATAGAAACTTCAACAGAGAAACGTAGGCTACGTCTGTGGTTAGGAAATCAGATTAGTAGGATATTGAATAGAAGTATATAATATGTTTGTCGTAAGACAGATTAAGACACTGGACTCAACACTTAATCATATAGGTATTATATGTATATAAAAGTATACAGGAAGTGAAGAGTTATTATCAACTCAATTGAGACCAGGAAGTGTTCTGATCAGAAAGACACAGCACATCGAAAATACAAAATCCATTTTAGGCTATTTTCGTTG
>NC_061108.1:105859782-105899782 GCF_015104395.2 Macrobrachium nipponense
CACCGAATTTTTTCAAATTCTATCTGCTGAAAGAGGAAGGTAAAAGTTTACGAAGCTGCGAATTGTCTGTAACGTAATTGGAGTTATTGTGGATTTACTAGATTTTAGAATTTGGGTGACAATATTCCATTAGATTGGAAAAAAAAGTTATCCAATAATTTCCGATGTCTAGCACAAGTTACTCTCTATAATTCATAAGACAAACAGCTGTTCTGATTTGATCGAACGGTTCATTTAAAATGTTCTGTTGATAAGATTTGAATAATTAAGTTTAAGGAGGGTGTAAAAGTATATGAAATTTTATTACAAAAGTATGTTTTTTTTCATTTTGACGTTATAAATATTATACCATTTATGGCTGAAAAAATACAATAGATATATTCTATGAACAAATATGTTAAAAATCGCAAACAATCAACACAATCATACCTTATTCACAAAATACGAGTAATTCGCATGATAACTTTCACATAATAAATTTAGCCTTTAATTAAGAGGACGTTCAGTATTAAATGCAACGAAGGTGATTTTAGCGCATCTAAATCTTTCTTACTTTTCTTAGTTTCTAACTTGGCATTTGATGTAATCCACAGAGTAAGGAGAAGACTTTACAAATCTAACCCTTTATGGAGAATATAATCGGGTATAGTTCTCATTTCTTGTGAGTTCACAAGCTGCCTCAATAGCATCCAGGTTAACCCCACGCTACCACTCATTCTGCCCACACATTGGCCAACAGTGAGTTCCTAAAACGTTGGTGCGTTTATATGCATTAAACTGTACTTGGGACTTTTTTTTTTTTTTTTTTTTTTTTTTTTTTTTTTTGTTTTTTTTTTTTTTTTTTTTTTTTTTTTTTTGAATGCTGCGAATTCTGTACAATTTTCAAGGCGAGAATTGTGAACAATCATAAATCATTTCTCATCAATTATTCAAGATTCCCAATATTATTAAAACAAATTGCCTCATTTTCCTAAACTTTTCTTTAGGTTATAAAGGTCATCTTCATTTTCTTTATATTTCAAGAAAATCCCCGTTTTCCTCAATATTCAATGAAAAAAAAATTATTTTGCTTAAAGAGTACAGAAACTTTGCTAGCTTGTTGATGAAATTGTCTTCATTTCACTTTAAATTTTGAAGGAAATTTCTGTTTTCTAAGAACCTTTCGCTCAAAGTGCCATAAAAAAAGGAGAGTATTATGGGTCGAAGCAAAGACGGATTTATTGAATATAATGTTGGTTTATGCCGTTGTTCTGCGCCAATTGTTTGATGGACTTCTCGTTGAATTTCCATTTCACGCTCTATGGCAGAGAATGGAGTTTCTCTTTTGAAGGGAAATATAAAATAGAGTTTTAATCTGAGGAAAATCAAGAGTAACACGAACACACACACACATAAAAAACTGCATATATATCTTAGCTTGTTTACTGTTATATGAAAATGTAGGAAGCTTTTTATTATTGATTCTTTAATAGAGACTGAAAGCTTTCGAAAACCTATCTATTTCGTAAAGGTACTAATAAAAAAATTTACCTTAGCGATATAAGACCTCTAAATTTTCGTTTTCGAAAGTCACCATTATTCACATTTTTTTTTGTAAGAATAAAATATTAGCTACCTTACTTTTATTCGATTGGAAAATACGTATTTGCGCTGTATATATGTAAAATGTTCTTTAAGATTCACGTATAAATATTTAGTCAGTTCAGTTCTTATTTTTTAATTGTAGTATTTCCTTGTCTCAGTTTTGGGTAAGTATAAATCTGTAGCACCCATGGGTCTCTTCGGGACCTTCCAAAAGTAATTTCCTTTTATACTTTAGCTGTTGTAAAGACTTGAATATGATACTTTATCATTTTCATTTATTATATTTAACCAGTTCAACTACCCAGCAATATAAGGTCGTATATCTTTTTTCTTATACACACACACCACACACACACACACATATATATGTATATTATATATATATTATATATATATATATATATATTTATTATATACATATATAGTATATATATATATTGACCCACACACGCACTTACATGCATACATACATACATACACACGTGTACACGAGGGAGAACCCGAAAACTCTGCAGCCACTCTATGTCCAGCATCGAATTCAACCCTGCCAGCCAAGCTAGTCCCACACTCCCACACTACCCCATGGGAGACAATGTTCCCCATCACAAGGGTGGCCATCAATTTCCAACGAAGTTCATATTGAGAGGCTTTCACACCTCCTGCAGACTCGAACTTTACTGCCAGTCCTGAAATCTGTGACATCGAGTTGATTGTGTAGCCGTGGACTTCATACCTTTGCATGAAATGTGCATCGAGAGAGGCATCAGGAAATCCATGTAAGCCCGGTTTTTTCGTTTAGGAATTTTATAGAAGTCATTTGCTGTTTGTAAAACTCTATTTTAATAAATGGGGACTGAGACTGAAAACCACGGGTTGTTTTAGCTTGAAATTACAAAAAATGAAACAAAAACATTTGGTTGTTTTCGATTTACACTAAAATTTATGTCCTAAATTCCCTCTGGATTTTTGTACTTTCGATGGAAAAAGTCAACACGCAAACATGTGAGAATGAGTTGTGTGGCATATTTTTATTTGCTTCCATTGGAGAGGAAACATTCAGCTGTTACAGTTATAAAACATTTACAGAATCAAAAGACAAAATATGAAGTAAAGAAAAATGGTTGCCTACAAAACCCTTCTTCCTTTTGATCCAACAGCTAGAATGTTTTGGCTTTGCAGAAGTAGATACGTCGAGAGCATAGTTTTGTTTCTGGAAAATTGTCATTTCTTCAAGCTGTTTATAGTTATCAGTAGTTTCGTCTCCATGCTTGTTTAAAGTTAGATTACATTTTAATATGCTCACTACTCACATTTTTTTATTGTGTTTTTTGCATAATTTATTCCATACCAGTAACATTGAATCTTTTAAAAAAGGTATATATTAACCTAATCCTTTTTTTAAATTGTCTTTTACTTAGGTATTCCAGATCAGTATCTTTGCCTCTTTTTATAAAAAGCTTAATTTAATAATACTTTCCCTCCATTTCTGTCTGCACGGTATATTGTCTCATTTCATCAATGCTCATCCTCAGTAATAACCTAAACTTACGATGCGTCCATTAACGCCCACTCCAGTACAAAACCCGAGTTAGCGATATGATATTGCATTACTCCCTCTCAAAGCCCAGTATTATTTCAGTTGGCTTTTCCGATATAGCATCTTTTCCAGTGTCTCCCTCAGATAAGTCCTGTACAAATACTTTTCGATACATCTGCAATTTCATTTCGCATCGGAGGATTAAGTGAGGGGAGTAAGCATTAAATTATTTGAAACTGTTTGCATATCGCTTTCTAATTTCGACCACGTCGAATGGTTTGTCCAATGCAAAAGAGCGTTTTTTTGTATTCCCCGAAACATATGTTACCGGTATTTTCAAAAATATACATATGAAGTATTTCATTGGCAAAACTTTCAACTTTTGTAATACTGTTTAATTGGAAGAAATTAAATTACCCTCGTCAGTGAATGTTATCTGTTCTTCTTTTTCGTCTCATTATTATTATTATTATATTGGCTGAGAGTTTAAACATTTGTAATGCTGTTTAATTAAAAGAAAGTCAATTACCCTCGGCAGTGGATGCTACTTCTTCTTCTTCGTCTTCTTCTTCTTCTTCTTCTTCTTCTTCTTCGTCTTCTTCTTCTTCTTCTCCTTCTTCTGCCCCTAAAAAATATCCTAAATATTGAATTTGAATCTCCCTATTAGATTTTTTTAAATTTTATATGTTCGTGCATGCGTCAGTGTGTACACTACAGTTTTCTGGTTACCAAGCATGTTTGAATAAGATTGTAAGAAAAGTTCTCAGGTAACTGTTTACAGTACGAAGTTTGTGAATGTAAAATAAAGTTTACAGTATAAGTTTTCTGAATACAAGAAAAAATTCAGTGTACATGAGTGAGATTTTTAACCTCGTATAAAAATGTAGGCAATAGTGTTTTAAACTGCAAGAAATTGCTATATATATATATATATATATATATATATATATATATATATATATATATATATATATATATATATATATATATATATATTTACACACACACACACACCACACACACACACACACACACATATATATATATATATATATATATATATATATATATATATATATATATATATATATATATATATATTACAGTATATAAACATAAACTACCCTCATTCTACGCACCAGTCATTGTACTTTTCTTCAGATTTCGAGCATAAATTAGCTAATATTTCCTTTATTCCTCTCATTTTTGAAACGGTAATTCTCTCGGTCGTATTATTGAAAACGTTTCATTGTCTTTCCAAATAACATTTCCAAATAAAAAGAGAAATATATCTGGTACCAATGCCACTTAACCTAACCTTCGTTAAAAAAAATTCTTTGACACAAAAATTTAAATATGAGGATCATGGATTTAACATTTCAAAATAAAACCACACGTTAAAGGGCAACTGAACGGGAATGACATCAGAAACGCGACCGTGTTTTCAAAAGCAACTCCTCTCACCTGCTTTTATATTCCAAGCAAAATGGTATCGGTAACGAGTCAGTTTGAGCAGCGTAGGACATGACTTCCCATGAGGGGTAAATCGATAGATACTGTGATGACACAAGCTGGAGCATACGTACGTACATATTCTGGAATAAAATAAGGATAATAAATACGGATAGAAAGCAGTAAAAAGCTACGTACATTGACATCTACATTTTCGTCCGAAATAAATGAGAATAAAGAATTAATAAGGGTTGAAAATACAAGAGAGAGAGAGAGAGAGAGAGCTGTGTTGGCGCAGTTACAAATTAATATACCAGCATAATCAGCAGTAAGTTCAGCATTATTGAGATATACGAACAGAAAGAAGTAAAAAGTTACGTACTCCTTATTGCATATTTTCTTCATATATTCCATAAGATTAAAGAATGAATATAGGTTGATGATACAAGACAGACAGAAAGACAGACAGAAAATCAGAAAGACAGACAGACAGACTATTACAATCAGCAGTAAATTCAGCATGATTGAGAAATACGAACAAAAAGAAGTAAAAAGTTACATACTCCTAAATACATATTTTCTTCCTAAATCAATAAGATTAAAGAATGAATATAGGTTGATGATAAAAGACAAAGAGAGAGAGAGAGAGAGAGAGAGAGAGAGAGAGAGAGAGAGAGAGAGAGAGCCCAGCAGGTTATAGAGATAATGACGGTATATCACGCAATATCTCCCTTAGCTCTGCATTATAGTATATGAATTGTGACGTATGGTCGTATGCCTTATTATCTTCATAAATATCTTTGACGTGAACAGCACTCACTGCAATTTGCACGTGCTATTTTTAGTTGTCTGCTTTTCTCTTATGTTTATGAGGTGTTTGGATAATTCTTCCATGACTACGAATATGGAATGCTAGAATTAATGTACTGAGGCGTTCAGTGAAATTTTATTCTACAATTAAGTACAAAGTTCATGTCATGTACAAGAACTGCTTTTGATCGTCATGTTAGATGTCCATATTACAAGAACGAGAATGATTCAGTCTCTCTCTTTCTCTCCTCACGTCATATAAATGATAACTTTGTGCATTTGCTTGGAAAAACATAGAATCTATCCCTTTAGAACACACAACCAAATGTAAATGGACGATATTCTAAATGAATGGAAAATACATATCGAATGATGCTTTCACTACAACGATGGTTACTATTAAGTTATTATCAGAGAAAATCTTTGTCAACAAAAATAAACATTCAAGTCTTAATATGAATCTGTTAATCAGTAACTAACGCCTAGATAATAAAATATAATAGAAAACACTTGACTGATAAGATGTCGAATGCCATTTTTGTTGAGAGTGTGTAATACTTTGTTCAAATATTGGGAAGTTGATGGTTCGTACCCAATCATAAGTGAACATGTGGTCTTGAGCGTTTTGAATAAGTAATGATTCATATGGATTTCCGCTGATAGAATCTCTGTCTGCCTTTCTGTCTCTGCATATTCACCCAAAGCTCGAAAAGATAGATAATTTACTATATCTATTAGCCACTTAATTCAACCCGTCTTATTAAGTTTAGTGAGATAGGAGGACCATTTATGAAGACAGTAGCCAGGCATTTATCACGTACTGTTCCTTGAGAAAGAAAATAAATATTATAATAGCTATAAACGCCAAATCGGACCTAGAACAACTATGAAATTGAAATATGCCACAGACGAAGAATATATAAATATTTGCATAAGTCTCGGATTTGACGGACAGGGAAAGATAGTGATTAATGAAATCTGCAAAGAACTCAGACTATTTTTAGCTCTTCAGGTAAAGGCAAAATCCCAGGCAAACTATTTCGGAGCCTAATTGGAAGTGATATCTGCCACGATATCGATATTCGACGAAACAGCAAATTTCCATTTGAAAATTAATGCTCTTACGTGACCCGTCCTCACTCATTTCAATTATTCATTCTATCCGCTGGGCGCATTTTATTCTCATGATTTTCAAGCATTTTCTCTTATTTATATGTGCTTTTCCCCCACTGGAAGTGAACAGGTGCATATGCAGATTCAAAAACGCATGTAGATGTAGTGTGAAATTCAAGGTTCTGATGTCTGTACGCTTTATAAGGAACGAATTTTGATATGATTAGATTGTCTTAAAAACAAAGAGAAAAAATATGATAACAAAGCAACAATGAAAAACAAACATAATCAACAGCAATGACATCACCGGCAGCAATATGATAATAATAATAATAATAATAATAATAATAATACTGATTCATTTGGGTTTTGTAACAATTATGACAACATTAAAAAATATAATTTTTATTCCTATTCATAAAAACGAATGTGATTATGGAGCCCCTCATTAAACAAGAGTTTTTATGCATCCGCAGACCAATGACTACTACACATTGTTAATTAGAGACTTTTGGAAAATGCTTTTGGTAATATATACTCTTATGCTTACAGGTGCTCACTGTAGCCTATGTACAAATCGAATACTGAACAAATCCAACTTTGCTCATAAGTACAGCTGCTTTTTAGTTTTCTGTAAAAGAAAACTATTGAGATGGTTATTTGGCACTTTTTCTGTCCTCCCTCAGATCTTAAAAAATACCAAGGCAAGGGGGCTGCGAATTGGTACGTTGACCATCCACCCTCCAATCATCAACCATACTAAATTGCAGCCCTCTAGCCTCAGTAGTTTTTATTTTATTCATGGGTAAAGTTAGCCATGACCGTACGTCTTGCACCTCTTTAAGTGCGAACGACACAGGCCACCAACGGAACGTGGCTGAAAGTTTCATGGTCTTTGGCTGAGATTTTCATACAGCATTATACTCTGTACAGAAACTCGATTGCGCCGAAGAAATTTCGGCGCATTATTTACTTGTGTTTAATATCTTTAACGATGCAATTCCCTCCATTATTTATCCTTTCATGGTTATCATTCTCTAGCGCACAATTTCTAAATATTCCCTACCGAATACAGTTATAGCAAAATCCCAGTAACACACTCCACAGTTATTTTCGCAGACGGCTTCATTCCGATGTCAAAATCAAAGCTACATTCATTCATTCTGAAATGTTCATATCAACCTAACGTGATCACCTTTCGAAAGGCGCTCCCCACCCCACCCCCCCAAACAACAACAACAACTGATTCCCAGAAATACGACCTGACTCTCGTCATTCGACAGTAAATGTTTGATTTCGAGCCTGTTCAGGTATCTGGCAGTCATTATATTCCATGCCAGTGTTATTCCTCAGATTTCTCTTTTTTTCCTCTCTTTTATTAAGAAGGTGGATACAACTTACGAAATAAAATCGAACTATAAATCGTAGTACTGGAATATAGTAAAATATTTACCCCATATGCGAAGATACGGGATAAGCAGTAATATCTTCGTTTAGTAGAGTTCAACACCATATTCTAATGACTACAACCATCATTGAACAGCATCTGATTCTTGTTAAACAACACTAATGCTGCATTTGAGTTGAATGTGTTTATATAAACACAACACATACACACACACACACACACACGCACACACACAACGCACACACATATATATATATATATATATATATATATACTATATATATATATATATATATATATGTACAGTGCTATGGTAAGTAAAAGAAAGGTTCAGGCTCAGTACAGGAATCTCGTACGTTAATTATCTCTTCACAGCTTTTTCTAATTTCATTCATTTTAAGCTCAAACATGCATATTATCTTAACGAATCTCAAAAACATTTAAAAATTATAATTTAATGGTATTCTTTTGAATAAAATATTAAAAAAATTGTGCTATTTTAAAATAACACTCTTAACACATAATCTATTATCTATAATAAAAGCTAATTATTATTATGGCCAAGTAAAGGTTATACTTTAGTTACTTCACTAACAACACACATAGTAAATAATAAATGCAATAAAGAAACGTTGCTAGACCTTCGTCCTTTCAGAAATACCAAGGAAACTTCTGCAGAAACCTGTCACTTTTCTGACGCTGCCTAGTCGAGTCTGTTACAGCTGAAAGCCTTTCACGGGTTGCCGCCAGGGTTGCAAGAGGGAGGCGTAAAAATTGATGTGCACTTGATAACCGTGACTATCACAGAAAGGCAGGCAACTGGCCATTTCCTGAAAAGAGAAAACATAACGGTTAAGACCTGAAAACTGTCAACAGAATTCTAAGTTGTTTGTTTCATGGCTATATCATTCACATATTGCTTATTTCATTAATTGTAATCTTAAAAGTACAAAATGTCTAAAATGTATTTTCCTCGATACTAAATATGCTGCTTCTGGATAAAATAACATATTTGATTGTATGGTTTATGATTTTTGTTTTTAATCTGATAATATACAGTAATATGATTTAATCATTGCTCAGCTCTAGACGAATGATTGTGGCACTGAATTCTGAATTATGCTAAACTAAGTTGAATTTAGATATATAACTAACATTCTTATTATTATGCTAAAATTTTCCAGAAGAGGAAAAATGACTGAACGTTTGGATGACAAATAAATGTAACATGGAAATACGATTAATCTGTCAAAAACAATAATTACTATTATAATGAACGAATGTAGAGAGGCACTGAACCACGTTTTAAGAACAATAAAATTTTTGGCAAACAGGGAGTGTCAGACACACGGAAAGGAAGTTCTTCAAAGAAACAACATTGAGGCCAAGTGGTAAAAATAAATAAAGCAGAGAATGTTGTAAATATCATTTGGGAATCTGAGACTTTATAAAAATGAACTACAATGTGCACACCAATGAAAATACAAGTCCTTCATTCATTTTATTCATTATCGTCCATTGGATAAATGATGCTATACAATTCTGAAAGAACGGGATAAGGTTTGGATACCTTGGAAATGGCTAAGCCGAATAAATAAATTATGCGCACTCATGCAAATATGCTTAGGTATACAAGTTGTGTGAACAATTTTGAAAATGCTAGTTGATACCCCGTAAATAATATATTACATAGTAAGAAAAAATAGATAAACACATATAAATAGATATATAGAAGCAATTAAACACTCACAAAGACCACTAAAAAACACACGCACTCACACACATATGTGCAAACACACGTATACTTGATGATACCTGTAATACGATTTGACTCCAAGATTCCTTATCAAATGTAAAAGCTATTCCTTTTTTTTTTTGTCTCTCCAGCAGTCAATATTTTACAATGATGATATACGAAGGCATTAAATTTTGCTGTGAATAGTTATCGTCTATAACCAGAAATATAATTGGAACGCCGCTGGACTTCATAAATCAAAGGCTATAAATTTACAGACAAACGGTTTGGTAAGGTCTGTTACCCGTACTGGACATAAACTTGAATCACTTTAAGGTATATTATTTTATATTCAACCAATTTCCTCGGAAACTAATTTCCATTACACACACGCATGCACTAAATACTCCTATTTTGGTGAATTAAAAAACCACGAGGAAATCTTGGAATCATAATTTTTAGGAATTAAAAAAAAAAAAAAAAAAAAAAAATCTGCCCATATATGGCGGGGTTGTGGCTGGGCTTAAAAAGACAGTTATTGGCAACTGTCCCACCACGCTACCCAGTGTTAACCCACCGCTATTTTTAAATACTTAGTACTGGACTTATATTGATTGATTAATGGACTCTGTCTTTCATGGGTAAGATCTGAAGCCAGTTCACCACTTATAAACTAGAATTTCATACAGTGTCAACGGACCACTATTAATCATTCTCATTTTTCAAGTTACTTGTTGATTTCAAGGTCCTATTTTGCATCATAACCATTGGACCACTGTATTCCTCGGAAAATTTCATTAACGCTAATTTGTCCTACGCTCAACCAATCTATGTGAACCAGCTAATGATTGGCAAATGGAAAAATCTTTTCACGGTTTTCAAAGGAATTTTAAGTTATGAATATGCAACCGGTTGCATATTCCCGAACTGCAGCCGAGTACCGGTACCTTCTCTGAAAAAAGCGGGACGCCGCATCCTAGTCTTGAAAATAATCTTATGTTACCAACCCCCATAGTGCGGACAGGGGTTTTCTTGTAAGTAACCTAACCTAATCTACCCTAACCTAACCTAGATGTATGCAAAAAAAAAAAATAAATAAATAAAAATAAATAAATAATAAATAAATAAATAAAAATGGGCTGGTGCAGTACTATAGTAGATTCACATCAACCGTGCATTTGATGTCTAGGCCAGTCCCTTACGACGCTCCTGAATGGCTGTTGATAAGCCAACCACAGGGCTGGAAACTCTCAGTCTCTCGAGAGAGTTCATATGGGCAGGATGTATATTCCACCTGTCCTGAGGGAATACGTCTTTCAAAAGTACCCCTCAGGAGAAGTGGAACGTACATCATGCCTATGTGAACTCTCGAGAGAGACTGAGAGTTTCCAGCCCTGTGATTGGTTTATCAACAGCCAATCAGGAGCGTCGTAAGAGACTGGCCTAGACATCGAATGCACGGTTGATGTGAATCTACTATAGTACACATCGCGGGAATTTGCCAGCCGGTTACATGATATGGTATTCTTTAATCAATATTATTCTCTCTCTCTCTCTCTCTCTCTCTCTCTCTCTCTCTCTCTCTCTCTCTCTTTCATACCGGAGCTCTACAGCTTTCGAAAGTGCCGCTGTTATTTAGCAATAACATTCCATTACACAATGAGATTCTTATTGTCAGACCGACAGGAAGCAATTTTAATCTTGCTTTCGTTACATAACATCGTCTCTTTCAAAACGGTGCATCGAAAGTTGGCTACAATGTAGCTATTGAGGTTACGTCATTTAAACCTTTTATGAAATATATGAAAATAATTCGATGACGACAAAGTGAATTGTAACTGAATATGTTCTCATATCATCTGAAAACGTATTAGTGTATGATACAGCTCTTATCACGAAGTAAGCCTATATTAACCATTTGTTGTAAAGTCGTCATATCCAACCCGTTTTTGAAATGCCTTTATATGTATGGCTTGCATTGTTTCTTCGATTCCCACCTGCATTGCTGCTTTTATTTCATTTCTCATATTCATGAATATATGTCCCTGACCTTACTTAGAGTTCAAAAATAAATCCAATGGTTCCAGGGATTTGTCAAGAGTAAACCGTTCGAACTTCAAAAAAGGTATTTTCAAAACCCCAGATTTTTTTCCTTTTTAATAATTAAACAACAATTTATGCCCTTCTATCAGGACACTAGTTTATTCTTTACAGACAGGATTATTATACATTCTCTAAAAGGTACTGCAGTTAGGGAATTTTGTTCTTTTTTTTAGTATGCTTTTCCTCTCTCTCTCTCTCTCTCTCTCTCTCTCGTCTCTCCTCTCTCTCTCTCTCTCTCTCTCTCTCTCTCTCTCTCTCTCACATACGCACACAATCTCAATCCTTGCTAAAAGGAATACTGAGAAGAGGATGAAAAGAGTGGACATGTAAAGTTATGACAAAATAACACGAGTACTGCTTCCTAAACAGATTGAAAGTTCCTTTGTTAAGATAACTATATTTTATGGCCCTGGAATTTCGTTGCTTTAAAAGTAGGTTTATGTAAGTGAAAGTTGTTCACTTGATCAGTGAGGTTAAAAAGATTTGAGACTGGTCAGTGCTCGAGTAATGGACCCCCTAAAAAATGTATGACAGTGACATATCTACACAGATATTCTCTTTGTCTGTAAAGTTAAGTGCATTATGTCCTGTTTGAAATGATTGTAGGATTTAGGCCAAAGACCAAGCACTGGGATCTATGAGGTCAATCAGCGCTTTGAAAGGTGTAACAGGAGGTAAACCTCGCAGTTACGCTATGAATCAATTGTAAGAGGGTGGAAAGTAAGACGGAAGAAAGAAAATATGAAAGGAGGTACAGTAAAATGAACGAAAGGAGCTACACCCAGGGGCCGAGGGCACGCTGCAAAGAACCTTAAGTAATGCCTACAGTGCATCGCACGAGGTGCATTGACTGCGGCACTACCCCTCCTACGGGGATTATCTCTTGTTAATTTTTAGATAAGAGAATGCTCCTACGCGACTGTAGCTAAGCTTCCTTAACATACTGTGTGGATAGAAACAAGAGTCTATGAAAACCCATCTGGAAAATAGTTGTTAGAAACTGTTAGACTTATAAATCAATGGGATTTGAGCGAAGGGTCTTACTGAGGCTCATTATAAGTGTCAAGATGAATTCCCTTCCTTGTAGCTTTTAAGCTTTTATAAAGTAAGAGGAATCACTCTTACATAACCACGCCAATTTGAACTTTGTATTATAAATCTAGATTTATCAGGTAATCCGAAATGTGCTAGGATATGAATATTAAATACAAGGATGGAACCTAACAACACATTTGCTCTATGGAAGCAACTAAAACTAATCTTAAACGTAAATTTAATAACATTTGATTAAACAATATTATTTCTATATATGATTTTGCAAAAGTAAAGTAAAATAAAAATTTATCCAAAAAAAAAAAAAAAACTCATGTATAATGGTTCCTTTTGATAGATTACCCAGAATATCATAAAATTGGCAAAATAATTTTTAAAAATAAATTTAGCTTTAAACATTTCTGACTATCTGTATTTCCGTCTCTTCTTTGTCAATGGATATTATTTCATTTTGTTATCGGTTCTGCTATATCTCAGTAATGCGCAAAAGTTTAGACTTGCTATTTCATATTTCCCAAATGTGAATAATAGAGACAGTATATTTTTTCAAATTATCAAAGTTCATATGTTTTGGAAAATAATTAAATTGAGGTGGCCACTGCCCTGACATCGTGTGCCTTAGGGAAAGATTCAGGGTTAGAGTGAGAGCAAAATGTATCATCGAATTCTAGTATTGTTTTAATTTCTATTACTGAAACAGGATGTATTTTATTGGCTCTCTAGCGTCCATTTCCCCAACAAATAAATTCGGGACAAATACTTTTCGATATATCTGTGTTGCTTTGTCCACTCTCGTATCGGAGAATTAAGGATGGGGGAATTCACACTAAATTATCTAAAACATTTTACATTTCGTTTTGCAAATTTTGACAGTATTGAATATTCCTGCAATACTTACAGCGCTTCAATATATTTCCTGAGAACGATTTCGCCCCATATTGAAAACAAGTATGTCATGCTCTTCAGATTGGTAAGAGAAGTGAAAAACAAGTATTGCATTGATTTTAATGAATAGAATTTTAAATGGAATTATATGACACTCATCAGTGAATACCCACTGAGGAAAAACGAACTACTGGTAAGGAATTGAAATGAATGACTAAATAGCTTTAAGTCCTTTTTATATATATGAGTGAACCTGAAGCCGTCGTTTCATACAGGATATTTTTTGTTTTGTTTTGTTTACGAATAACGATTATTCATGCTCTTTAATGATTGCTCGTAGTAAACAGAATCAGAGGAAATTTTTGCAAAATATTTCACATCATGTTACTTACAGGAACAAATTAAGAACGGATTCCATCTTTTTACTGCACTTATTTACAAGAGAACTGCTCCTGAGCAACAACCTTAGAAAATGAAATAAATGGCATGGACCGTATTTGGCCTCGCCTTTTACAGTTTAGACGTAGTGGTAGGAATTTACGTTATGTATGCTAGGGTGACAGTACAACAGCATATAGAGACGGTTGGTTAATAGAGCATCGGCATTTGAGTGTAAATGGAGTCCAAGAATTAGCATACTATGTGCCTTGGGATGCGTGACTCTTTAACGAATTTAGTTTTTCGCAATAGATGACCTTTTCGTTTAAGCTAAGACAGTAGAATTTTACAGATCTATATATTGTACATATTTCTTTTGGAATACATGCATTGCATTTAATATTACTAGGATGATAACGTTTTTACAAAAGTTTTCTCTTATAAAACTCGTATCAGTTCTATTTCTTGTAAATGTTTTTGAATTAACTCTCTAACTGAAAGCTTGATTGTTTTCACTAGCATGCACGGAAATTGTTTACTTTTCTTGTGGATTTGTTATAAATTTTTATGATATACTGTTCTCTTTTCGAATGATATTCATTTTTAACTTGTTTGCAGATTGTCACATCCAGTTCATGGGATCGGTATACAGCGGAGTTTTTCATATATGTATCACTTCAATATATATTTGTGATTACATATCCGATCAGCTTCAAAGTTTTCAATCCAAATGTGACTATCATTGAAATTATTACTGTAATGGAACTCAATTTTCAGTTGAAAGACGAGCCCGCTGCCAACCAGGCCACACAAGTCAGCTCTCGTTTTTTAACTGAAAGACCTGGGTTCGATCCTGATGTGAGTCAGAAATTTATTTCTGTTCCATGCGTGATTTTGTGTTGATTATTTCTATAATTTATATATATATATATACAATATATATGTATAATATAAATATGTACATGTATAAATATGTATATATAACGTATATATATATATATATATACTATATAATAGTATATCATAGATATATATATATATATATATATAGATATATATATATATATATATATATATATATATATATATATATATATATATATATGATATATATATATATACATATGATATATGTATATATATATATACATAGTATATATAATATATATATATATATATAATAGTATGTATATATATATATATATATATTATATATATATATATAATAGTATAGTATATATATAATATAGATATATAATATGATATATATATATATATATAATATAAATATATATATATCTATATATATAAATTATATATAAATTATATTAATATAAATATATATATAAATAAAAATATAATTAAATAATATATAAATTATATAAATATATATATATATATATATATATACAGACACACACATTTATATATATATATATATAGATATGTATGGTATACTATATATATATTATATATCTTATTATATGATATATATATTTATATATATATATATATCATATCATATCATATCCTTTATTCCTTACATTACCGTACCGTTACCTTCAGCGAAAATTTATACTTTTTGACGATAAAATAAAATGCTTAAAATGAATTTAATGCATTCCAAAAGTAAACATTGGAAGTATAAATGCTCATACAATTTGCATGGGTATTTTATGTAAAACACTTAAAACGTGGTATATATATGCATTTGAACGTGGTCTCTGGAATAATTGGATATTGTTGTGAATAGAATTCAACTCAATAACAGCAGCCAATGGATAAAAAAAAGAATAAAAGTCTATTGCTATAGACTGAACAGTCTCTTTTATTGAATATGAAAAGAATAATTGTACGCTTTATAGTGACTGTCCGTGATAAAATGGCCTTTCCCAATGTAAGCATTACATCTGCGGTTACTAATTCAGTGTTGTAAAACCTATCACCAATTTTTATTATAATAGCTTTCCAGTATTATGCAGAATTTCATGGTTATGGTGAATGTCATCTGTTGATCGATAGGCTTAAACACTTACACACACACATTATATATATATATATATATATATATTATATATATATATATATATACATATATATATATATATATATATAAAATATACATATATATGTGTGTGTGTGTGTGTTTTAAATCCACAAGAAATTCCTCTTACAAAACAGAGTATTAAAATTATATCTGTACCAAGGTTATAACTTTCGTCCAACTGCTGTGGACGTGATAACTAAAATGGGGTATAATATACAGCTCAGGAAACAAAGTAAAGCAAGAAACCATACATATGTTATATATAAAGAGGGATGTATTAATTGAAAGAAATGTTATAAGCGAAGAAATGTATTAATTGAAAGAAATGTTATAAGCGAAGAAATTTGTAAATATGCGTGTATTCGCAATTTTAGAAATATGATATCTAGTCAGTTAACATTTTTTCAAAATCAAAGTCATAAAAAAAAAAAAAAAAATCACCTTTTTGGCCCTTTAGCGGAAGACTCCTGGTTTCTTCCGACGAGGTCTCCAAGAACTTAAGTTTTAATCTTCGTTAAGCTTGTCTGTATGTATGGTGTCTTGCTTTACTCTGTTTCCTGAGTCGTATATTACACTCCATTTTAGTTGGACGAAAACTATAAGCTCTGTACATATATATATATTTTAACACTGTTTTGCAACCCGAATTTCATTGTGGATTTCACCTCATATACATACCTTTATACATAAGTCTGTGCGTGCGTATGTGCGTTAGTCGATATGCCTTTACCCCACATGTAAAGACAGTAAAATGTGCTCTCACATCATCACCAGTTTGCCATGTTCATATTTCGTAAATATTACATATCGTGTTTTGAAATAACAGAAAAAAAATGCCATGACAAACGTAGTAATAGACTACATTATTGATAATAATATTTGGATGAAACTCCTTCAATAGCTTCTAGAAAACATTACAATGACCAGTGAATTAGGCTTAGCTATTCCCAATGAACCCGCATTTTATGAAATGTCGATTTTATACGGGGAATATCATAATCCATTACGCTATTGGAGATATTATTTGCATGATAAACTTCGCAGGATCAACATAATTACATTACAATGTTGAGAGATTTAGTCATATAACGCGCCTACAAAAACAAACATCAGTCATATCCTACAAGTTGATCATTTTATGAAACGAATTCACGCGTCTGCCAGGGTTAGATAAGTCTCGTATTAAGTATTTTATTATAGGACTACTGCAATTTGTATATCAAATTTATTACGACTGGATTTAACATGAATGTTAATATGAGAAAGAAGAAGAGATAGAGAGAGAGAGAGAAAGAGAGAGAGAGAGAGAGAGAGAGAGAGAGAGAGAGAGAGAGATTAGCAGTCTTTATTTATTGAATTTCTTAAGTGATTTATCTAATTATTTTATAACTGTTGCGCGATTGTTATCAAAACCAGTTCTGAAGATCTCCGCCGTTAATGTCTCGGCTTATCTTAAGAAACTTCGTACCTCCTAAAGTACACGATAAAAGATATGAATCCCTGGTCCCCCCACATCCCCATTCCGCCCCCCCCCCCCTCTCTCTCTCTCTCTCTCAAAGAGTTGATGTTTGGAGCGGAATGGTATGTTTCTAATGTATGAAATTTTAACTAGCTTTATTGGTACTTCCGGTTGTAGAGTGCTTACTTGGCAAAACCAGTTCCTGTGCTGTACAATACCCAGCCGGTGTTTTCGGGTCCATTTCCTCATTTGATTTACTTAATTATTCATAAATAATTGTCATAATTTTTTAAAGTTCTGAAAGTGAACTCACTCACCCTGAGACCAGCTATGTAAATGCGCTTTGTGGCGACACTTTGCTAAATATCAATGGACTTTAGGAATGATAATGATAATTTCCCAAGATTAGTAATGAAATAAATCTCGCTATTGATAGGTTGAACTTCTGGATAAGCTACATTAGTATCGCCCGATATTCTTGGAATCTGAAGGCATTAAAGGATGAACGCTGAAAATGTGCCAGTATTCAAACTAAAATCTTTCTAGTTTATAGAATTATGAGATTTCACGACTGTGATTCATTTGATTGCGTTTTAGATTTGTACATCGTATGTACTTAAAATAACGAATTATTATTTAAAAGCTCTAGCCGACAAACAGACTACAATATAATCAGACTAGATTATTTAACAATGTGTCATTATTCCAAGAATTTGGCTTGCATTTGTAACATAGCCTACTCAATATTTACTCTTATGAGCGGGTATACGATAGAATTAATATGATACATATTGTTTCAGTAAATTTAATTTAAAATCACTGCAATTTCAGAATGAGGCCTATGGACTTGGAAAAAGCATATCATAAAAACAGGAGCAAGAAAATTTTAACATATAGTTTTCGTTCAGGTGTTATTTCAGACTAAACAGGAGAGAAAATTACTGGATGAATCGATACGTGTACTGTGGTCGGAAATACATATTGTATGGCAATAAGAACAGGACATTTAGTTGAATGAAAGTAAGAACGACATATAAGGGGATTATGGATGAGAAATTGGCTTTGGTGAGAGGAAATGAAACTATTTTTCCTCTTGCAAAAGACTACTACTTAAAAGACTACTATTTTCTTTTACTCTTGTACGCCAGTGAAAAATCAAAATAAATGAATTTTCGCCACTTTGCAAGACTGGAAAGTCATCAAATAACAGGGTGCATGGAGTTTGTAGCCCAGCATTCTCTGCCGATATATTTTTAAAATAATAGTTCAAAGTTAAGTTTTGAGTTTTACGTGTGTAAGGATAAAGTGCAGGAGGAATAAGAGATTAGCCGATTTGCTCAAAAAGGGTAAGTTGTCTCATTTTGGCATTGATAGGAATGGAATGGAATATAAAATTAAGACCAAAGACCAAGCACTGGGACCTACGAGGTCATTCAGCACTGAAAAGGAAATTGAGAGTAAAAAAGTTTTAAAGTTGTAACAGGAGGAAAACCTCGCAGTTGCACTACGAAACACTTGTTAGGAGGTGGAAAGTAAGATGGTAGAAGGGGAATATGAATGAAAGTACAGTAAAAGGAATGAAAGGGGTTGCACATAGGGGACGTGGTAAAAAACCTAAAGTAATACCTACAGTGCGCCGTGAGAGGTAAACTGGCAGCACTAGCCCCCTATGGGGTTTCGGCACTTAATAGACAGGTAACACCAAAAGGGTAACGCTTCAAGTGTTTTAAAAATACAGTTATGTTAGTTCAGCGACTGTGAGAGTTAAACTGATGGTGGCAGCTGAATACAACTGTATCAGTTGCTATGTATAGGTCCGAAACATAAAAAAGAATGCGAATGAAAGAGCTGGAGAAAAATCTGAAAGTATGCACGACTGGGTTTGGAGAATATGAAAGGGTGGCTGTGTGGCAGGATTTAAATAACAATGTACGTAGGTGACGGAGAAGAGCTAGTATTGTTCGTAGGTTTGAGTTCCTGGATGTAGAAAAAAAAAAATTATTCAAATACAAAGTCAAAAAATTATTTGTCGGACCTAGATTCGCTTTTCAAAATTAGCATTGTCCAGATAATTAATTGTTACTCATCTTTCTGAGCAACAGAAAATAATTCAAGAATGGAAGGGGTCACGTGAATATGAGTTTGGAAACAGGCCCGATAGTTGGAAATACGTGAATGTTAAAGGAGGATATCCTTGTACATACCTGGGAGAGAAAATGTTGAGGATGTACTGAAGTGAAAATACAAGTCTGTTCGTTGCATTTCCGACATGAATAACACTAAAGTTTTCGAACTATAAATTACTGACAACTGAGTGTGGGCACTGGATGGGCCTCCACCCCTACAGGAGCACCATCCCTGTAGGAGTGGGGGTTAAAAAAAAGAAAGAAAAAAAAAAAGCACGGTTGGTTGGGTGACAGACAAGGGTTCAGTTTGTTGATAAGACATGGTATACGCACCTGGTTGTTATTTTGCCAAACCTGCAAAGTCCATTTGTGTGTAACTTGACTTCATTTACAGTTTCTCATAAGCGCAGTTTGCTGCATAAATTGGTCTGAAGTTCACGAAAACCTGGAAGTAGTTGCAAGTTATTGCGGTATATTATTGGCATTAAAGTAAACACAACTATAACTATTCAAATTTTTACAAGATTCTAGGTAAATATAACGACTTAACACGAAAGTCACGTAATATTTTAATACATATAATATAACAGTTTTCAAGATTTTCCATTGATAGTAGCAACTTTATAATATTCACGTTACAAAAGTCTGTTGGTACATCAAAATGCTAGGTAGAAAATATGGCATGAAATAATAAAAATGAACTTGCACAGTCTAAGCTACAATGTTTAATAGCTGAAAAAGTCCGTTCAAGACAGTGGAATGGACGTAGGCCTATTACAAAAGCCAATTACTCTACGTAATCAGACACAAGAACAGGCCTGATACAACAAACCATTACTTTACTTAACCAGATACAAGTACATAAGACGACAGACGGAAATAAATTACCTTCTACAGTAGCAGGAATCGTCCAGAGACTAACCGGCTTCTTCACCGAACCGCGATATAGTAGTAATTGTCAAAACATGGGATGCTTTCGGAGAGAAAACTGAGTACCAAATGCATCAACTGCTGGAGAAACTCGTTGATGGTAATCACGCTCACCTTCAAGGACCAACTTGGTCGATTTGCGCGAAAGAGAAGGTACAGTACGCCATCTTTGGCTTTGTTGAATTGGGGACCTTTAAAAGAATCAGTTGACGTTTTAACCCCGACTATTTGTTTCTGCGTTTTATAACTTCGCGTTTTATAAACTTTGCTTTAGGGTGTTACAAAAGGACACATTTTTATCAATAATTTACGGAACGGAAGGATGTACATTATTGTTCATCCCATTCAGTAAATTGCCACGCTGTCGACTATTTAAATATTTAGGCTAACATTTTAAGCAATATACTACTCGTTCATTACAAGGGGAAGTTTTACGGTACCTTTTTCAGCTCTTTCCAGTAAATTTAATCATGTGTTTCACACACACACACACAATATATATATATTATATATATATATATATATATATATATATATATATATATATATATATATATATATATATAATGTGTGCGTGTAAAACCCCAGCCGGGTATTGGATGCAAACCTATATCCAGGATATTTGCAGATTGCTCTAACGAATCCAAGTAAAATATAATCACCGAAAATAAGACACAGGAAAAAGTCACATTAACCTTTCCACCGTACTGTGGACGAACCCAAATATTACTTTACTATTTCATTATCAACCTGATGGAGATAGAAAGAGATATGTTTTAACGACTTAGTGTATCTTACAAGAACTCCCCACTTCTCGTTTTCACTAAACGTTTCCCTAATCACGATTTTTTCTACAACATGTATTAACAATATATGATATTGCCATCTATTTAGAGTAGTAACATGAGTAGCTTGGTATATACACAATTGAAATAATGTAACTCGGATCTTCAGACTATGCAAAATCACCAATGCAGAAATTCTAGATTCGTTATGAATGTCCCTTGACAGTTGGGAACATTAAGGAATTAACGTTACTGAGGCTATTATGCGGACTTTGGAACTATTCACCAAGTTTTTGACTACACATGCTTTCAAAGATTATAATTTTTCTATACGTAAATTTTTTTTTTTTTTTTTGTCGAATTTTTTTCTCGCTCCACTATCTTTTCTCTTTCGGCGATGACCAATGTTTTTTAACCGTATTTTATAATATATATCTATATATATATATATATATATATATATATATATATATATATATATATATATATATATATATATATATATATATATATGTATGTGTGTTTGTGTATATATATACTCGATATATATATATATATATATATATATATATATATATATATATATATATATATTGTTGAAAAAAAATTACGATGTTTTTGCAGCTTTGTGCCCATTTTGTGAAGCAGTCGTCACTTTCATTTTTAGTCAATGTCTACCATAAAAGCAAATGCAATATTCGATCATTTACTCCAACTTCCAGCGTCTTTCATTTCATCTATTCAGCTCATCAATACTTATAATCCTCATCAAACTGCAAATACACTCAATTGTCCTGTTCGTTTAGATTAAACTTATTTCATATCCGGTTAAAAACGTTAAAAATACCAAAACCTTTCTTTAAAGCTCGTTGTATCCCATATATTCTTTAATCTACCTCAGAATAACACATTCCTGTTTACAGAAACATTACAGATGAGAAAAAATTCAAAAAAATTATCTTTTCATATATTTCTTATAAAGATTATTCTCACAATAATATTAGCCTCCTGATGGCGTGCATGACGTTAATTTTACGAATGACCTGCACCAATAACCGCTGCTTCCTTCAGCTGACGCAATTTCCTCCGGTGGCTGGGTGCTGCAGACGAAAATCGCAGACCACAAATTCGGTATTTACGTCCCTTAGGAATTTGGGTATTTTTGGAAATACAAAAGTATAACATAATATATCAACAAGAGGCTTGTTTACGTCCCTAAGGAATTTGGGTATTTTTGGAATTACAAAAGTGTAACATAATGTATCGACAAGAGGCTTATTTACATCCCTAAGGAATTTGGGTATTTTTGGAATTACAAAAGTGTAACATAATGTATCGACAAGAGGCTTATTTACGTCCCTAAGGAATTTGGGTATTTTTGGAATTACAAAAGAATAACATAATATATCGACAAGAGGCTTATTTACGTCCCTAAGGAATTTGGGTATTTTTGGAATTACAAAAGTGTAACATAATGTATCGACAAGAGGCTTATTTACATCCCTAAGGAATTTGGGTATTTTTGGAATTACAAAAGTGTAACATAATGTATCGACAAGAGGCTTATTTACGTCCCTAAGGAATTTGGGTATTTTTGGAATTACAAAAGAATAACATAATATATCGACAAGAGGCTTATTTACGTCCCTAAGGAATTTGGGTATTTTTGGAATTACAAAAGTATAACATAATATATCGACAAGAGGCTTGTTTACATCCCTGAGGGATTTGGATAGTTTTGGAATTACAAAAGTATAATATAATATATCGACAAGAGACTTTCTCTCGATAGATATAAAACAAATATATTTTCATTTCATTTATAAGTTCATATATTTCACTGGTATGCTGCCAAGTATCAAGATATGTTTTCTCACTATTTCTGTTTAATCTTGGTGTTTAAACATACGAACAGATCTTTGAATATGAGAAGGATTTTACGAAAATTTCTTCCCGTTGCGTGATTTTACGTAATATTATCTAAGGCTTTAAAGGAAAGGCATAGAAACTGACAAAGACATGATTTTCAACGTCTTCATCACAATCACCTAAACCGCTTGAAAATTCCGTAAATCATAGATAAATGTTGATCTGCAGCCACATCATAATTACACCTTTTTCCTTTACATACGAAAGATGATAAATTCCTTTATTTCCAGTGCAATTCCATGGTTTATAAGAAGAATACATTAAAAAATATATCTGCTTCAAGATTCGCTCGTTTCTTGTCTCTCTCGAAGCTTTGCCAAAGATTCATATAATTTTGTTTTGTTAATTGATTCTCCACGTTCCCCTAACCTTGAATCTAGATATGTTCCATACGGCCATGTTCAGTTTTCCAGTGACCCCTTGCCTTCATCTCATACCTATTGCATTGATATGAATATAGTTGTGAAACACCAACCCTCATCTGTCTTCCTTACGAAATATTTTATTAAGCTTTTTCATTCTTACTCAGTAAGGGGGGATGGGTCTATTGGTGATGAGGTGACATCTCAGAATACTGGCAAGACATTTAAAACAATCCTTGCCATTTTCCTCAATCATACTCTCTGATAATGTTCCAGAAATGAGACTGAATCACGAAGAAATCTTTCAGTGATTAGGGATTTCTGTATGTAATGCATGTTGAAGAATCATGACGTATGCCTGACTAGGACTAACCTTAGGGAATTAATTATCAGGAAGAATCTGTGGAAATTACATGAAATACTTATCACTGGGAAGAGATATAGATATAAATTTTGTGATTTACTATTAATTTTGATGTGATCTCTACTGGTAAAATATTCATAGTTCTACGGCCACAGTAACTTTGTGGAAAGCCTTAACTCAAATAGCTACCACCACCGGACGATAAATGACCTTTTATATACTTTATTATTAATAGTTCAATCTCTATGTTCAGTGTGAAAATCTACCGTTCGCCCAGATGGGAAGTCTTACTACATTTTATTTATTTATTTATTTATCTATTTTTATTTTTGTAGACTCACCAGACGAACGCCAAGATAGGTTCTGAGCGCTAAAAGGTATATAAATATAAAATAGAACGTAAAACAAATAGTCGATGTTTCTATTTATTTTAACTGAGTTGACTTTGAAGACAATCGACACTGAAGAAAAAAAGTATGGCCGGATATTACTCAGTTTTTCCTGGTTATTGTTTTCTCAGATGTAACAGATTTTCATGAATATATGTCTGTCTCTGTTTTCCCTCTCTAACTCACTACTGTGGAGTTTCTATTAACACGCTAATGAAGAAGTTAAGAAATGATCGTTTTTTAACAAATAGTATTTACTGTATATATATATTATATATATATATATATATATATATATATATAATATATATATATATATATATATATATATATACACGACACAGTCCAGACGTACAGGGCGTTTATTCACATGTTAAAGAAGATCAAGGGCAGGTACACGAAGAGATTCACATTATCCTTTAATCCTACGTTTCGTGACAACATCGCCACATCTTCAGGGATTTTTCTACAAAATAAAGTATAAAATGTTAACATAAAATAAGAGCTGATCACAAGATCCAATAGTTGAAAAGTAAAAACAGTTTAATGGTAAAATTACAACTCTCATACTTAAATTACATGCACACTTGATTAAAACAGACCAGAAATACCAAAAAACTTACAAATGACGAGAAGAATATTTAAAAATTAAAGCTAAATTACACAAAGATAAAAGTAATAACAAATATCATAAAAAGTAAAAGTCATATATTCATAAAACCACAGCCAAAAACAGCTCAACACTCAACCAACCTTTCAGCATCAAAGATAAAAACACACTAAAAGTACACAACGTCAAGAGGCACAAGGAATAACAATAATTAGGCTAAAAACAATGGGACAGCAGAGGAATGGTTGTTTAAATTTGGAACTCGTAGTTTGTTGTTCAAAGTTTCCAAAATCAACAGTTCGTTGGGTTCCCTTGTTTGGCCAATAATTTTGAAATCTTCGTAATTGACTGTAGCTTTACATTTAAAAGTATGCTTCCTTATATAAGATGTTTCATGGTTAGATAATTTACACCCAGTTCTGTAACTGAAAAAGTGTTCCAAGATTTATTTTCCAGTGGTTCATCTTACGGAATTCTTTATGGTTTACCAAAGATACATAAAGATAATGTTCCTCTCCGCCCTATCTTGGCCTCTTACAACACACCTAATTACCAACTAGCAAAATTTCTCGTCCCTCTGTTGGAACCGCTGACCACTAATCAGTATACCCTTAAAAATTCTGAACAATTTAAAGAACGTATTTTACTCCAGGACTCTGACTTATTCATGACTAGTTTTGATGTTGAGTCACTATTTACCAACGTACCTGTAAGAGAGACCATAAACATTATTCTTGATAAGCTATTCCCCGAACCTGAGTCTGTTTACTGTAATTTTAGTTACTATTCGAATTTTAAAGCTCTTTTAGAATTGGCCGTGCTGGACACGGCATTTGTTTTTAATGGACAGCTTTTTAAACAAATTGAGGGGATGGCCATGGGGTCTCCCCTTGGTCCTACCTTTGCGAATATATTCATGTGCTCCCTGGAGGAGCGCATTTTGGACGAATGCCCCCTGGCCTTCCGCCCTTTGTTTTACTCACGCTACGTGGACGACACTTTTATCTTGTTCAAGCATGAATTCGATGCTGACAGGTTCCTAGATTTTGCTAATAATTACCATAATAATATTAATTTTACAATGGAAAAAGAACATAATTCTAAATTAGCCTTCCTAGATATTTTGGTCTCCAAGGAAAACGAAAGTTTTAGTACCTCAATTTTCAGAAAGAAAACATTTACCGGGCTCGGTTCCAACTTCTATAGTTTCTGTTTTCTCAATTTCAAACTCAAACTCAACTCGATATATACCTTACTTTATCGTGCTCTGTCTCTTACCTCTACCTGGTCTCTCTTCCACAATGAAATTACTTTTCTCCTCCAGTACTTCACTAATAATTGCTTTCCTTCTAAGATCTTTTATAGAATTTTAAATAAATTACTCAATAAAAGGGCTTCTGAACAGCCTATTAGTTTTAAGGTCCCCAAGCTCACTCTTTATGCCAGTTTCCCGTATCTTTTAAATGATAATTTTCGTAACGAGTTTACCAAGATTGTGCACAGATATTTTGGAGCCGTAAATCTAAAACTTATACCTAAAAATCCCAAGACCATTGGCTCGCTCTTCATGTTTAAAGATCGGCTCTGCCCTTTGATGACGTCGGGTGTCGTTTATGAATACACTTGTCCCAGATGTAATCTGGGAAAATATGTTGGATCTACCCGGCGTCTTCTCAGGGTCAGGGCCGATTCCCACCGGGGCGTTAGTTACAGAACTGGGTGTAAATTATCTAACCCTGAAACATCTTATATAAGGAAGCATACTTTTAAATGTAAAGCTACAGTCAATTACGAAGATTTCAAAATTATTGGCCAAACAAGGGAACCCAACGAACTGTTGATTTTGGAAACTCTGAACATCAAACTACGAGTTCCAAATTTAAACAACCATTCCTCTGCTGTCCCATTGTTTTTAGCCTAATTATTGTTATTCCTTGTGCCTCTTGACGTTGTGTACTTTTAGTGTGTTTTTATCTTTGATGCTGAAAGGTTGGTTGAGTGTTGAGCTGTTTTTGGCTGTGGTTTTATGAATATATGACTTTTACTTTTTATGATATTTGTTATTACTTTTATCTTTGTGTAATTTAGCTTTAATTTTTAAATATTCTTCTCGTCATTTGTAAGTTTTTTGGTATTTCTGGTCTGTTTTAATCAAGTGTGCATGTAATTTAAGTATGAGAGTTGTAATTTTACCATTAAACTGTTTTTACTTTTCAACTATTGGATCTTGTGATCAGCTCTTATTTTATGTTAACATTTATACTTTATTTTGTAGAAAAATCCCTGAAGATGTGGCGATGTTTGTCACGAAACGTAGGATTAAAGGATAATGTGAATCTCTTCGTGTACCTGCCCTTGATCTTCTTTAACATATATATATATATATATATATATATATATATATATATATATATATATATATATACATATACATATATATATATATGTGTGTATATATATATATATATATATATTATTATATATACATATATACATATATATAACATATATATATACTATATAATAATATATATATATATATATATATATCATATATATATATAATAATATATATATTAAGATATATATATTATATATATATATATATATATATATATATAATACTACAATTTTGAGTTTCTAATATGCATAAGTATGTATAATAAGCCTTCACTACGTCTGATTAACTACATTTGTCTGTTTAACTTTCTACAAAATGGTCTACGAGTCCTTGCAAGAAATACAATGTAAACAGTCAATGCCTTCAAGAAAGCTAACAATTTGAATATAAATCTTCCAGATAACTAAATCCATCCCGCCTTCCTCGTAAAATCACAAACTTGAACAATAAATTCGCACTCGCAATTTCGAGGGAGAAAAATATTTGTTCATATTTCGCCAATAGTTATAAATCCCACAACCGACAAGACGAAGAGTCATCTCTGGAACGCCTTGTAACTTTATACTGCGGATCTATTCGGAAAACTAATGTCACGCCAGCTACGGAATTCCAATATCCCGCGTAACGTAGTCATGTTACCGTGTCGAAAGGGCACAAGCTAACTGAAGCCTATTCCCCACTCTTCACTTTGTTTCCGTTTCATTTGTTTTTCATTAGTTCTGCTTAATACACATCGAGAGAGAGAGAGAGAGAGAGAGAGAGAGAGAGAGAGAGAGAGAGAGAGAGAGAGAAACTTCTGGCGCTTTTAATTGAAACAAAATTTCAGAAGTAATATATTCCGAGGAAAGTATATTTCATATTTTAATGATTTTCGTTATATCATTTGAATGTAATGCCTCACTGTTTAAAGTTTTTTTTCAGAATAGACCACACTCCATAAAAAATAAACAAAGGTATTTTTGCCATTACATTATCCCAAAAGCAACCTCGTCAAAAATAAGAATAAGCACATTGTGACATCTATAGTATGATCATACGAGTAAGTGTATATCAGAATTTACTTATACAATAATTTTATAACTACTGTAAATCACTCATCTGATTTATCTACAATGGCCAAAATTAACAATAACCATTCATTTTACTGACCCAAAACATATAGTTAGAGAAAATAATGTGCGGATATCCTAGGTGTTGAAGTCTACGAATCATATTAGGTGAACATGGAGGCAAACATTTCGCAACTTTCCAGGGGAAACAAAGGACTGCTAAATAAAACCTGGAATCTAAAAAAAAAAAAAAAAATGTCTTTCCAGTGGTTGCATGATTCAAAGAATTGTTATGGTGGATGAGACCACCTCACAGGGTGAAGTGCTTAGTTTGAAAATTGTTCTGTAACTAAAAGAGATAGTTCATTAATAGGTGGCAATTGAATAGTTTCCTCTAAAATGAATCATCAAGTAGAAAGGAAATGAGTTGTTACAGTATCTGAAGGCAAAATTTCAAATAAGGATACGAATGAACGGTGAATAAAGGTTTAATTAATTCAATGAATAATTTCCGCTATCACAGTGAAACTCGCAGAGCTTTCATTAATATATTTTGTATTATGTAGACTGACAGTTCCGGGAAAATGTATCGAGAGAAGAAGATGGCTGCTCTTTCAATCATACAGTTTACATGAAGGTAAAAGAAAAGGAAGTTGAAAAGCGCATGTTAGGAGTTAAAAATAAAAAAAAAAAACTAATCAGAATTATCTACTTAAATATATTTGTGTGCCGTCACCCTTGTAGCTTAAAGTGCGCTTCTTTACAAGTTTTAAACAGTATTCATTTTTTCAAACAAATATTGTCTATCTATATAAATAAGCAGAGATCGATTTGCTCTTTTCGCGCGAATAATCGATTATTTATAATAATCTCAAGTATGAAAAGAACGAAAAGGTAGATAAGAGTAATTTTCACTGCCATCCCTTCCGCTCTTTCTTATACCTAGGCGTAAATTCGTATTTAGAATTTAACGGAATATTTCCGCGACGATTTATTCGAAATCTGAAGCAGATCAAGCTTATTAAACAAGTATAAAAAAGTTCTTTTGGCAAGACTAATAATAAAAAACATTTACTGATGACGATATTGCTTTGATGAAATTATAATACTTTTGATTAATTAGGACATAAAAACGTATCAATCTATTGTTATTTTTTGCCATTTTCTCACTGAGAATGTGTATTTTTCTCTTCGTATTTCCCGTGAAATATTATTCCGACTTCAGTTCCATAACATGATACTGCTGAACTTCAGACCCAGTTCCAAATTTCGCAGTGATCGACTGAGGCAAAGGCAGGTAATAGAGATTGCGTTGTTAATGGTTGTGGAGTTTCTGGAGCAAGTGACAATGGAGAAGGTATCCTGGAGGCGTGTTTGGAAAGATGCTTAATATTGTAAATATGGATTTTCCTAAAGAATAATGTTCAGAAGGAAGCTAGAATATATAAAAATATATATATATATATATATATATATATATATATATATATATATATAATATATATATAGAGAGAGAGAGAGAGAGAGAGAGAGAGAGAGAGAGAGAGAGAGAGAGAGAGAGAGGAAAAGAGCGCATGAAAAAATAAGTTAATGGATGTAACGATTAGATAGGGCTCTATATCGGATTGCTGTTTGGTTTGAATGAAAATTAGGATATATACATACATATATGTTATATATATACATATATACATGCATACATACATATATATATAATTAATAGATATATGTATATAATATAGATATTCAGTATATATGTTTAAATCATAGGAGATGAGATGAAAATATTGCGGTAAGTAAGTATACGTACGAAAATCGAGTACGAAAAGAAATGAGGGATAAAAGTGGAATAAAACGAATTACGGGTAATTGAGTATTCAGGCAAGTGTATTTTTATTTTTTGTTTTAATTTTATGAAATTCATACCAGTATTATACATCACATACTCCCATTAACAATAAAATCGAGTCTGCGACCCTTGGGTTTATGTCTTCTTACCCGGCCATATTTTCTATTTAAAAATGTCCCCTTTTGTACTAAATGATCTTGGACAACATTTGTATAAAGATTCCTGGTTGTAAAGTTCGTACTTGAGTAACGCGAATCAAGTTCGTTTTCCGGGAATTCTTCATTATCTTCTCTCTCATTACCTTCATCCGCAACATCACTAAACGTAAAGAACGAATGAAAGTATGCCTGGAAGGTGGGAGTTCAAAGGGAGAGAGGGGGGGGGGGGGGGGGGGGAGGTGTCGGCTGCAGATGCAAGAGGCTTATGCTTAGGGTCAATCTGTTTGGAAGAGGCAGGGAAAGGAGGGGTAGCGTGGGCACCGTCTACGCTACTCTTCTTTGTCATTTTCTTTTCTTGTTGTTTGTCCGAAATCCTCAATAATTTCTGCTAGGTATCATATTTGCTTCACTAATATATATATATATATCATATATATATATATATATATATATATATATATATATATATATATATATATATTTATACACACACACACACACACACACATATATATATATATATATATATATATATATATATATATATATAGTATGTATGTATGTATGTATGGTATGTATGTAGTATGTATGTATGTATGTATAATGAAGATAGGCTTAAAGTGATGTACTGAAAACCATTTGAGAAACAACTACAGGAGGTTTCATGTAATATTGTAATATTATGAATGGCGACTATGTACATTGAACATTTTTAAATGAAAGATAAAAAAAATATTGTGCTACTTTTTTTCAGATTCTGCGTTTGAGTTCTAAAGAAGTCTCGTTTACTTTAATGTGTAAATATTTTGTGGTGTTATTCCTTTAATGACACTTTAAGGGGTCATGTACCTTTCTGCAAATGTTCTTAACGTATTCTCAAGTATTATCATGGTGTTACTCGTATATAGTAATTCATTTGATTATTTTTACATTCCCTACGTCATACTTCATTCTACTTCAAAATCGAGTTTTCTCCTGCTTTATGTTTGTTTGTATGGTGTTTTAACATTGCATGGAACCAGTGGTTATTTAGCAACGGGACCAACGGCTTTACGTGACTTCCGAACCACGTCGAGAGTGAACTTTTATCGCCAGAAATACCCATCTCTCACTCCTCAATGGAATGGCCGAGAATCGAACTCGCGAACACCGAGGTGGGACGCCAACACCATACCAACCATGCCACTGAGGATTTTTGTGATGTAAACAAATTCCTTTCTATGGATTTATGATTAGAAGTTAATTATATTTTAGGGTGAACAATTGACGCATAAGTATCGACACCTCTCTTACAATTTATAGACAAAACAATAATGCGAACACCACTATTACAGTGTGTTAAAGAGAAAGAGAACCGTGCAAATATTGAATGTAGACTTGGACTAGCCTACGGGTTACGGCCGAAACGTTTCCTAATTATTATTATTGTAATATGATGCATTGCTAATGCCACGTATGATTAATCCAATAGCAGCGTCAAATTCTTCAAATTATTCAACTATTGTGTTATAAATGCGTAAGAACATTGCATAGGTAACAGAACGAAAAATTTGAAACTAACTGATTTCCTCTTTGAAAGACCAAGTTGATACTGTACATAATAAAACAGTTCAATGTCGCCAGTACCGATTTTGGAGCATAACTAACGGGTGACGCCACTGACACCAGCGGCGACGCTCAGACCAAGACTTGACAGTTTTAGTATTCTGAGCTGAGGGAGGGAATATCCATTGATCCATTGCTCCGGAGTTTTAGAATTAATCTAGAGCAGTGTTTCTTAAACATTCTTGTGCAGCGGACCCCTTGTATTAAAATTACTCATGTAGCGGAGCCCCTAATATGATAATTTCCCTCTTGGGTTTAAAAGTGTTTTCAGGGTATAATATATAGTACTAAAATTGCTACTGAATTATCTATCAAATGCTTATCTTCAACATAAATGTTTACATTTGACTTAAGATAACTTTCACAACATTATTAATTTTGCACACAAATTTTAGTGAACTTGCAGCAACACCTCCTAAAACCTCAAACCGTACTTAATGCGACGAATGATACTGATTTTGCTGATTCATTACTCTTGGAATATCTGGCTCTAATCTGCTGCGTTTCAGTCGCAGTCAGTACATTGTTGTCTGGTCATAAATACCACTGCCTTCTACAAATTCGTTAAATTGCACCCATCCTAATCTGACGACCGCCATAGTCAGAAGGCAAGAGGCTTTGGTGGTGCTAAAATAGGAATTTAGGACGTTTTGGCCAAAAATCTTTATGAGCCACGTTTTGGTCTAAACTTCATCTGATACCGACGGCCAAATTATCCTGCGGACCCCTTGGAACCACAGACCACTGGGGGTCCGCGGACCAAACTTTAAGAAACACTGATCTAGAGTAACAAACTTAGACTGTCTCGATTTAAGGTATATTTGACATTACATAGAGGGGTTGGCTAAGCTCTTACTTTTTGAAGATTCTATACCCAGTTCAGAACCATATCTCTTCACTGTTGTATCCCTAAGCAGACATAAGAAAAAGCATCGTTGATATCAGTTACCCCGATTTGTTACTATAACTGTCATTCTTTTCATTGTGAAAATCCCCTTTCAAAAAACACGTTAAGAACGATGTTCGTTTGTTTTCTTTACATATTGAAACATTCTCTATTCAGGTTAGTAACTGGAATTTCATGTATAATTCAGCAGTATGCTGTCCTAATATCAAAAGACAATATACTCTAAAAGTAATGTCTTCAATAACTCCCGAAGAAAGAAACCTATAGGCCTATACTCTGTTTTTTTTTTTTTTTTTTTTTTTTTTTTTTTTTTTTTTTTTTTTTTTTTTTTTTTTTTATCTGTCCACCCGCCTGTGGTGTTTGTGTATGGTAACACTGCGTCCCAGGCTTTAGATAGTTACGCTATGTGTAAGTTTTATGTAAATAAAAGGATATCTGGGTGTACATTTGCAACTGAAAAATTTAATAATTTACTGTATGCGAAT
This sequence comes from Macrobrachium nipponense, assembly GCF_015104395.2. Lineage (NCBI taxonomy): Eukaryota > Metazoa > Arthropoda > Malacostraca > Decapoda > Palaemonidae > Macrobrachium > Macrobrachium nipponense. Next base: position 105,893,296 of record NC_061108.1, read on the forward strand.
TGCACCGTTAATATTCGAAATAGGATATTGTTATTATTGTTGAATGTAAGCTGAATGTAACTATCTAAAGCTCGGGACGCAGTGTTATCATACGCAAACATCACAAGCAGGTGGACAGATGGAAAAAAACCGAGTATAATGCCCTCTACCCGTACACCGAAGCTTCTTTGAAATTTATGAAACGTATACAAAGACATGCATACTACTTGATATTTGAACGTGTGACCGCACCATATCGTTCGTGCATCCATTTTTGGGATTAATTAATCAAGTTAGTGACTATCGCTGTTGCCATGGCACTAAAGAGACATAACTAAAGCTTATCGTGTTCTCGTAAATGATAAAAGTCGTGTTTCAAAATGGTTCAATAATTTCAAAAATCACACCCTCAACGTATTTTTGTTTTTGTTTTTTTGTATAAGGTTTCTTCGACTTAAGTTAGTGTGAGTGTTTTGAATGTTCTACTTATATACTAATACGGCACTGTTGTGCGTATTTTATGAGGAAAATCGCAAACTACAAAGTTAATTCAAATTTCCAGTTTAGTCGTCTTTGAACGTAGGGAATGGAGTAATAATCCGTTGCTATTCCAGAAAAAACAAATAGTTGACGAGAATTTTTGCCATCGATTTTTTTGTTTTCAAATCTTATAAATATCGAAAAGCCGAACCGTCGCTAATTTGCATTATGTTCCCCCGAAAATAGTGTTGCCGTTAAATGCGAGAGCAACGTTTACATATCATCTTTCCTCGGCACTAATTTTCCCTGAAAATAGGAGATGTTGCAGGACGTGATTTATTTTTATTGGGTCTTCCCCGCTGAGTAAAAAAAGTAAGGCAGCAAAGCACTTTTTCCAAAGTAATTAAAACGTTTGCCAATGCATGAAATAAAATAGAAAATAAATTATAGCACAAAGGCCAAACGCTGGGACCTATTAGGTCATTCAGCGCTGAAAGGAAAATTGAGAGTAAAGCTGTTTAAAAAAAAGTGTAACAGAAACCCTTGCACTATGAAACAGTTGTTATGAGAGGTTGGAAGTAAGATGAAAGAGAGAGACTATGAGCGGAAGTAGGTACAGTAAAAGGAATCAAAACGGAAGCCTTCAGTACGCTCTAAGGTAAATACATTGACGTCACTAACGGTGAAGGGAAGTTTACTGTTTAATAGGATCGATTTATGTTATGAATATAAGTACCCGTGCATTATGTATGGGCATTTGGTAATTGGATGTGATATATTCATACACGGACATTATATATATTAGTACTGTGCCTGCAAATTGCCTTTAAGCTGCGAGTGCAATTATAGGCCCAACATTAGCATTAGTACCGGACGCAATGTAATTTTTTTAGGAACCTTCGCCTATTAATGCACTAATGCTTGGCATGCCCTCCATGACACTTCTTACAAAATTTGACACGCTCTTGGACCTTTTCTATCAAATTTTGCTGAGCGGCCTTGATGTGCTATCCACATTTATATTCGTGCATCGGAATGCTTTGAAAATCCATCCATCGGGGAAAAAAAATCGAACGGGGTAGAATTGACTAACTGGCAACTAAGTCCTATCCTTCACGCAACAGGGAAAATTTAGGGACAAAAATTAGGGGGCGGGGAAAATAAGGTGTGAAAATGATTAATGTCTAGCAGAATGCATGCATGAGTGCAACTCTATCAGGATACCCCTGTTTGATCCTACGTCAGTATTCGTGCATCGGAATGCTTTGAAAATCCATTGGAAATAAATCGACCGGGAGAAACAGACAAATGAGCTTTCTCCCACGCAATAGGGGAAATGTGGGGACAGGGGTGTGGGGGGAAAACGATTAGTGTCCAGGAGAGTGCATGAATGGCCTTGTCTCTACCAGGATTGGTCGTTTGTAACTACGCCTGTATTCGTGTATCGGAGTGCTTCGAAGATCCATGGCAAAATTACTATCACCCAAGAGGAACTAACTGACAATGAGCCCCATCCTCCCACGGGATAGGGGCAATGCTGGACCTAGGGAGGGGGTTGGGGTTGAAAGGCGGGATTCGGGAAAACGATCAGTGTCTGGAAGTTTGCCCGTGAGAATGTACGTTCTAAAGTTTTTAAGAATTTAAACCTGTGAGCCGTCGGATGGGAGTATTTTCCATTAGTCAGTGCAACCTGTCAAGGCCTTGTACACAACATTATGACAATGTTGTTATGGGGAGCTACAAATTAGGTGTAACAATCGGCGAAATTACCCGACAGACCGGTGGGAAGCCTCGACGATACGAAAGTTACGAAAACTTCCCAAGAAGTACCGACGTACGCACAAACACGATGAGGGGAGGCAGTTCGTGGTAACCTAGTGGTAACCCCTTGGAGCTATAACCACCTGAAGAACGTGGTGATTATCTCACCATTACTGCGAGGGTGCTTAAGAAGGAAAATGCTGATCACTGATCCTTGCAGCCCATCAAATCGTGCCATTCAGCACTTAAACCAAGGTAAAGATTGATTTGACCAAGCGGCTTGGATTTGACAGGGCATGCGAAGAAGAAAATGGTTTTAACTGAAACCTAGAAAGAGAAGAGGCTTTCTTATGTTAATGTTCATAGGGAATGGGGTTTAAATTTACTGAAAAGAGAGTTGTTCACTGACGAATCAACCTTCACGTCAGTGCAGCCAACCCCTCGGAAGTGTGGCGAAGAGAACATGGCAGTCCCTTTGATGAACGGTTAATTGGCAACTGATAAATGTCCAAGTAAACTTATGGTCTTGGTGATTTAGTGATTTTTGAAGTGGGTGAGAGGGTGAATAAAGATATTTGATGTATGGTGCTCAATTTGCATTTGATATCATCATTTGAGAAATCTGGCTGGGACATCCTTCAATAGGACGGATGTCTACGTTAGGCCTAGTGATTGGCTCCCACATTCCCCTGACCTTTCTCCAATAGAGAATTTCTGGGCGTTTATTATACATACGTTGCAGAGGAAGGACATCGCGGTTGCAAAGCTCAAGGAGACTATTCAGGAAGGATGGGATAGCATGGATTTCGGGGTGTGCCAAAAGTTTATAGAATCGGTCCTTAAGCCTGGCAAATTGTGCACAGTGTCATGGAGGACATGCCAAGTTTTAATACATTAATAGGGAAGGGTTCCATAAAAATTCTGTACTAATACTTTTTTTTATTTTGTTCACGGTCTTGTGTTACTCTTGCAGTTGACCTCAGTGCAAAGACAAATGCGGAAATTATTGTTATATATATATATATATATATATATATATATATATATATATATATATATATATAAATAAGTATAGATATATATATTGCTAAGTAAAAACTTTATGTAAACCAAACCCAGGCCCGTACCCTGAGTTTTTTTTTTTATGGGGGGGTTGGGTGGGTTCCTTTTTCCCAAATCAGGACATTTTCTTCTATAAATGTCATTGCATATATAGGTATGAGAATGTTATATTAGTTGTATTAAGAAGAAAAATTGGGTAAGTTATCTATGCCCTTCTACCCGATTAGATGTTATTCAAAGCACTGACTTTGGTTAACAGAATTTTACTTATAAAGTTGAAAGTTTGCACTGAAATTCGAGAATATTTCTTCATTTTATTCTTGAGAGATTCATTTATTATGTTAACAATAACATGGATATTACTTTAGGTTGTTATATTATATACTTTGACTTAACAAAGAACAATGATTATTTATTACTTTGTAAATACAGTTCAATGAGGCCTGAAACCTAATTATATTAGCCTATATTTGTTTCTAGACGGACTGAAGTCTTCGATGGGCAAAAGACTGAGATTAGCTCTCACATACTAATTAAGTCTTAGAGTTGCCCATTGAGTGGGTCATCTTATATGCAGTTGTTAGACCTCTGTATTATAAACGTCTCCGTGCAAACTTGATTAGTCGTGCACCAAGAGATATAAATATGTTTATTCAGTCACTTTTGGCTGGTTTTCATTCTGCGAGGAACTTAATTTCTTGGTTCATTAAACCGTGAACCATTTTGTAAAGAAAAGCCATTAACCCAAAGCTCACACGCTTCACGTTCAATTAACTCGTAATTTTCAACACGCAGTCTTTCTGTTTAAAGTAATATTTTCAATGTCATTGTGTTCGTTTTGATGGACGGCCGTCTCTCTCTCTCTCTCTCTCTCTCTCTCTCTCTCTCTCTCTTCTCTCTCTCTCGTATGTAGCTGATTAGCTACTTTATTATTTTAAGATATTCGTTAACGTTAAAGTTTGTTTAATTATAGCTCTCTCTCTCTCTCTCTCTCTCTCTCTCTCTCTCTCTCTCTCTCTCTCGTATACACATAACACGCTCTTAGCAATAGTGTCTGAAATTCGAGAAAATGATAATTGTACGCATCCCTGATATTTCGCCATCTATTACCATATATTTTCCGGAGCTCAGTTTAACTATACTCTGTTTTTTTCCATCTGTCCATTCACCTGTGGTGTTTGCGCATGGTAACACTGCGTCCCGGGCTTTAAATAATATCCTATTTCGAATATTAACGGTGTAATTCGCATACAGTAAATTATTAAAACAGTAGATCTATAGTACTATTCCGCGGCGGCCTAAAACATGGCAGTTGCGGTTTTTCTTTGCAGTTGTACCTCCTGAACAAGAATTGTAAGTAATATTTATTCGGACGACTGTAATTAACTCCCAAGAGACGACGAAATACATTTGATGCCTAAATTCCTGGTGGCTTTCGTATTCGCGGCGACGAACGATGCGGAATGCTTATATAGAAATACCATTAAAACACTTTTCAGTTGCAAATGTATACCCAGATATCCTTTTATTTACCTAAAACTTACACATTGCGTAACTATCTAAAGCCCGGGATGCAGTGTTACCATGCGCGAGCACCACAGGCGGATGGACAGATGGAAAAAAACAAGAGTATAGTACGAATAATTTTCATCGATTCAGCTGAAAACTATTACATGATAGTCTAGACTCTAGCAATTATTTTTTTCTGAATAATAAAGCCTTCATAATGTACAACTCGTTCGATCATTGCTCACTGACTGTATACATTTCGAATCTCTCTCTCTCTCTCTCTCTCTCTCTCTCTCTCTCTCTCTCTCTCTCTCTCTCTAGGACGATATAGGCGAGTTCCCTCAAATTTAATGTTTCTATTGAAATAAGAAGTAAATTAACCACCTACTTGTTTGCCTACAGCTGTGATTTACAGCTTGGGTGAAAAGATATACATATACATACATACATATATATATATATATGTATATATATATATATATAGATATATATATATATGTGTGTGTGTGTGTGTGTGTGTAAAGTGAATGTTTATGTTTGTTAAGTTGAGCGCTATAGAAATCAGAACCGCTTGACCGATTTAGACAAAATTTGGCACGTGGCCATCATTAGACTCAACTGGGATATATAATAGGGTTGGTTTAAAAACCGTACCCCTGAAAATGGCAGATGGCGGAAATTATTAACTTTCTGAATAATCTAAGATTCGATTGGAAACGAAAGAACAAAAAATTATTAGATAGCAAAACAAAACACCATCCGCCCTTAAACCTAAATAAAAAAAATGAAAGCTTTATGCTGTTATTCAGACACACACACACACACATACACTTATATTAAATGCATATAACACCATCCGCCCTTAAACTACTAATAAAAAAAATGAAAGCTTTATGCTCTGATTACTTCAGCCCACACACACACACACACATACACATATATATATGGCATATATATATTATATATATATATATAATATATATATATAGATCATATATATATATATATTATATATATTATATATATTACATATATGTGTGTGTGTGTGTGTGTGCGTGTGTGTGTGTGTGTGTGTGTGCTGAAGTAATCAGAGCATAAAGCTTTCATTTTTTTATCAGTACTTTAAGGGCGGATGGTGTTTTGTTTTGCTATCTAATAATTTTTTTGTTCTTTCGTTTCCAATCGAATCTTAGGTTATTCAGAAAGTTAATAATTTCCGCCACTTATGCAGCGCAGCATCTGCCATTTTCAGTTTTTATTTATATAATTTAATTCTTATCTTTCCATCATCCGGAAGAGTTGTAGTTAAATACCAAAAAGATTTGGTCGCATCCCTCAATCACACTAGCAAACATTGCTGCATTTCCTCCAGAACGTAATAAGTGAACATTGGTCAGTTGGGGTCAGATAGTTTATATTTGAAGTCTTTTACACATACATTTGCATTTCCATATTCAGGCTTCAGCATATAGTATATTTGAAAAATATCGTTTTCATATTATGACTCTAATAACTAATTTATATGTTGGGTCTTTCAAAGCTTCTCTTTCCCGTAAGAACACTTCTAGAAAGAGAATATTTAAGTAGATCCATTCGTACAAATAGCATTCCAAACAGTCATCCATAGCCAGTCGTACGTGGCTTAATGACAAGAGAATTATTCGGGAATGTTTAGCAAACCACCATTTTTCATTAC